>NW_006408606.1:7014012-7052479 GCF_000296735.1 Chrysochloris asiatica | reverse complement strand
TCTGACCTTAAGGTTCGTAGCCCGATTCGTAACCAATACGCTACCAGAGCTCATTTTGAGGAGGTAGAAACAAAGGCCTGGCTTGAGAAGATAACTGTTCATGATAGCTAGGGTAAAGCCAGAACTCTTTAATCAGAGACAGGACTTTGCTGCATTGCTTAGCAACCATCCCAGTGCCTTTATGTGGCACCCTAATCTTTATCATTCTGTTTGCCTTACCAGGAACTTTTCCTTCATAATTAATGTAATTTAGAAATTGGGAAGTTTTTCTGCATATTGGCATTATCTGTCAAGAATAAGTAACAGATGACTTCATTGCTATGATTATTTTTCTTATTTTAAAAGTGAAGTTAACAATTTAATTTGAAAACTAAGCATGTGTGTTTCCTCTGGCCAGGTTTACATGGTAATAATAGAACAACTTGAATTAATCTGTTTAGAAAAGGTAATAACTGGCCTCTAGATTTAAGAATCTCTGTGATGGAACTGCATATCATTTTTTTTTTTTTTTTCTTACATTCAAATTATATTGACTAAAGCAGCTGGTTTAATGTTCTAATTTGTACTATTAAAAAGACATGTGATTTGTCAGATAGAGCCATATTGTTGTTAAGTGTCGTCAAGTCGGTTCCAACCCATAGTGACCCTGTATAGGGTTTCCAAGGAGCAGCTGGTGAGCTTGAATCACTGACCTTGAAGTTCAAAGTGACTGACTTTGGAGTCCAGTGCATGATATGGTAATAATTCTAACCCCCAAAACCACTAGCAAGTCTAGAACTATTTTGAGCTGGGTATTTAGAGATAGTTCACTGGGCAGTTCCCTCATTCACCAGTAGTCCATGAGCTTGTTTTGATAAAATAACAAAAGAGCCATAATTTTAGAACTAGAACAAACTTTGTGCAATTGAGTAAGGTTCTGACGCATAGCAACCCTATATAGATTTTCTAATTTCATGGTCAGCAGTTCGAAACTACCAGCGGTTCCATGGGAGAAAGATAAGGCTTTCTGCTCCCATAAAGATTTAGAGCCTTGGAAACCCTGTACAGAGTCGCTATGAGTAGGAACCAACTCCACGGCACATAACAACAAGGTGAGTCTTATAGAGGGTTAGGTTTGAACTGCCAACCTTGCAGTTAGCCATCCAGAGTTTATCCTACAGCACCACACTAGGACTCCAGACAAACTTTAGAGATTATCAAAATACTGCCTCTTTGTTTTACAGATGAGAAAGTAAGATTCAGAGAGGTTATTCATGTAAAGCCAAGATCTAGTTGACAAAATAGAATAAATTTTATAAAAAATGACTTGCTGCATATGTACATGTGGTAAATGGCTAGTAGGAACGAGGCTGCTTGGTAGAGGAGGGTTGTGAGTGAAAATTGCAGAATAATTTGTTGTTGTTAAGTGCCTTCGAGTTTATTCTGACTCAGCGACCTTATATTGGGTTTCAATGGCCAACTTTGTGGTTAGCAGTCCTGTGTTTATTCTATAGTGCTACACGAGCAATCCTTTTATAAATTATAAAATTGAACAAATTTGTTGAAGTACAGTGGACTAATGGTAGTCCAAGGCAGAGAAATTAAGTACCATAAAAAGAGAGCCAGAGAAAACAATCTAAGAAACTTGTAAGAAAATAAGGTGTGTGTTTACATTTTTTAGTTTGGTCAGCAAGTGGTTCTCAACCTCAGCTAAAAATTAAAATCATCCAAGAATAAACAATAAAAAACTAAGCTGAGACCCCCACCCACCCCAGGACAGTTAAATCAAAATCTTTGGTGGGGGGCCTTGACTTTTGTTTTAATAGCACCCATAGCTAGAGTCAAGGGCCTTTGGGTTAGATTATAGGTTTGTAGTTGGAAATTGTGGGAGATTAAAATTGGAGAGATTAAGGTTAAGAGGCCAATTTAGAAGGAAAACTCCAGAAGTCTTAATGACCTGAACTAGTATGGAGGGTAGTAGGAATGGAAAAGGAACTCTGGTAGTGTAGAGGTTACTATTTGGACTGCTAACCTCAAGGTCAGCAGTTCAAAACTACCAGCTGTTTCATGGGGCAAAGATGAGGCTTTCTGCTCCTGTAAAGATGTACAGCCTCAGAAACCCTATACTGGGTCACTATGAGTCAGAACTGACTCCGTGGCACATACTACCAGGAACGGAAAGAAAGGATTAATGTAAGAAGCATTGCATATGGAAATCTATAGTGCTTTGCACTTATTTCACTTGCATTTATTTGCATTTATTTGAGATGGAGGAAATAATTAAAAATGAAACTCGGTTTTGGGCCTAGGTAAATAGAAGTGGTAAAAGTGTTAAAAGAAATGGGTAGAATTCATTTTGGAGCTGTGCTGGTTGAGAATAAATACAAGTTCTGTTTGGGATAAACATTTAAAGTTCAGATGGAGTTTGTAGAATACCTTTGTAGAAAGGAATCT
Organism: Chrysochloris asiatica; assembly: GCF_000296735.1. Taxonomy (NCBI): domain Eukaryota; kingdom Metazoa; phylum Chordata; class Mammalia; order Afrosoricida; family Chrysochloridae; genus Chrysochloris; species Chrysochloris asiatica. Next base: position 7,050,046 of record NW_006408606.1, on the reverse strand, counting down.
GGACCTTAAGAACGGTGAGTGATGGTCCATCATCCACATGGGTGTGACAGGACGATCCATAGTAGAGACAGATCCCTAGTGGAAAGAATACAATGAAAAGACTAAGGACAAAATCATGACATACAACAGACCTATATATAGAAGACAGATGGAGAATGCAAAGTCATGAAATGAAGATGTTAAATGAGGTGGTTAAAGAAGCAAAGGTACCAAGAGATTGGTATATTTTAGAACGTAAAAAAGATGTTTGAGATGGAAATTAGTGCAAATGTCAAAGGTTTCAGAGACTCCCAACTAAATTTGATGGGTGGTATTTAGGTGAAATTGTGGAAGTAAAAATCAGATCGTAAGGGACTAGGAAATGAGTAGGTGGTGAGGACATGTAGGTAGCAACTTTAGGTTATACAGTCTTGAACTTTTGAGTTGATAGGAAAGTAACTAGAAGGTAACAGCCGGAAAGGATTTTTATAATAACAGAAACTTGAGCACTTTTTTTTTTTTAAAGTTTGAGACCAAGAGATGGGGACTAGCTGAAGGAATTCATTATAGAAACGATAGCACAAATGAGCTTTAGCCTTGGCAAGGAGAAAAGTTCTTTTCTCAAAGTAAAGAAAGAACCAAGAGAAGAAAAGACAACATGGAGTTTTGAAAGGAAGAAGAGGAAGTTTGTAGAAATCGACCTCAATTAGTTTCCCTGATTTTGGTAAATAGAAGGATGTTCTTCTACTTATAGTTAAGATGCATCAGAAACAGAATTGGGTCTTGAAAGCTAAGTCTGGAATGACTATATATGGAAAATACAAATGTGTAGTCAACGAGAAAGGAACAGATAAAGTGAAAATGTATACAAAAAACTCAGATTGAGTAATAGGGTTGTTTTTTTTTTGCTGGACCACCAAACATTTTTCAGATTTTTATCAAAACATTTCCTGTAGGTAGTTAGAGCAACTGTGAAGGCAGAGACTAATTCTTACTTGTGCCAATAAGAAATGGTAAACTTCAAAGAGGTCAGGAATTTTAGGGTGGTAGCTGGAACCAACTGGCCAAAAGCCTTGGCAGAAAGTTCTATTTAATGAAATACAGGATTACTAAGTGTAAGGAAATAGAAAAAGTAGAAAGTTGGGTACGTAGGAGAATTTCCAACTCAAGATATTAGAAGGTGGGCCATTTCTAAATGCTGAGGAAATCTGGTGTTCCTCTGTACCAATGGCTAAGTGAGGTGGAACAGAGTCAGAGTTATTTGGATGTAAGGATGAGGAGCAGGAGAAAACAGAGAAGAGTTATTAATTTGGGTATTAAAATGCCAGCAGTGATGTTGGAGAGGAAAGTTATGAAGTGTTCCTGACTTTTTAGCAATGTGATTGGTGCTATTGTGGTGACGGTGGTGGTGGTGTGCCGTGGAGTTGGTTCCTACTCATAGCGACCCTGTACAGGGTTTCTGAGGCTGTAAATCTTTACGGGAGCAGAAAGCCTCATCTTTCTCCCGTGGAACAGCTGATAGTTTCATACTGCTGACCTTGAGATTAGCAGCCCAATTTGTAACCACCACGCTATTGTAGAGGTCTGTAACTAGGACCATGAATACACTGAGGACAAAGCCAGTAAGATCTGGTTTTGCAAATCCAAGAAGGCTTCATAAAGAAGACTTGAGAGATAGTAGATAAGGAGCTCTGGTAGCGTAGTGGTTACCAATAGGGCTGCTAATCTCAAGGACAACAGTTCGAAACTACCAGCTGTTCCGCAGGAGAAAAATGAGGCTTTCTGCTCACGTAAACAGTTACAGCCTCGGAAACCCTGTATAGGGTCGACTATGAGTCGGAATCGACTCCATGGCACATAACAACAACAAAGATAAGGGAAAGAAAAGATTTTGGATAAACGCAAAGGCATGTTAGTAGGGATGGTGGTGGCATGACAGAAAAATTACAAGTAATTTAGTATGTTTGCAGTGTAAAGTGCCTGTGGAAAGGATAGGAACCAGTCTTGGAAAGTGTTAATGTCATGTTAAGAAGGTTGAGCTCAGACAGATTATAAACAGGAGAGTGACATGACCAGATTAGCATTTCAGAAAGATTCTTCAAACAGTCCTGTGGAGGATAGATTGGAGGGGGAGAGGGAAACCAGAGGGAAGTTAATATAACCACCAAGCTGATTAATGTGACAGGGACAGTGGAGACCAAGAGGAAGAGACAGGCTTGAGATGATTGGTTGAGGATGATGGGGGAGGAGGAATCTAGATGACTCAGTTCTGGGTTAACTCATGGTAAGGAACGCAGGGCAGAGAGACCCTTTGTATAAATTAGGAGAGCAAAATTTCCACATTGAGCTTTCTACTAATTGTGCAAATTTAAGTATCATTTTTTTCCCCTTAGACCATGACTCTCCAGGAACAGTTAATGAATAATGAAGTGGACAGAGGGCAGACAGCAAGAAAGCTGAGAACCAAAGTCTTTGGCAATCAAACAGAAACTAAATTATTAGTTCTTTCTTCCCCCCTAGTTCCCCATAGTTTATTATATGTCACTCAGAGAAGTGAGTTATATATCCAGAACCAGGAAACTCACCTTTTTCTCCTCACTGCCTTAAACCAACTCCACTGCCCAGCCATCATATTTTCAGTCATAAAAGAATGTATACAACCTCAGTGTCTGGTTTTCCCTTTTCTCTCCCTTTTTTTAATTCCAATTTCTGAAAGTCGTAATGGTGATAATGAAGATGAAGAAAAGGAGAGTGATTGGCAAATATGCATATTAGATAACTCAGAGAATAGTTTGAAACTACTCAAAATAAAACCTGGAAGGAACTTAAAAACTACTTAGTCCTTTTCCTTTGTTTTAAAGTAAACAAAGTTAAACCCCAGACTGTCTCAAGGATAAACAGCTAGTCAGAAGTTTAACCAGTTGAATGAGGATATAAAAAGGACTTTTAAAAGGCTTGCACTCTTTTCATTATGTAGACCTTGTCTTTTCTTGAAGTGGCAATTTTATTTACATGTATCATCATCATGATGATGGATTGATAGAGTATGATGAAATTATTGGAGAGGTTACACAAAACGAAGGACCAAATACTTTTGGGTTTTGGGATTGGTCAGTTTTTTCTTGTGATTTGAAATGCTTGTAACTGGAATTCATTTTTTTCTAGATTTTACAGGTGTTATGAGGCACATGTAAAAACTTGGGAAAAAAAATTTTTGAGGTGATTATTAAAAAGCAGTATGAATTGAATTTGAGTAAAGCTGGAATGGTTTGATTTCAAAACTCTCATTAAAAAAAAGACCAAGTGTGAAAGTCCGTATTTCTTTGCACCCCATGTAGATAATGGGATTTCTTCTACTTGGCACTGAAATACAGTACCATGTGGTCCCTTAATTTCTTAAGTAAAACTTTTCATCGGACGTGAGCAGTCTCTTAATCCTCAGGGAAAATATGCTTTGTGTGGATTGTAAAAGCTGGTGAATTTTGGAAAGAATAAAAGCAGGCAATACTCTTAGAGAAAAAATAAAAGTCTGCTTGAACTTGCCTTTCTTTTAAAAAACAAACCCCAAACCCAACATTCTTTCATAAAACATCTTTTAAAAAAAAAAAAAAGTATTTGCCCTTGAGCATGTTTTTCCACGTACTTATGCTTATCTTTCAAAACAAACATTTATTCCTTTATACTATAGAGCGTGAGGAAGTTCCTCTGAGGTTATGCCCTATAAAACTATCCAAGCCATAACTGTCACCTCCTTCCTAGGGCACAACAAATGACTAACTCAACCGCAGCAGGCAGTGCCGAATGTAGAACGGTGATTTCATGATGGGTGCCCTTCAAATGTTACCTATGGGACACTTTCTCAAGGGGAAAAAGCACACAACTGTATTTTTGTGTGCAAATAAAATTTTGGGTCCCTTTGACCCAATGGAAAATATGTGTCTGCTGGTGGCTGCTTAGTTGGAATATGATGATTTACACTTGGAAACATTTGTGTCATTTATCATATGATGTTACTGGCCTACAACACTACGGCATAACAAATAATCATATTAAAATTAATCTTTTCCAGTTCATCAGACTATGTTTTTTTGAAATTCGAAGTTTGCTCTTTCTTTCTTGCCCTATCCTCTTTTCTTGCAGTCACTCTTTACATTAATTATAGATTAAAGTTGAGTGAGGTTAAAGCTCATGTAGTAAGTGTTCATGATTGTGCTTTCAGATTCCCAACCTGCTCTTTCATCCTTCATGCCTGCTTTTCTTCAACAGAAATCTCTCCAGTTCCAATAATTAACTCCTGTCCCTCAGACTCCAATTTCAGAAACTGCCTTCGCCTTTTTAATCCAATTCTTTTATATATTTTAAACAAACAAACAAACCCACTTTCATTGAGTTGATTCGGACTCATAGCAATCCTATACAGGATTTCCAAGACTGTAAATCTTTATTGGATCAGAAGGCCTCAGCTATGGCTGACCTCATGTTTAGCAGCCTGTTGCCTAGTCCACAACTTTTCTGACTAGAACAAGCCAAAATTATCTCTTTATTATTAAAATTCTTTAGTAACAGCATGTGTAAACTACTCATTATGTTTAATGCTTATGTCTTCTCTTCTTTTTTATGTTATAAATGCTTTGAGACTGGGATTATGTTATACATTTGCCGGCACCCCTATAGTGCTCGGCTCATAATAGGCACTCAATAGATATTTACTGATATTTTTTCCTGTATTTTACAATCCAGGCACATTAGGAGACAGATGTTAGAGGTCACTGAGTTGCCTTATTTGCCACTCACTACAGTAATGCACCCTCTCTATGACAGCTCAACTGACAGGCTGGACTTGGAAGTTGCTGGAATTATCTACTTCTTCATTTTGGTAATCTATTCTTAGTTATTCATAATGCAAACCACTTGGCCTTCTCCTTTAAGAGTCCCATGTAACCTTAAAAGTAATTAATATTGAGTTGACTTGAAATCTTTGAACATGCCAGAACCTTTCTCGGCTTCTTAGGTGTTAATGCTGTTTCTCCTGGATAATAAATTATTGTTTATACTTCTTGCTGAACTTGGCAAACGCATGAAAGTTCTTAAAACCCCTCTTTTTTCAAATGTGTGATGGCTATAAATAATTATGAACTGTCTGGGTAATCTATGATAATATTATGTACTTAAGTTATCATTCACATCACAATTGTTAGTAAATACAGTCAAATCTTGAACTGTATATTGCACACAGTATATTCTTTAAAGCACCGAGATTTATAAGATATTAGGATATCAACATAATTGTGAGGTAAGTTGGGGACCAAGTTATTAGCCTAAGTTTAGAGAGAAGGAAGTTCAATACAGGGAGGAAATTTAACTTTTACAATCATTGATGAAGTTAGGACTGCAATCTAACTTTTCTAGTTCTGTTCATTCTGCTGTCTTTGTGATGCTCACAAAGATGGAGTACCATGGTTGTGCCATACCATCTGATGAAGCATCAGTGTTTTGTCCATAACTTTTGTTGTGAGGCAGCATCCAGTTGAAAAAAACAATGCCTATTTTCAGACTTGAATTTTACAATGAGTCCCTTTCGAATTGTTCTGTTTTGAATGAAAGATTATCTAGCTAATTTCTTAACTGCATTCCATTCCTTTGGTTTAGTAATGTTAATGAGTTTATAGGAGATGTATACAGCCCAAATACATAAAACCCAATTTAAACTGCTTGGAATTTTATTATTTTAGTACATAATTTATCATAGCTCAGCTATCTGTAGTAAACAATTGACTTCTTATAAAATTGTGCCCTCCAAACCTAGCCCTGCTCAGATTATTAAGTGGCAAGGATTCTAATTATATATTCAGTTTGAAAGAAAACTGGGAGGACTAGGTGGAAGTCTAAATGACGCGTGTACCCTAAGAGCTACTAGAGCCAGGTTTCATAGCACACTAATTAAAAACTTTTATTTCTGCAGATTTATTCTGTGGTTCTTACTAAACAGATCTGCCTTGGGTTTCTGCTAGTGAGTTTTTCAGCAGGAATGTGGGCTTTGTTTCCATGAATAGTTGAGTGCAGATTAGTGGTATGCCAATTTCCTGTGGCCTTTCAGAGCTGCAATTTGAGCCCTGTTTGCTCCTGGCCCTTGCACAATTGAAAACAATGGGTGACTTCTTTTAGGTTTCACTTCAGGGCTCTTAGAAACAGGGGAAGTGGCTAAAGCCCTACTTTACAGGTAATTAACAATAGATAATGTTTGCTCTGCATTTTTTAGACCTGATAAAAGGTAGAAGAACATATTCAGCTCCTGATTTAGACACTGTGCAGTAGTTTTATGGATACAATAGCTGTCTTAGCATTAGCAAGGTGGCATTGAATATCTGAGTCAAATATATGACTGAGCAAAAACTTTAAAACTATAAGAAAAAATGAATATGATTAAAGTACTGGAAGGCAACCAGAAAATACTTCTTGGAGATGCTAAAGAAATTGTCACAGTAAGGTTTGCATTTTAACTAAGGGTGCATTCTACATCTGTATCTAGGTGCTGTAAGATAAGCACTAGACTGCAAGGTTGGTTTCAACCACAAGGTTGGTGGTTCAAACTCACCAGACACTCCTTGGAAAGCCTGTACGGCGTGGCTACAAGTTTCAACCCGTAGCCACCCCGTATAGCACTTAACAACAACAGCATATATCTATATTTTGTTCTGCTGTACATAAGGTTGCTATGAGTTGGAACGGACTCAATGGCATAAATATATATGTTGTTGTTAAGTGCCGTCAAGTCAGTTCCGATTTAGCAACCTGTATAGGGTTTCCGGGGAGTGGCTGGTGAGTTTGAACCACCAACCTTGTGGTTCAAACCAACTTTGCAGTCTAGTGCAGTTCAAATCGACCCAAGGTCAAGTGCTTATTTGTAGAGAGAGAGAGTCCTGGTGTGGTGCTGTAGGATAATGCACTGAACTTCAAGGTCATTTTGAGCCACAAGGTCAGTGGTTCAAACCTACCAGCTGCTCCTTGGAAACCCTATACAGGATGGCTATGGTTCAGAACTGACTCAACGACACTTAACAACAACATATATCTTGGTGTGGTGTTGTGGATTAATGCCCTGGACTGCAAAGTTGTTTTGAATCACGCGTGGTTCAAGCTCACCAGCCATTCCTCAGAAACCCAATACAGGGTTGCTATGGGTGGGAACTGACTCAACAGAACTTAACAACAACAACAATATATATATGAAACAAACACTGAATGAAAGGTTGGTAATTTAAACCCACCAACTGCTGCCCGGAAACCCTATCTATACAGGGTTACTATGAGTCATAATTGCATAACTGACTGGATGGCACTTAACAACAACAACAAAATATATATACACATATACAATATATGCATATATATGTGTGTGTGTTTATGCTGCTGTTGTTAAGCATTGTCGAGTCAGTTCCAACTCATAGCAACCCTATACAGGGTTTCCAAGGAGTGGCTGGTGAACTTGAACCGCTGACCTTCGGTTCCAAATGGACCTTTTAGTTTAGCACACTAACCCACAGTGCTACACCAGGACTCCTAAATATATAGAGATCTATATGTACACACATACATACATACATACAAACATATGAGGGATCTTAAAAAAGCTCATGGAAAATACATATCATGAAAAAAATGCATAGATTTCAAACACTTTTTGCACCAAAATAAATTTATACTAACTTGTTATAACATGTCCAAACAGAATCTAGTTTGGAGCACTAAGAAGGATAGATCAGTTTGAAAAGAGTATCAGAGCAACATGAATTCTGCTATAATTGAAGCAAAAGCAAACATCAAATTTATGGTGAAACGTGGGTGGAGAAATGATGAAATCATTGATGCTTTACAAAAAGTTATGGGGACAATGCCCCAAAGAAATCAGCAGTTTAAACTTAGGAACAGCAGTATTCTGTGTGTAGATACATGGACAGATGCTGAATGGGTATGGGAGGAGGAATTGGATATATCTATACATCTATATATCTATATATATCCAATATCTATCTATCTATCTATCTATATATGTTGTTGTTGTTGTTAAGTGCCGTCGAGTCGGTTTCGACCCATAGCGACCCCGAACAGGGTTTCCGAGGCTGTAAATCTTTATAGAAGCAGATCGCCTCATCTTTCTCCCGCGGAGCGACTGGTAGTTTTGAACTGCTGACCTTGCGAGTCTCAGCCCAATTCGTAACCACTACGCTACCAGAGCTCCACATATATATGTCTATATATCTATATATATATGTCTATATATGTCTATATATCTCTATATATATGTCTATATATCTATATCTATCTATCTATCTATATATATATATATCCCACAAATATATGAGCTTGGAAGAGGATATTTGTACATGGGTAACCACAGGGAGGAAGTGGGACAACTGTTGTATGGAGGAGATTGCAATCATTGAGATAAAACAAAATCTATGATTTGTTGAATGTAAAATTGATGATCTTGTCTGTAAACCTTAACTCAATTCACAATAAAAAGTTAAAAATAAATATGTAAAACATATTCATGCAACATAAAAAAAAAAGAAACCAGCAATTTACAAATGGATGACTCATTTTAAGAAGGAACAGACAATGTTGAAGATTAAGTCCGCAGAGGTAGACCATCCAATGAATTTTCAAGGAAAAAAAATTATTTTTGTTTGTGCCGTAATCAAAGATGACTGATGATTAACAGCAGAAACAATTGCCAACATCATAGACATCTCAAGTGGTCCAGCTTCCACAATTCTGACTGATAATTAAAGGTGAACAATAGTTTTTGCTTACAGGAGACCCAAAATGTTGCACCCTATCAGTCGCAGACAAGCGAAGAGCTTTCAATGGAAATTTTAAACAAGTGAGACCAAGATCCTGAAGCATTTCTTGGAAGAATTGTGACAGGAGATGAAACATAGTTTTATCAGTATGATTTCAAATCTAAGCAATGGCTCCCAAGCAATGGAAATGGTCCAGTCAAAGCAAAAGCAGACCAGTCAAGAACAATGGTCTTGGCAACAGTTTTGAGGATGCAAAAGGCATTTTGCTTGTTGACTTTCTAGAAGGCCAATGACTGATAACATCTGCTTGTTATGAGAGTGTTTTGAGAAAGGGAACCAAGACTTTACGAGAAAAACAGAGAAACACCTGGGAAAGCTTCACCAGAGAGTTCTCCACTATGACAATGTTCTTGCTCATTCCTCGTGTCAAACAAAGTCACTCTTGTAAGTTTTAATTAGAAATCATGAGGCATCTACCTTATAGTTCTGATTTCACATCTTTTGACTTCATTTTATTTCCTCATTTAAAAAAATCTTTAAAGAACACCCATTTTTCTTTAGTTAATCTTAGTATAAAAGACTGTACTGACATGGTTAAATTCCTAGAATCCTTAGCTCTTTATGAATTAACTAAATGGCTTGCTAGCAAAAGTATCTTGACCTTGATGGAACTTATGTTGAGGAATAACATTTATATTTCCCATTTTTATCTTTTAATTCTGTTTTTCCTTGGATGTTTAAAAGTCCCCGTAGTATGTATGTTTTATGAGGTAAAAAGTTTTTCATAACCTGTTGATATTTAAGTTTTTATGATGTGTAAATCAATACTAGAATTCACCTGTTTGTTTTAAAATAATTTCAACTTAAAAGTTTTAATTTGTCATCACATTTAATCATTAGTTACATATGTTGTTGTTAAGTGCCATCAAATTGATTCCAACTCATAGTGACCCTGGAGCAGCTGGTGTGTTTGAACTGTTGACCTTGTGGTTCCCAGTCCAGTGCTTATCCTATAGCACCACTCCAGGAGTCCTAGTCAAATATATTCTTATGAAATAGCTTTGGATGCCTAACATGATTTAGAAAATAGTATATTCTTGCCCTTTTCCATCAATTTGTATTGTACATTTGTGTAATGATAGAGTTTTAAAAAAATAATCTGTACCAAAGTAGTATTTTTTGAAATTGGCTTTCTTTTGAAACATACTGATGTCCACTTTGTGAAGCACTGCTGATTGATTAATTGCTTCATTTAATCCTTGGCAGTTATGAAGTACAAAACCCTGCTTCCAGCTACTAGTCAAAGCACTGGGGATAGAAAAATGAAGGAAGCCCTGTCCTTAAGGAGATTTTGGCAATTGCTTACCTGTTATATCTATAATTGTAACATGTAAGCAATGCCTTTGGTAAAAAACACAAAGACTGGGTTATGTGTGAGATGCCTGAGCAACTTATTTTTAGAATCAACATAACCCTAAACCAGAAATTAGTGGCTTTTTGTTCCAAGCCACTTGTAACTGGCAACATGAAAATGTCACCTTACTCATCTGCTCTTGAGAGATGATGTATATAGAGAAGTTGCTTCAGAAGGAAATTTATGTATCATTTAAAACCAGAGCAGCTATTTCTAAGTGTGTTTAGATACCCTCGAGAGCAGTGTTTTAAGTACTGAGGTGTACAAAGGTGAAGGAGCCCTACATCAATTAATTAGTCAGTTCAGACTTGCTGAATGCCCGGAATGTGTTTAGCGCTGTGCCCTTGGTGTGGGTTTAGGGAAAATGTATAAGCTCTTGATCTCCACTAAGAAGTGGATCAGGAGGCTGACCTGGCAACCGGAAATGGAAAGGCACTAAATCCTTTATTCTACTGATCAAAGTAATAATATTGTTTTTGAAATTCGAAAATTCTAAGGGGGGGAAAAAAAAATCACACATTATCCCACAATCCGTATTTTAGTTACAGGGGATGGTTTTAAACATTTTTGCGTATACTCTTGTTAGCGTCACCTTGCTTCTTCACTTTCTAAAATAAAAATTTAGAAGTAGAAATAGCCTCTACTTTTCTTCTTCCTATTATACATTGGATCTTTTACAATAAAAGCATTGGCTCCAAAATATGATATAGATCACAGCAATATTTCAGAAAAGCAGTCACTCTAAAGAGAACCAGAATTTGCATTGTATTTAATTTCGTTTACTTCCTTCCTTCCTGTCTTGTTAATAAAATGAAGCTCTTTTCATAGAGCCCAACCTGCCCTTATCAGCATTCTTAGCAGCACATTTATTGGAAGAAAACTAAGACACTGTAGTTAAGCAAAACAGAAGTAAGAACATTTGGATTCCCCAGTAAAAAGTTCTGTGGCAAAAACATACTATTTCTATTTAAAAGAAACTATAGCCTTTTAATATTGTCAATAGTTACAGCAAAATGATCCAGAAAAGACTAAAAAAGTAAACCCAGTTTTGCTCCGAGAAAAGCCAGGTGGCTCTTCTCCTCCCTGACCTCCCATCCCCCTCTTTTTGTGTTAACCACATTAATAGTGCTAATAATTTGCCCTTAGAAACTTTGCCACTGAAGACTAATGCTCATCATTTTTCCCACGGTGACTGGCTTGGAATTACGTAACCAACTTTATTATCACTGTCATTAAAATAAGCGTATATTTCATTCCGGTTGTACAGGAAGTGATTGCTTAACGTATCCATTTAAAATATGATTTAATGTTTAGATAGTGAACTTGTATATTTATCATGTCAAAGCCTCAGAGAAATATTTTGTTTTCCTTAAGTGCTTGAATGGTTGCTCAGTTGCATACAGTTGTGATTAGCTGTATGTACATCTACACAGGTGTGAGTAGATGCTATAGGATAAGCGCTGGACTGCCAACTGCAATATTGGTGGTTCAAACTCACCAGCTGTTCCTAGGAAACCCTATACAAGTTGGCTATATAAGTCAGAACTAACTTGACGGTACTTAACAACTAACAGCAATTGTTATAATACTATTAGGATGCTGCAGTTTTATTATTCATTTGTTCCACAGATTGAAGGAAGTTTTTGAGTTGTAAGCAAATTATCTTCTTAAGTGTACATCATTCTCATACTAGAATGATGACATCTTTCATCTTTTCCGATGAAATAACTCATTTGCTAGAACAACTGATGTGCTCTGGAAGAAGTGACTACCCTGTTTTGATTTTATTTAATTAACTTTTTACAATGACTCCTAGATAGGTAGGTGTACCACCAAAAATTAAGATAGTTTAAAGCAGAAATGAGCTCACTTAATTTTTCTATTTTAAACAGAGTGCTTTTGATGGTTTACTAGACACTACATCACAGTTTCCTGTTTCATATTTGAGTTAAAAACAGGGTTAGAGAAAGCCATTTTCCCTAAGTTTTGAAACTCTAGGGACAAAAAACCCTGACCAGAAGCTTCAGAAACATTGTGAAATTTTTAAGTTGTAAAAAAAAAATTAAAATCATAATATCAATGAACCAAACAAATATACAACCCTAAGAAATAAGGGGAAAAGCTAAAATTGCAGGTAAATGGTAGAAAAGATTGTATAAGCCTATCACTTTTAAAGACTCTTAGGGTTTTTTTGTTTTTGTTTTTTTCTGTTCCTTGTTAATCACAACTGGTCTAACACTTAATAAAATTTAAAGTGACAGTCAGATTTTCAGGTTCAATAAATAATTTGCAGTTAGAATTTAACAGTGATGGTGGCTGTGGAATTGGGGTGTTTAATGTGTGGTAAATAAAGAAAAAGTGTTGAATCTCCTCTTCAGTCCTTTGGAGTTTGATAGTATTACAACAACGTATTTGACATTACATATTACTCTTGTGCATACTTCCTTAATATTGTATTATTGCTATTTATAGATAGAACAAAATGGGAGATGGTAAGATGGCGGACTAGGCAGAAATGCTACACTGACCCTTTTCAACAAAGTTACAGAAAAACACAGTGAAACTGACACAGATGATAGTCCTGGAACCCTGAGCTTCAAATGGAGGAAGAGAGGTGATTGAATACTTCCTAGGAGAGGAAACAGAACAGACATAGCAAAAAAAGGAAACAAACTAGTGATCTGTGCTGACAGACCTGATGCAGTGTGGCCATCTTAAACTTTCATGATTAGTTTTAGAGACAAGACAGAGGTTTGGTAGTCCAGAGGCATACCAGTGACTTGCAGAGCTCTTGTCTGTTCTGTTGCATGGAGGGGATTGTAATCACTGAGATGAAGCAAAGTGTATGATTTATTGAATGTAAAACTGATGATCTTGTTTATAAACTCAATTCACAATAAAAAGTTAAAAACAAAAAAAGAAGTATATAGACCTAGGTGAAGGATATGCTGAGAAACAATAGCTTCACATTTTGATATTTTTGTTTAATAAAGGTTTCTGTGTTTTTGAAGTTAAACAACAGAAAAGGAGTGCTTAGAGAGCAACCTAAATAATAAATGCATACATCCAAAAAAGAAGAAAGAACAAAGATCAACACATTAATGCAATGTCTCCAATAATTAGACAAAGAGCAGCAAAGTAAGAGTACTGTCACCAGAAGAAAAGAAAAAAAAAAAAAAAGATTAGAGCAGAAATAAATGAAACAGAAAATAGGAAAACAATAGAATGAATCAAGAAGACAAGAAGTTGGTTCTTTGAAAGGATTAATAAAGTCGACAAGCTATTGGCAAATCTAACAGGATAAAAGAAGGAGAAGAAGCAAATTATGTGAGTAATAAATTATATGGGTGACAAGACAACGGAAATAAAAAAGGACAATAACAGAATACTATGAAACATTTCACTACAATAAATTTGAAAATCTAGAAGAAATGGGCAATTTTTTAGGAAAAACACAACTTACCTAAACTAACACAAATGTAACTTGAACAGACCTAAGTCAAAAGAAGAAATTACTCGGGTCACTAAAATACTCCCAACACAAAATAGTCCAGGCCCAGATGGCTTTACTGGTGAGTTCTACCAAACATTCAGAGGAGAGTGGACATCAGTTCTACTCAAACTATTCCACGGCATAAAAAAGATAGAAAGCTCCTGAATACATACCCAAACCAGGCAAACACATACCTAAAAAAGAAAATTAAAGGCCAATATCCCTCAATGATGCAAAAATGTTCAACAACATATCAAAAAAAAAAATCATGACTAAGTGGAATGCATACCAGGTATGCATGGATGGGTCAATATCAGAAACTAATATTAGTGCCACAATACAATCCACTATATAAATAAAAGAAAGGAAAAGAGCTACACGATTATATTGTTTGATGCAGAAAAGACATTGGACAAAATCTAACATTCATTCCTGATAAAAAAAATTCAACAAAACAGGAACAGAAGAGAAATTCTTCAGCATAATTAAGGGCATATGTACCAATTCAACAGCGAACATAGCTCTCAATGGAGAGAAACTGAAAGCATTCCTTGGTAACAGAAATCAGACAAGGATGTCCTTTATCACCAATTCTATTCAATATTGTGCTGGAAGTCTTAGTCACAAGTATAAAGCAAGAAAAGGAAATTAAAGATATCCAACTTTTCAATGAAGAAATAAAACTCTCTATTATAATCCATACTGAAGGCTGTGCTCTTTGATCTTCATCAGTAAATGTTTTAAGTCCTTTTCACTTTCAGCAAGCAAGCTTGTATCATCTGCATATGGCAGGTTGTTAAAGAGTCTTCCTCCAATTTGGATGCCATGTTTTTCTTCATATAACCCAGCTTTTCAGATTATTTGCTCAGCATACAGGTTGAATAAGTGTGGTGAAAGAATACAACCTTGTCGCACACCTTTCTTAATTTTAAACCATTCAGTGTTCCCATGTTCTGTTTGAACAATTGCTTTTTGGTTCAGGTACGGATTCCTCATGAGCACAATTAAGTGTTCTGGAATACTCATACTTTGCAATGTTGTCCATAGCTTGTCATGATCCACACAACTGAAAGCCTTTGCGTAGTCAATAAAGCACAGGTAAACATCTTTCTGATATTCTCTGCTTTCAGCGAAGATCCATCAGACATCAGCAATGATATTTCTCGTTCCACAGCCTCTTCTGAATCTGCCTTGAATCTCTGGAAGTTCTCTGTCAATATATGATTGTAGCCATTTCTGTGTTACCTTTAGCAAAACTTTACTCGCATGGGATATCAAAGAGATTTTCCGATGATTTCCTCATTGCATTGGGTCACCTCTCTTGGAATGGGCACGAATACGGATCTCTTCCAGTTAGTCGGCCAGATAGTTATTTTCCAAATTTCTTGGCAGAGATGACTGAGTGCCTCCTGTGCCGCCTCAATTTCTTTAAAGATTTCAGTTTTGATTCCATCAATTCCTGGTGCCTTGTTCTTTGATAATTCCTTCAATACATCTTGGACTTCCTCCTTCAGTATCATTGTCTCTTCATCATATGTTACCTCTTGAAAAGGTTGAACATTGTACACCCTGATCATAAGGAAGTTAGAATGCACTGAATTCCCTTAGGGAAGCAAACTAAAATACTGGGCTTTTGGAGGCTGCTACTGCATACTATCAAGTTGGTTCCAAGGCTTTAAGTCTTTAAAGAAGCAGAAAGCCTTATCTTTCTTTCATGGAGTGGCTGACGGACCTGAACTGATGATCTCATGGTAAGCAGCCCAGCATCTAATCACTACACTATCAGAGCTCTTTAGGGGAATGAGTGATTATTTCCTGAGTTGGAATAGGAGAGAGGCAGTGGGCCAGGTTTCTGGGTTATGGTGGTAAACAAGACAGGAGAGGAGCCTACCCTTTGGCCTTAGCTTTTGTCCTCTTAGTTACAGAGGCAGAGCAATGGGTAAGTGCTTGGAGGCTAATCAAGAGGTTGGTGCATTCAACCCTCCCTGTGGCTGGTGAAAGATTTGTAAATCTATTCTGGTAAAGATTACAGCCTAATAAACCCTATGGGACAGATCTGTTATTTCATATGGGGTTTCTATGAGTCAAAATTAATTCAATTGCATACAAAAATATGATTTCATATTTCTCAGAACTTTCCCCCTTCTAACTCTGTATTCCAGATATTGCTACTCTTAAAAATGAAAGGAGCCCTGATTTGGTACTGTAGGATAAGCACTAGATTACTAACCACAAGGTTGACAGTTCAAACCCACAAACCACTCCTTGAAAAACATATACAGGGTTGCTATGAGTCAGAATTGACTTGATGGCACTTAACAAGAAGAAACGAAAGGTATTTTTTTTACCATTTGAGGAGATTTGTTCTTTCTTTGAAACACTAAATGGCTAGCTACTTCCCCCTTTCCTTATAGGAAGTCAGGTCACAAAATGGTAGAGCCTAGGGCCATACAATTCTAATTGTGGAAATATTCCCATTGCCACAATATTTTCCGATGTGTGTGTGTGCACATATGGGAGATTCTTTCTTGGCAAAGTGCCTAGGGCATTTTCAGATTATTAAAAAGTCTTTGCCTTAAAAAAGGGGCAAGTCACTTTGCCTCACTCAGAAAGGACCTTATCTTTTATGCATGTCCTCTTTTTTGAGGCAGTTAGTGAAGGTTGGATATTTTTTAACAAACATATGCATGGTTTTCATTACTATTTCTTGTCGTTTAGTAACTACACTAGGATCACTAAACCATTTCACTTGGATTATTGTTACATTACAGTAAAAAGGTAATTATATCACTGTTTTCTCCTGTGGTTGAATTTGGCATATAATTTTTGTTCTGATCTGCCTAACTCTCCAGTTTCCAAGTAATTCTCAATTACTGAAGAAGAAATTCAATTTTGAGACTTTAATAACAAGTTCAATTCATTCTTATATAACTACTTTATCCAAAGATTATTTTACTCACCGTTTTTAAATAGGTAAGTAAATATTCTTAAAATGATAATTAAAAAAAGCTTGATAGAGTATGATGGTCCGAAATTACTTATTTGCATCCTGGATTTGACAATTCAAAGAATAAAACCACTGGAAAAATACAGATTATACATCTTGGCTCTTCTAGGGTTCTTTTTCTTCTTTGAAATCTATTGCTAAATTAATATAAATATGCAGGTTAAGTGCCATCGAGTCGGTTCTGACCCATAGCGACCCTGTATTGGGTTTCTTGAGGAGTGACTGGTGAGCTTGAACTGGTGACTTTGTGGTTCAAACCTACTTTGCAGTCCATTGCATTAACCCACATCACCACACCAGGTTAATTTATAGCCCACATCTGCGTCTCCTGGAGTTCTGGTGTGGTGTTGTGGGTTAAGGCGCCAGACCGCAAAGCCGTTAGAACTGCAAGGTTGGTGGTTCAAGCTCACCAGCTGCTCCTCAGAAACCCTATACAGGGTCGCTATGGGTCGGAACCGACTCGATAGCACTTAACAACAACAACTACTCCTAATACAGAATCACTCTATATTAACTAGAGGCCACTACCTTTCTTGGGAGTCCTGGTGTGACACTGTGGGTTAATGTACCACTGAGGTTACAAATCAGGCTGCAAACCGCAAGGTCGGCAGTTCGAAACTACCAGCCATTCCATGGAAGAAAGAAGACGTTTTCTGCGCCCGTAAAGATTTACAGCCTCGGAAACCCTGTGCAGGGTCTCTATGATTCGGAACCTACTCCAAGGTACTTAACGACGGATGTACAAATGCTGTAGCTCACTGTTTCTGATAAGATGCCTCCCTCCTCACTGAGTTGAGATTGAGTCACGCAGTTCAACAAATTTATTTCTGCTAGAATGATGATGAGAGAGCAGTGAATGGGATAGCTAGAGTCCTTTCAGAGCTGACGTTCTAAGAGAATGAACAAGGGAACGATATACCATAAATACTGTAGTGCTATGAAAGTGAGCCGCAAGAGTGTGCTAAACAGATGAACAGCAGTCTTGTGTTTCCTGTCATGATATATGGAAATAAATTGGTGGCGTTGTGGTGTGGCGCTGCAGAGTAATGCACAGGACCTAAAGGTCGGTTCAAACCTCAAGGTCAGAGGTTCAAACTCACCAGCCACTCCTCGGAAACCCTTTGAGTTTCCGCTATGAGTCAGAACCGACTCGATGGTACTTAACAACAATAACATGTACATTCTATGTATAAGCTAGTTGGGAGGTCTATAGGAAAAGCACTGGACCACAAAGTCTGTTTGAACTGCACTGCAAGGTTGGCAATTCACACTCACCAGCCGCTCCTCAGAAACCCTATACAGCGCCACTATGAGTTGAAACTTACTTAAGGGCACTTAACAACAACAACATTGTATTTGTAAAGAATGCAAGAAAGAATGTACTCAGTTTTTGTGTTAGTTTTCTTTTCTTCAGCCAGTCCTACAGCATATTAATATCTGTCATTCATGCAGGGTTGATGAATTTTTATATAATCCTAGATGTGCTGCTGATATTTTATAAATGCATCCTCTGGACTTTTACCCAGTGGGGTATGTTACTACACAATCTTTTGTGCCATCCCCCAAAAAACCCCCAAAAGCACACAAATGATTTTGTTCTTATTTCTTTGACCTTTCCTTTCAAAGCTCCATTTCCAGAAACTATAGGTTATTTCTAGAATCAAAATATATACAAATATGAAATTAAAGCTATGTTAAATTTGGTAAAATTTAGACAAACTCAAGAATGCTAGGGAGAATAATTCATTAAGTGGTCACATTTTAACATTTTAGATACTGCTTTCATTTTAAATGTGTATATAATAAACATTTAGTTTTATGAGTAAAAATGGAAGAATTAGGAGTGATAATCTCATGGTGGCCAGAGAAATGTATAGTCATCAACTCTTTCTCTGTGTCTGTTCTCTCTCTCCCTCTGTCTGTCAAATTTTTTATCTGGAAATTCTTGTTCCTCACCTTCAGAGGTTTTGGTATAAATATTTGTCTCTAGTGAAATATTTTATAACTTAAGTATCCAGAGCAGTGTGGACTGGATACAGAGAAAACAACAAAAGTCCTTCAAACTCTCTGTACTGGGAGCATTAGCAGTTATCAGTGAGATAGAAGACAGACAACAGGAAGGAAAGGAAAAGGTGCTTAGATAAGCCCCTACACTAAAGTATCGTGCCTTGAGTGACCGCTAATACAATTTACAGTTTAGGGCAAAACAGTTTCCCCTTGCAGGATGTTATGCAGTATTTGGCGACACTGCATTGACTTGGCTTACTTTGAATTAACAGGTTTGTCAATGCCTCACTAGTTGGATTCAAGCAGATAAAATGTAAACCAGAGAATAATGATATGCTTGCTTTGTCTTATGGAATGAGAGCAACAGGACCAGGTCATGCCAAAACCATGCCTCTTTTTCTAGACTCATTATAAGTTGTGAAGTGGCATGATGCAATGTGAATGTCTGGACAAGTATCCCTTTTGTTGTTCTCAAGGGGGTTATGTCCTGGATTTGTTCCTTTGCAAACTTTTTGCAGTTTACATAGCTGGAAAGACTTAACTGCTTGGCAGGGGCACCAGTTATATCTGCGAGTTTACCCTCTTAGGAAGGCTGGCAGTTGGTGTACGTATGAGCAATGTTCTTTTTGCTTGTGATTAATCTTAACTTTGCATTGCTCATTGCTTCTTTTAATCACATGAGAAAATAATGTACTCATGTGTGACTACTCCAGCCTTTTTGAAAGAACAAATAAGGAAGAGGGTTCTTTACTTTTCCTATCCACCCTCATCTTCACTCAAAATATCCTTTCCCCTTTAAGAATGTGCAATCTTTGGTTTGATTAAATTCTGAAAACATGTGAGCATATGCTACTGAAAATATTAGGCCAAGTACTTTATGTTTATTGATGAAGGATGTTAATATCAGATACCTTTCTGAAGATCAAAAACACCCCAAGCAAAAACAGTGTATGTATTCTACTGACCTCTGCTGGGTCATTTTCCTTTCAACACTGCTATTGTACCCCCAGAACTTTAGTCAGTGTTGCTGTTGTTAAGTGCTGTCGAGTTATTTCTGATTCATAGCAACCCTGTGAATGGTTGGTGAGCTTGAACCGCTGACCTTGTGGTTCAAACTGACCTTGCAGTCCAGTACATTAATCCGAAGTGCCACACCCAGGACAACCTCCCTTTGCTTAGCCTTAGTTCTTTTTTAATGTTTTATTGTGAATTATGTGATAGTTTAAATGGGAGAATATTAGCTTTACATTCATCCTATTGTATATCGTTTCATTGCCATGGTTACAATCTTCTCCATGCATCATCGACCAACCAAAGGGTATACCCTGCAAGCCTGTCCCCCCCGGCCCCCCCATCCCCGGTCATCAGCACACAGTCCCTCTCCCTCTCTGGGTCTAGAGTCCCCAGGTGCTCCATCTCTCTACATCATCATCTCTGCCTCCATTTCTGGCGTCACTGCTTCTCTGCGTAGGGTCTTGCACTCCGCTCTTATCCCTTGATGGTTCCAGGAACCTTTTTAGCCTTAGTTCTTAATAATTAAATTCACAGTGTGGAGACTTTGTGGAAAGGATTAAGTATTAACAAGGATCACATTATTGTCTATGAAGGATTTCTCTGATTTAGTAGCTACTTTGTCAGAAGCTTTAATGGCTCATTTTATAATCAAGATTTTCTTAATCAGACTGATATTTTTCCAAATAATTCAATAACTAACATACTTCAGCTCAATAAAGTTACTTTGTAAATATTTTAACATACTTCTTCTGAAAACACATTGCACTTACAATCAAGTTGATGATATTCTTATTTTTCATAAAATACATTTCAATAACTAGATTAAAAACATCCAGTCTCTCAGTTGTCTTTGATTCTACAATAAGGTTTAATGCTTCTTGATTTAATGCTCTGATGTACCTATATTTCAGGCAGAGATTGACTCCCAACTTTCCAAAATACTTTTGTGAATTTGAAGGAAAACAAATCCTTAAACACCTTTAATCTACCACTTATTTTCCAGTTTATTGTACTGTGATGGTTTGCATGTTGCTGTGATGCTGGACGCTATGTCACTGGTATTTTAAATACAAGCAGGGTACACGCATGGTAGACAGGTTTCAGCTGAGTTTCCAGATGAAGACAGAGTAGGAAAGGGAGGCAGACTAGTTCCGAATATGTAGACTCTGAAAACCTTTAGAAAAACAGTGGAACACTGTCAGATAGCACTAGAATATTGAATATTGAAACATGATGAATAGCACCAGTATAGTGCCAAAAGATGAGACCCTCAGGTTGGAAGGGACTTGAAATATGACTAAGGAAGAGTGACACCTCAAAGTAGAGTTGACCATGATGACACAGAATGGAGTAAAGCTTCCAGAATCTTTATTTGCTGATAGGGGACACTCAAAACAAGGAGAAATAGCTATTAACATCATTAATACTTGGAACATGGAATGTACAAAGTATGACTCTAGGAAAATTGGAAATTGCCAAAAATGAAGTGGAACACACAAAGACTGATATTCTAAGCATTACTGTCTGAATTGGACTGGTATTGGACATTTGAATCTGGCAGTCATATGGTTTATTATGCCAGGAATGACAAATTGAAGAGGAATGACATCATATTTGTCATCAAAAATAACATTTCAGGATCTATCTTGAAATATAATAATGTATGTCCATATGGGACAATACCCATATGAATATGATAGACCTGGCAATACCACTATTATTCAAATGTGCATACCAACCACTAAATTCAGTGATGATGAAATTAAAGCATTCTAACAAAGTCTTCAGTATGAAATTGACTGAACATACAATCAAGATGTATTGATAATTACTGGTGATTGGACTGGAAAGTTTGGAAACAAAGAGGAAGGAAGAGTAGTTGGAAAATATGGCTTTGTGATCGAAATTTCCTAAAGCATATGTGAGAAAGGAGGAAGTGAAAGAGCTGAACATAAAATTTCAAAGGGCAGCTTGAGAAGACCAAGTCAAATAAAATGAAATGTGCAAAAACCTGGGGCAATAAAAACAAAAGAGAAGAAGAACATGCTCAGCATTTCTCAAGCTGAAAGGATTGAAGAAAAAAATCAAGCCTTGACTTGAAATAGTGAAGGATTCTATGGGAAAATAAAAAATAAAAAAAGAATGTGGCATCAGGATTGTAGGAAAACTCAGTAACAACCTCCAATATTCAGAAGATACAACCTTGCTTGCTGAAAGCAAAGAGGACTTAAAATGCTTACTGATGAATATCAAAGACCACAACCTTCAGTATGTAAAGAAAACAAAAATTCTTACCACTTGCCCAATAAACAACATCAAGAAAAATGACGACTGAAGTTGTTAAATATATCATTTTGCTCATATCAACCATCAATACACATGGAAGCTGCATTCTAGAAATCAAATGATGTATTGCATTAGGCAAATTTGCTGCACAAGACCTCTTTAAAGTGTTCAAGAATAAAGATGTCTGTTTGAGGACTAAGGTGCACCTGACCCAAGCCATGGTATTTTCAATAACCTCATATGCATGTGAGTGTTGGACAGTGAATAAGGAAGACCGTAGAAAAACTGATGCATTTGAGTTAGGGTGTTGGAGAATACTGAAAGTACCATGGACTGCCAAAAGAACAAACAGATCTGTGTTGGAAGAAGTGCAGCCAGAGTTCTCATTGGAAGCCAGGGTGGCTGGACTTTGTCTCTCTTACTTCAGACATATTATATTAGCAGGAAGTCACTGGGGAAGAGTATCATGTTTGGTAAACTGGTGTTTTCAATAACCTCATATGCATGTAAAAGTAGTACAGTGAATAAGGAAGACCGTGGAAGAATCGATGCATTTGAGTTATGGTGTTGGAGGAGAGTATTAAAGTACCATGAACTGTCAAAAGAACAAACAAATCTGTGTTGGAAGAAGTACAGCCATAATGCTCCTTGGAAGCCAGGATGGTCAAACCTTGTCTCTCATATGTCCGACATATTATCAGGAGGCACCAATCCCTGGAGAAGAATATCATGTTTGGTAAAGTGTAGGGTCACAGAAAAAGAGGGAGACCCCTCAAGGAGATGGATTGGCACAGTGGCAACAGCAATGAGCTCAAGCATAGCAACGGTTGTGAGGTTGGTGTAGGACTGGGCAGTGTTTTGTTCTGTTGTGCATTGGGTCACTATGCATTTGTATCGACTAACAACAACAATGAGCAAAATACTGAATCATGCATCAAAAGAAGATAGAATGAATATAGAATCACTGTACCAAAAAGAAACAGTTGATGTTCAATCATTTCAAGAGATAGTATATAAAGAATCAATTGTACTGAAGGAAGAAGTCCCAGGTGTACTGAAGGCATTGGCAAAGAATAAGGCTCTGACAACTGATGAAATACAAATTGAAATATTTTAACAAACTGCTGCAGAACTGGAGGCATCTATGATATTTGGAAGACAGCTACCTGGCTAACAGATTGAAAGAGGTCCATATCTGTGTCCATTCCAAAGAAAGGTGACCCAACAGAATGTGGACATCATCAGACAATATTATTGATATTACATGCAAGTAAAATTTTGCTAAAGATAATTTAAAAATGGCTGCAGCAGTACATTGATGTGGAACGAGGGATAACATTGCTGATGTCAGATGGATGTTGAATATCATAAAGATGTTTACTTGTGCTTTATTGACTAATCAAAGGCTTTCAGCTGTGTGGATCATGACAGAATTTGAACAACATTGCTGAGAATTAGTATTGTACTCATGATGAACCTGCACACACAGAGAGAGGCAGTTGTTTTATTAGAACTAGGGCATACTGAATGGTTTTAAATCAGGAAAGGCATGCTCCAGGGTTGTATTCTTTCATTATACTTATTCAATCTATGCATAATCTAAGATGCTAATTATATGTAGAAGAATGTGGTATCAGGATTGGAGGAAGACTAACAAAAGTAAAGAGGACTTAAAATACTGATAAAGGTCAAAGAACACAGCATTCAGTTGCACTTCCATGTAAAGAAAACAAAAATCTTCACCACTGGAGATTGAAGTTGCCAAATACTTCATTTTGCTCTGATTCTCTGTCAACACTCATGGAAACAGAAGTTAAGAAATCAAATGACGTATTGCATTGGGTAAATCGGATGCATAAGACCTCTTTAAAGTTGAAGAGCAAAGATGTCAGTTTGAGGACTAAGGAGGTTTGATATCTTTGAGTTATGGTATTGGAGAATAATATCAAAAGTACCATGCACAGCTAGAAGGACAAATAAATCTTTGTTGGAAGAATTACAGCTAGAATGCTCCTTAGAAGCCAGGATGGCAAGATTTCATTAGCTCTCATACTTTGGACCTATTATCAAGAGGGACCAGTCCCTGGAGAACGATATCATGGTAGGCAAAGTGGAGGATCAGCAAAAAAGAGGAAAACCCCCAATGAGACGTATTGACACAATGGCAGCAGCAATGGGCTCAAGTATAACAACAATTGTGAGG
The DNA here is from genome assembly GCF_000296735.1 of Chrysochloris asiatica. NCBI lineage: Eukaryota > Metazoa > Chordata > Mammalia > Afrosoricida > Chrysochloridae > Chrysochloris > Chrysochloris asiatica. The sequence goes on along the minus strand of NW_006408606.1, from coordinate 7,025,839 downwards.
ATGGCATTGGACTGGGCAGTGTTAGGGTCACTATAAGTCAGAACTGGCTCTATGGCACCTAACAACAACAACAACAACAACAAGAAAGCATCAAAGTCAGTGAACCTGACTTTTGCAACCATCTCTGCCATGTACTAACCATATGACCTTGGGCAAGATACTTAGTCTTTTAGGCCCAAACTTCTCAACTATGAAACAGGAATCACAATCTAGTTTTATAAATACATGAAATAATATGTAAAGTGACTGATACTTTTAAAAATGGATTAACCTCAATGCTTGGCTGCCATACACAAAACCACAAACTGAAGTAACTCAGGGAATTTATTGGCTTATGGAAGCAAAACAACTGGAGGGGCACGGGAGAAAACTGGCCCTAGGAACAACTAAAACGAAGGATTCTAGTACTATCTGGCTCTTTTAATCTGCCCTGCCATGTCTGCATGGTAGTTTCTCTAGCTGACAGAGACTATGATTTGGGAGTTCAGTCCCCCATCCTCATACTTTTACATTCAGATACGAAAGACTTCTTCCTTTGGTCCTGCTTAAAAAATTCATGGGACAAGACACTGATTGACCTAATCTTGAACACATGCCCATCCATCTCCTGAACCAGTCACTGAGGCAAAAACAGGAAAGTAAGAAAGCCCATATCCAAAGTGCATGTTAAAGAAAGAGGGTAGAGACACATCCACTGAAGAACAGGTTGTTCCTCTGCCATCTTATTTGTGTGACGATTACAGCAAACGCAGTAAATGGTATCATAGATTTTATACCCAAGATGAATGGAAGCCACCTCAGATATCTGAATAGAGAAATGATTATTTTGCCCCAGAAATATTTTGATAAGTTCAGAAACTCATTTATTATGTTATCCTGTAGCATAACTATTAGCATAATCTCAAGTATTGAAAATTTGATTTATAATTTTGTCTAAAATATATTCTATTTATGACAGAATATATCAAACAAATATATTTTTATAAATTCAAGGTCAGCATTATGAATAGTCAATATCATACTGTTTATAATGTACCAATATCATCAGGCACAGTTTAAGCACATAGAACTTCTGGGATAACTTTATCCCAAGACCCAGAGGGCATCTCTTAGATCAAAAGCTATAACTTCTTATTATTCTTATGAGATCCTCCATATCATCTTTTATTCTACTTCTAATTACTAATAACTGAATATCCAAGATAGCTAATCATTGTACATAAAATAAAATGTTGTTATTACATATTTTAAATGAAAAAAAAAAAGAGGTTTTCTTTGTGCAAAGAATGGTTATTATAGGTGTTTGTTGTTGTTGCTAGGTGACAGCTGAGTCTGTTCTGACTAATAGCAACCTTATACATACCAGAACTAAATGCTGCCTGGTCCTATACCATCCTTACAATTGTTTAAACTTGAGCCCATTCCTGTTGCCAATGTGCCAGTTTATCTCTTTGGGGGTTTTCCTTTTTTTTGGGTTTTTTGATGACCCTCCATTTTACCTAGCATGATGTCCTTTTACAGGGACTGGTCCCAAAAGTTTAGTTATCCTGGCTTCTAAGGAACATTCTGGCTATATGTACTTTCAATATTCTTCTCCAACACCATAACTCAAATGCATCAAATCTCCTACTGTTTTTCTTATTCATTGCCCAACTTTCACTATATATGAGGGTATTGAAAATAATATATAGCTTGGGTCAGGCACACTTTAGTCAAAATGGTATCTTTGTTCTTGTACGTTTTAAGAGGTCTTGTGCAGCAGATTTGCCTAATGCAGTAATGATTTCCTCACTGCTGCATGTTGATTGTGGATCCAAGCAAAATGAAGTCTTTGATAACTTCACTATTTTCTCCTTTTATCATGATGCTATTTATTGGTCCAGTTGTGAGGATTTTTGCTTTGTTTACCTTGAGGTGCAACCTATACTGCAGGGTGTAGTCTTTGATATTCATCAATAAATGTTTTAAGTCCTCTTTGCTTTCAGGAAGCAAGGTTATATCATGTGCATATCACAGGTTTTTAATGAATCTTCCTCCAATACTGATGACATGTTATTCATCTAATCCATCTTCTCGGATTATTTGCTCAGCATACAAACTGAATAAGTATGGTAAAAGATTGCAACTGTGGAACACACCTTTCCTAATTTTACGTTCAATATCTCTTTGTTCTTTTTGAGCAACTGCTCAAACCTGTATGTTCAGGTTCTCCTTGTGCAAAATTAAGTGTTCTGGAATACCATTCTTCACAATGTTATCCATAGTTTGTCATGATCCACACAGTCAAAAGCCTTTGCATAATCAATAAAGCACAAGTAAACATCTTTCTGATATTGTCTGCTTTTAGCCAAGATCCATCTGATATTCAACAATGATATCCTTAGTTTCACACGCACTTCTGAATCTGGCCTGAGTTTTTGGAAGCGCACTGTTGATGTACTGCTACAACTGTTTTTGAATTAGCTTTAGCAAACTTTTATTTACATGTGATATTAATGATGTTACTTGACAATATTCATATTCCATTGGGTCACCTTTCTTTGGAATGTGCACAAAATAGATCTCTTCCAATCAGATGCCCAGGCAGCTGTCTTCCAAAATTCTTGGCGTGGACGAGTGAGCACCTCTGGCACTGATCAGTTTGTTGAAATGCTTCAATTTGTGTTTCATCAATTTTTGGAGTCTTGTTTTTGCCAATGCTTTAAGTGCAGCTTGGGCTTCATCTTTCAATAACATTGATTTTTGCTCATTTGGTAGCTCTTGAAATGATTGAACATTGCTTATTTCTTTTTGGTACAATTTCTTTTGATTTTTTTTTTTTTTTTATGTTTTTTGAAAACATTCAGTATTTTGTTCATAGAATCCTTCAATTTTGCAAACCGAGGCTTGAATTTTTTCTTCTGTTCTTTCTGTTTGAGAAATGCTGAGTATGGTCTCATTGGATCTTCTAATTCCAATTCTTTGTACATTTCATTATAATATTTTATTACGTCTTCTGGAATTGATCTTTAAAATTTTCTGTCTAGCTCTTTTACTTCATCATTTCTTCTAGTCACTTTAGCGTCCCTACATTCAAGAATAAGTTTCACAGTCTTTTCTGACATCAATTTTGGTCTCCCCCCCCCTCCCCCACAATCTTTTTAATGATCTTTTGCTCTCTTCTTGTATGATACTCTTGATGTTAACCCACAACTCTTCTGCTCTTCACTCATTAGTATCTAATTTATCAAATCTCTTCTTGAAATGGTCTCCAAATTCAGGTGGATATACTCAAGGTCATGTTTTAGGTCTTAGGAATTTGTTCGAATTTTCTCCAGGTTGGTCCTGAACTTGCATGTGCACAATTGATGGTGTGTTCCACAGTTAGCCCTTGGTCTTGTTTTGGTGGATGTTATTGAGTTTCTCCATTTTCTCCTTTCATAGATGTAGTCAGTTTGACTCCTGTGTATTCCAACTGTAGAGACACACATGTTGTTTAAAAGGGATATTTGCAGTGAAGAAGTCATTGGTTTTGCAACTTCTGTCTTGCAATCTCCAGCATCATTTCTATTATTAAGGCTGTATTTTCCAACTACCGATTCATCCTTTTTGTTTCCAATTTCCTTGTTCCAATCACTGGTAATTCTCAGTGCATCTTACTTTCATCTTTTATCATTTTCAGACTAAAGAAGTTGGTAGAATTATTTAATTTTATCATCATTAGCTCTCTTGTATGGATATATATGTTATCTTATCACAGACAACATTGTACTTTGAGGTAGGACTTGAAATGCTCTTTTTGACAATGAATGTGACAGCATTCCTTTTAAATGTGTTGTTTCTACTACAAAATTGCATGATTGGCAGATTCGGCTCACTAATGCATAGGATATCTGTTCCATCTCATTTTGATGACTTCCAATTTTCTGAGATTCATACTTTGTACTTTCTACTTTCTGATTATTAATGGATGTTTGTAGCTGTTTCTTCTCATTTTGAGTTTTGCCCCATCAGCAAATGAATGTCCTGAAAGTGTTGGTCCATCAACACCATTTAGGTCAATTCTACTTTGAAGAAGCAGCTCTTCCCCTGTCATAGTCTGAGTAACTTCCAACCTGACAGACTCATCTTCTGGCTCTACATCAGACAATATTCTGATGCTATTCATAAGGTTTCCAGTGGCTAGCCATTCAGACTAACAGCGGAAACAGTTGTTTTTCAAGTGGGCTTATTGCATCTACAGTAAAATTATAAGATCCTTAGGAAATGGTTCATGGTACATTCTGTTGTTATCCCATTAAATCTTTTGCTCAGTGATCACTTGCAGTGGACCCTTAATAAAGTTTTGACCCATATTATAATTATCATTATTACTTATTTAGAGACAACATTTATCTCTAAATAACTTCCTAACTTACCTTCTTGAAAGAAAATCTCAATAAGCATATCATTGTGTTATACTTTTTATATTGTTATTGCAATATTTCTCTTGTAATATTTTTTTCTGATGTTTACTCACATGTCAAAAAGTAGGTTCCAGTTTTCTTATGTATACTTATGCTTCCCACCTAAAAGAAATTTCCTTTGTAGAACAGTTTTTGACAAAGGTATATTTGTTTTTGGAGAAGTAGACATTTAAATACTCACTTTCTAGTATTTCTGGATTGATTGTTCTTGTTAAGCGCTGTCAAGTCAAGCAGGTTCCAACCTATAGTGACTCTATGTAGGGTTTCTGAGGAGTGGCTGGTGGATTTGAACCGCTGACCTTGTGGTTCAAATTGACTTTGTGGTCTAGCGCATTATCCTGTAGTGCCATACCGGGACTCCGCTGGATTGGATGGCAGGCATTTATTCCAAATTCCAATGATAGGACACAGCCATTAAAAACAAGATGTTTATATTTATAAACCTGCATGTGATACAGTGGCCTACTCCAAACTGTCTCAGATCAGCTGGTCTCTTAGCCAAGCTATAGTCCCTTCAAAAATAAATAAATATGACAGTGAAGATGATCAGCCTTCTTGTTCTATGGATTTTGAATGACTGTAATTAGCATCTTATGTTTGCAGCCACAGAGCCAGCATTGGTTTCTCAATCTGGGCACTTCTATTTTAGTTAGTAAATACTCTGTGGTTAAAAAAAAAAATCACAAAGGAATTGAGGATATAATTTACTTGGTACTATCTGGGGGGAATTTGGTGGGTGGGGGTGATAGGAGACGCTTTGAAGTCCTGGTATAGGATAAGCACTGGATCACATGGTCAATTTGAACTCTAAGGTCGGTGGTTCAAATCTACCAGCCGCTCCTTGGAAACCCTATATAGGGTCACTATGAGTTGGAATGGACTCCAAGGCACTTAGGGGACACTTTGTAATTATAGTTTTGCCCAGATCATGGTAACTCGACCAAGTGTAGTGTTGTCAAGTGTCATCAAGTTGGTTTTGACTCATAATGACCCTGTACAGGGTTTCTGAGGAGCAACTCATGACTTTGAACCACCAACCATGTGGTTTAAACCAACCTTGAAGTCAAAAGCTTATCCTAAAGGGCTACACCAGTACTCCAGACTGAATGTAATGGGGTTCTTTAATTTCCTAGTGCCCATTCATAGACACTACAATAAGAACAGGTAGAAAGACTATAGAATGTCCAGAATTGGGGGTGCAGAGGAGGGAGGGAGGGAAGAAATAGTGAAGTACAGCTACTTCTCACTTACCTACTATCTTGTTATCTGACATTTTGCATTTATGACCATAGTAAAAAATCTATTATCTGACTATTTTGCACATTAAGGTTTCTTGCTGGCCTGTCTGTCAGGCTTGAAGCTGAAGCAGCCAGCTCTCCAGAAGGCCTCTTGCTGGTCATATCCATACCACCTTGTTATTGTTGTTGTTACATGCTGTGGAGTCTGTTCTGACTCATAGAGTCCATGCATAGGCTATAATCTTTTCAGGAGCAAATAGCCTCATCTTTCTCCCACAGAACAGCTGGTAGTTTCAAACTGCACCTATTGTTCTTATGTGCCGTGGAGTCGGTTCCGACTCATAGCGACCCTGTACAGGGTTTCTGAGGCTGCAAATCTTTACCAAAGCAGAAAGCCTAATCTTTCTCCCGTGGAACAGCTGGTAGTTTTGAATTGCTGACCTTGGGGTTCGCAGCCCGATTCGTAACCACTACGCTACCAGAAATGCTTCCATTGAAAGAGACAACTGAGGCAGAGTTTGAAAAAGCCCTCTGAAAAGGGCCCAGGAGGAGGTGTGAATAGGGGAGATTGCTGTTCCCCGCCATTGAAGTGTCCAGTGAGAAGGGTACTGGGGGTATTATGGGCCACGGGTATGTGGTGGTGGTGGTGGGGACTACAACAGAAGTGGTCACTTCTTCCTTCCCCACGGTTGTTAGTCTCCAGGATTTCACCTGGGATTCTAAGCCCTTCAAATCCAGCAGTCTGTCTCTCATTTCTGGTGGGTCCTCCTCCCAGGCCTGTGTGGTGGCAGCTGTGGGAAGCATGGGCACCGGCAGCATCCTCCCACTGATTGTCTTGAACCCCAGCTTGCCAGTTATCTGAAACCCAGAGTCACCAATGTTGCCTCTAGTCCAGTCACCAGCACAGGTTTTCCTCCTGCTCCTCCTCACATAACTCCAATTTTTCAGAAGACCTGGTCTTTGGAACCTACCACCAGGTGTGTAAGTGAGGAAAAAGTCAGCACAACATTATCATTAAACATTTTATTTCCTTTCAAAAATTGGGTGCCTGGGTGCTCATGTGTTTCTAATTTAAGGTTAGATTAAAATAACAAAGCATTAGTCCTTAAACATCATCTACTTAGTCCTTAAGGAGCTCTGGGAGCCTAGTGGTAACGAATCACAAGGTCAGTAGTTGGAAACTACCAGCTGTTCCACAGGAGAAAGATGAGGCTTTCTGCTCCCGTAGAGATTTACAGCCTCGGAAACCCTGTACAGGGTCACTATGAGTCGGAACCGACTCCACAGCACATAACAGCAACAACAGCACTTAGTCCTTATCTGAGAGTTTGCTTATCAGTTAAGTCAAAAAACAATGCATCCTCTAGTTAGCAAGTCCTGCCCTTGTCTTTGGGAAAATACTTTTCCACTCCTCTCTGTCCTAGATTTTACTATGCCTGAGAAAGCTGGTTTTATATTATTAAAAGTTAGAATCGCTGAACCCAGAGCTACTGGCCCCTTTAAAGGGGGCTTTCTCTCTTGTCTTAGGAACAGACCTCGCACGGAGCCAGATGGTTCCCGTCTGCTGCTTTGAGTCAATGCACTTCCTCCCCCAGACCGGAGCCCTTTTGCCCTCTTTCCTCCCCAACCCCTCCCCATTTTCAACCCCCCACCACAGGGCCTCTCTGTTTTGTCGCTAGAAATAATCTTTTATTGCCCAGTTGTTCGGAAATGACCTTTTGCCCTTGATTAGATAGCACCGGGCTCTATCGCCGGATTGCTTTTGAGCTGGCAGTTGCTTTTTTGTGTCGGCTGATCCCGTGTCAGGGAGAACAATGCAAGGCTTTGCAAAATTTTAGTATAGCTATACGGTCTCTATGAATCGGAATCAACTCTAGGGCAACTTTAAAAAAAAAAAAAAAGCTTCATGTGGGGGAAGGGAGATCTGGGAATCTATAAAACAGGTCGGTGTATCCAGTTGAAAAATACCTTTTCTTTAGTAAATTGAAAAACAAATGGTGTCTTTTAAAATTCGTTTGTACGTACTTAACTTCTGTTTAACAAATATGCGTTTCCAAGGAATAGGAGATTATTCCAGGATTGAGCACATTTTATTTAAGAATCAAAGAGACTCCAGTGTATAGTCTTACATTAAAATATTAATCAAATGCACTGTTGAATTTTTCAGAGAGCAATTTTCCAGAAGGTCCCAATTATTTTAAGTAACAAGTGTAATAAACCACATAAATGTTTATAGTGCTTAATCATTAAAAGCCAACTCATTTTTTTATTTAAAAAACTAGGGAAACTATGTCTACTTGCTTCCTGGCTTAAATGAAGAAATATGTGGTTCTGTATCTTTTATAATAGTCCTTAAATTCTTTTGATTTCAAAGTCATAGTAATATTTGCATTGGGCTAATTTGAAATTCTTGTTTTACAACTCTCAGTTTGACTCTACAGCTGAATTTCCTGGTGTGGTGTCATTGGATAAGCACTAGAAACCCAGGTGAGTTTGAACCATAACAAAAGGAAAAGGTCCAAAAGAAAACGACAGTTGTATTTTGAAACCTATCAATCTGTTATTAACATCTCAACTGTTGGTGTTTCCTAGTCCACAGCCTAAGTAAAAATCAAAGTGTTTTCTCTCACTAAATTCTCTCTTTCCTACAAACTATTCAACCCTACATGTTTATTGTAGGGGATTCTTAGTGCTGATGGCTATACTGTGTCTGTTAACTCCTTGGTTGTGGTGGCTTAAAATGAGTTGCCACCTTTCTGCTGGGAGTCTGGTCCATTTCTTGTTTCATAGGTTTGCAGTGTTGGGAGATAACTGAATGGTTATCTCTTCAGTTTTCTAGCGTCATACAGAGGGACTATCTTGTCTTCTAGTCAGTGTGGAAAGTATGCACGTTAGCCTTCACCACAAAGGAAGTAAAGATGTTTAGTGCAGAGTAAATCTGAACAGCATCAGTTCCTAGACAAAGCAGCAAGAACTCAGAATCATACAGATGGCCTCAAAGGACCTAGAGGGACTTCAAGGTTCTTGTTTCAATAGTGTAAGGATGGTTGTTGTGATAAATATTTTGTGTGGATGCCACAAAGAAAAAAATTGTTGGTGTGCTCTACATTTTTTCATTTTTTATGCTTCGTTGATTAAACATGTCTTCCAAAAATTCAACATACAATATGCAAAATTTTCCAATGAGTAATTTTGAATGGGGAGCATGGTGGCTCCACATGATAAGCACTGGACTGCGATCCACAAGGTCTGCAGTTTGAGCCTGCTGGCTACTCCCTGGGAGAACAATGAAGTTTTCTGCTCTCACAAAGATTTCAGAAACCCTACAGAAGTTAGCTGAATCAGAACTGACTCAGATGTACTCAACAACTATACATATATCTATTCAAAATTGTTGTTGTTAAGTGCCACTGAGTCAGTTCTGACTCATTGTGACCCTGTATAGGACTTCAAAGGAGCGGCTGGTTGGTTTGAACCACCAACCTTTAGGTTAACAGTACAGTACTTATTTTACAGCATCAGACCAGGACTCTCTCTTTATATCCATCTATTTACAGCCTCAGAAACCCTGTACAGGGTCGTTATGAGTCAGAACCAACTCCAGGGTACATCACAACTACTACCACCATATAAAAAAAGCAATGGATACTGTTGAGCAATTTTATTAGCAGACAAGATAAGTAATTTTCCAGATAACTTGCCATTTGCTAGGTTTCCCTGCTTGAGCCTAACAGATTGGGAAATGACCAAGGAAATGTTGACGTTGAGACATTATTGAGTGAAAATGAAAGTGTACCATTTAAGTGTTCATAGATTTCTTTTGCATTTAGCCCATCTGTCTATTGATCTCTAGAAGAGTATAGATCAGTTTGCTTTTAAAATCTTCTTGACTTTTAAAAAGGTCCAGGAATGGTTTTGAGTTCTTCTTCTTAAAAAAAATTTTTTTTTTGAAGGAAAGAGTCCTCAGCTCTGACACTGATTTGGAAATTGGTCAGGTTGTATGGATGATGGGAGACAAAATATGGAAGGTCTCTTTAGGACTTTTGGGTAGATAGCAAGGATCCCATTGTGGTTTACAGAAACTAAGAAGCTGGATCTTAGCAGTGTTTATCTCATTTTATTTTCTTTACATTCTTCCTCTCTGAAATAATCTTTTAATCTAATTGGGAGTGCTGTTGAATCAGTTCTGACATATAGCAAACCTATGTAGGGTTTCTGAGGAGCTGCTGGTGAGTTTGAACTACTGACCTTCCGGTTAACAGTCCAGTGCTTATCCTGCTGCACCACACTAGGACTACTAATAATTTTATAACTAGAATAATGAATTCTTTTAAAAAAAAAAACTGGAAAATTTTACTTATCATTAACAAGCTTAACATGAATAATAGTATACTATAATAATGGGGTAAGTGTGTAAAGTAAACTCATAAACTGTAAAGACAAAAATTAGGATTTTCATTTTGTTATTACATCTTAACTAACTTGTTTCCTAATGTAAATTGTCTTCAACAGTAGTTCCTCTACAAGCCAGTTAATGAGGTGATACACCCGAGTATGGTAAGTTCTCTATAAAGATATTTTGATGTACTGAGAAGTTATTCTTGGATATTTAATTTTTGTATTCCTGTTTCACATATCAGGAAATGCTGTGGCTCTGATAGAATAAGCACTGGACTTCCAACTATAAGGTTGGCAGCTTGAGCGTATCAGCTGCTCTGAGGGAAAAAGGCAAGGATTTCTGCTCGCAAAAAGATTTACAAGCCTCAAAATCCCTATACAGGGTGACTATGATTCAGAACCAACTTGATGATGCTTAGCAACTTAATTTCATATTTCAACATGCTCTTTTCAACCTAGTCCAAATTTTCAGAATCATGCCTTCTAGTCTTCCTATAATGGTTCCAACTTGGATATTAGATTATACTCCCAAGAAAGTACATAATTAAAAATACAAGTTTAGATTACATAGGAATTTACCTTTGAATCGACATCATCTTATAGTTACTGACTCATTCATTATCTGTTTACCTTCTTTGGCTTTTTCACTTCTGAATTATTGGGTTCTATACTGCTTCTTCTGATGTGTACCCACTAGATGTGATGACATTCCCTCCTATTTCTTTTTTTTTTTTAATGTTTTATTGTGAATTATGTGATAGTTTACATGAGAAAACATTAGCTTTACATTCATCCTATCATATATCGTTACCTTGCCATGGTGACAATCCCCTCCATGCATCATTAACCAACCAAATGGTATACCCCAAAAGCCTGCCCACTGGTCGTCAGCACACAGCCCCTCTCCTTCTCTGGGTCTAGAGCTCCTAGCTGCTCCATCTTTCCACGTCATTGTTTATGCCTCCATCTCTGGTGTCACTGTTTCTCTGGTAGGGTCCCGCAGTCCGCTCTTCTCCCTGGATGGTCTCAGGGTCCTGCACTCCTGGATTGCAAAGTCAACCACTGCCCTCCTTTTGCTACAAAATGTCTACCTTTACATTTCCAACCCTCACAGTCAGTTTGGATAGTAATTATTAACTATTGTACCACATGAGTGCTAGCCCCATCTGTTTTCATCAGTCCCTCCCAGACAGATTGTATACTACTCAGAAATAGTGAATTCTTTATGAGAAGGGTTCAGCTTGTATATGAACTTGAAGAAGAAAGTAGGACTATGGAGAACAAGATTCTTCTGTTGATCATCTCGAAAAAGGACTAAAATCTTTCCCCTAATTTATAGGGTTAAATATAGACTGAGATGCGTATGATGTTCTAGGCAACCACATCAATAAAAAGACAGAAAAAAACAAAAACAAAAACAAAACAACAACAACAAACAAGCGAAATAAATAACTCTGTAGTTACTGTGTGAATATTAATTATATCTGTTGTTATAAAAAGTTCAAATATATGTTAAAACTATGATCTATACTCTCTTGTTGCCATGCTTAGCTGACTTTCTGAAAAGGAAAAGGGTACATTAAAAATAAAGTCGTGGTAAAATGTAATATTGAAATGGCTGTCTTTAATTCCCTGTCCCCACCCCCTCCACTGAAAGTGAACTGGATATTAGTTTTGTCATGAAATAAATGAGGTGTTTGTTGAATTTCAGTAATTGCTTCTATTTCTCCATATTTAATTTTACAT
>NW_006408606.1:6987735-7013657 GCF_000296735.1 Chrysochloris asiatica | reverse complement strand
CCTCATCTTTCTCCCGCGGAGCGGCTAGTAGTTTCGAACTGCTGACCTTAAGGTTACAACATGATACCTTAATATTTGAGGTTTATTCTCTTCACCGAAATGGGGCTCTCTGAAGTTCTTAGAAATTCCTTTCTTGTCATGATCCCAGATCTCTATCTTCTTCCCTTTGACGGTTATCTTAAGAGCACTAAGGTTTCTGTGCCTCTTTATATAACACCCACACATTCACAGGGGTCTTTATTTAGTTCTGTACTTCCTATCACCTGTTAATACTAATGACTTACAAACCCCAATCCTTGCCCTTTGTTCTTTTCCTTTGCTATCCTTCCTTTGTTGTTTTAACAAATAGCTATTCTATCTTAATTAAATGGCTCTGAATTTTCCTTTACTGCCTTACCATTCCAAGTGGCTTATATTTTGTTCTCTGTGGGATAGTACTGCTCAAATGTTGTTGATGCCAAAATAAACATCTTTAAAATGAGACTTATTAACTGTATAAGAACTCATTCTTACCACCATAGTTGTTTATTGGGTTACTTTGCAAAAGGTGTTGAATAACTTTGGGGGAGAGGTGGCAAAAATTAAACAAGCTTTTCAACTCATAGGTAAGTCAACCTCAAATGTTTTGTAGACAACTTTGTAAGTGATGGGAACTATAGGTACTGAGGGAGATGCAACTCTGTGGTAGCCCCATATGTGTTCTAAGATACGTTTTCCCACCTAAGGGGAAGAAGATAAAAAAGAGTTGTGTATGTGTCAGAACACATTTGTTTAAGCCCCGGTTGGACCTAGTTCATTTGTTGAATTACTGATCATGTCAGGCTCTCTGAACTTTAACTTTCTGTCAAAGATGTTTATGTATTAACTTTTTTCTTTCTTTTAAAATATAATTCATTCTTGATAGTGTTGATGAGAATATACATAGCAGAACATACACTAATTCAACAATGTCAACATGTAAAATTCAGTGATGTTGATTATATTCTTCACATTGTATAGTCATTTTTGCTCTCCTTTTCTGAGATAAACTTACTGTTCCCTAAGTTTCTTACCTAATGTTTTGAATTGCTGTTGTCCATTTGGTCCCATATAGATTCAGTGTTGTCATTGCTGTTATGTGCCATTGAGTTGATTCTAACCCATAACAATCCTGTACAGGGTTTCTGAGGAGCGACTGTTGAATTTGAACTGCCAACCTGTGGTTCATACCGACTTTGCAGTCCAGTGCATTAACCCACAGCACCACACCAGGTTGCAAAAGTCAGAACTTGTATAGGGTGAAAACTTGCTGGAGAAGGAAAAATCAAATATTTTCCCTTAAAATGAGAAATGGAGAAATGATAGGATTGTATCCTGTCAAAGGTGTAAAACTAGCAAGTCCTGGAAATATAAGGTTGTCCTGTTGAGTTCTGGTTTTCATAGTGTCTTAAGCTCAGTTCTCTATAGAAACAAAACCAATGTTACTTAAATACTTATAAATATATATGGGACTCTCTTATCTCTCTCTTTGGTGCTGTGAGTTGATGTGCGGGATGGCAAAGTTGGTTTGAACCGCAAGGTCAGTGGTTCAAGCTCACCAGCCGCTCCTTGGAAACCCTGTACAGGGTAGCTATGGGTCGGAACCGACTCGACGGCACTCAACAACAACAACAACAGTCTTGTGGCAGGTTGATTACATTGGACCACCTCCATCATGGAAAGGGCAGCATTTTCTTCTTACAGGAATAAACAATTACTCTGCATATGGATTTGCCTTCTCTGCATGAAATACTCCTGCCAAAATTACTATCTGTGGTCTTAAAGAATGTCTTACCCCCTGTCATAGTATCCCACACAGCATTGCCTTGGATTAGGGGACCCACTTTATAGCAAGTGAAGTGTGGCAATGAGTCCATGCTGTGGAATTCACTGGTCTTACCATCATCCTAAAGTAGCTGGCTTGATTGAATGATGGAATGGTTTTCTAAAGGCACAATTATGGCACTAGCTAGGTGGCACTACCTTGCAGGGTTGGGGCAATGTTCTCCAAGAGGCTGTGCATGCTCTGAACCAGCATCCAGTATATGATGATGCTTCTCCAATTTCCAGAATCCATGGGTCCAGGACCAAGGGGTGGAAATGGGAGTGGCACCACTCACTATTACTCTTAGTAATCCACTTGAAAAATTTTTGCTTCCTGTCCCTGCAATTCTATGCTCTTCAGGTCTGGACATTTTAGTATTCCTGATAATTTTACACTCCTTATGCCTCTGGATCAACAGGCAAAGAAGGGAGTTTATTGTGTTGAGTAGTATGATTGATCCCAATTACTAAGGAGAAATTGGCTTGACCTTACATAATGGAGATAAAGAAGAATATATGTGACATCCTGGAGATTCCTTTGGGCGTCTTTTAGGACTACCATGTCCTTTGATTAAAGTCAATGATAAACTATAGCAATTCAACTCCAAAATGAAGACTAATAACCTAGACCCTTCAGAAATGAAGGTTTGGGTTTTACCACCAGACTGAAATGCTTGCTGAAGGCAAAGAAAATATGGAATGGGTAATTGAAGAAGGTAGTTCTAAATACCAGCTATGACTATGTGACCAGTTGCAGAACCAAGGGCTGTAATTGTTATGAAGATATATATATATATATATACACACACACATCTATATCTATATATATTTGTTGTTGTTAGTTGTTTTGGTTTGTATGTGTACATCAAATATATCACATATTCATGCTTTGTTCATTTGTGAACAGCAGATACTTTTGATTAGTTAAGCTAAACTAATGTTTGGTTTTAAGAATACTTCAGGAGATGTTTTTGGTTTAGGGCTTAAAGACCAATCTATTGCAGGGCAATAGATTCAGGGGTTCATCTAGCCTCAATGTCTTCCGAAGTTCTGGAGTCCATGAGAATTTGAAATTCTGCATTTTCCCTCTTTGTTCAGTTTCTTTATCAGAAAAATTTGCATCAAAAGTAAACACCATGTGTAAATATCCTCTATCAAACCTATATCTATTTGTGGGTATACACCTGTTCATCTTGAGTACCTATCCATGCATCTACCCATGTTGTTGTTGTTATGAAGTGCCATGAGTCAGTTCTGACTCATAGCAACCCTGTATAGAATGGCTGGTGAGCTTGAACCGTCGACTTTGCAGTTCAAACCAATCTTGCACCCAGTGCATTAATCCACAGTATCATGCCAGAACTCCATAGATTGCCATTACTGCAGAACTGTGCATAACAGTATTTACCTCTGTTGCCTTTAACCCTTGAACTCTTCCCCATGAATTTCCCTGCCTCCATTATTTTTTTTCCAACCTCTTTCTTATTGTATATTGTGTTTCTCTTCATCCACACTAACAAGTGTCTACCCTCTAGCCAGTGAATTATTCCACCTTTTTTACCTATTCTGACCATCAAAGAATGTTTCATTTAGCTTAAAAACCTTCTGTTGATTGTTTACAATAGTGATAGTACCTATTAACTTTGTGGTTAATGTGGAATGAAATACATGAAAATACCATGAAGTGCTAAGCAATTTAAGCAGAATGTAATTGTATTACAGTGATCACGTTAGGGATCTGTGGTTACTACAATCAAAATGAGAACATTTGTATCATGGTTGCAGTTAAATGTTTATTTTCTTATTTATTTTGTTTATTGCCTCTCTCTCTAGATTGTAAATTCCATGAAGTCAGGGACCTTGGCTATTATGTTGAGTAAGTCTACTGCAAAAGACCTCTTTAAAGTGTTGAAGAGCAAATATTCTGCTCTGAGGATTAAGGAATGCCTGACCCAAGCCAGAGTATTTTTAATCACCTCATGTGTATAAGAATACTGAATAATGAATAAGGGAGACCAAAAAAGAGTTGATGTATCTGCACTATGGTGCTAGTGAAAAATATTGAATATACACTGGACTTCCAAAAGAACTAACAAATCTGTCTTGGAAGAAGTACAACCAGAGTGCTCCTTTGAAGTTAGGATGGTGAGGTTTTGCCTCATGGACTTTGGACACGTTATCAGGATGGCTAGTCCCTGGAGAAGGACATCATGCTTCATAAAGTAGAGGGTCAATGAAAAAGAAGAAGACCCTCATGTTAATGGATTGACGCAATGGTTGTAACAATGGGCTCAAACATAACAACAGTTGTCAAAATAATGAAGACCAGGTAATATTTTGTTCTGCTGTACATAGGGTCTCTATGAGTTGATATTAACTTAATGGCACCTAACAACAACAATAACATATAAGAGAAAACACCTTATCTACTCATCAGAACTAATCTTCTGATGCCATTGTAGCAATATAATATAGTTTTGGATGATCATAAGATATACCTGAACCAACAAAAAAAAATAAATTATACTCACTTTTTTTTAACAATGTAGAGAAGTATGTAGTTCTCTTTAGAATTAGAAATATTTTTCTCAGATGTCCAAAATAAAGTTGAAATGTGTTATTTCTGATAAGATTAGATAAATGAAGTATTGTTTTATTCAGTAACTCAATGACTTTTTCTGGATATATCCAAACCAACCTAGTTGATAACATTGTTCCTGTTAAGTGTCATCAAGTTGGTTCTGACTTACAGCAACGCTGTATAGGGTTTCTGAAGAGCAGCTGGTGAGTTTGAATTGCTAACCTTGTAGCTCACACTGACCTTGGGTCTAGTGCTTATACTACAGTGCCACACCAGGATTCCAATTCTGAACATTAGGGAGCTAACATTTTCTATTTACTAGAACAATCTTAAAGCCTGCATATGTACATGTTGAATAATGTAGAATCAGCCATTTTACTATGTTAAGCTTGTCAGCTCTTTGATTAGTCCATATCAGTGAAGTTCTTCTATTTTTGACAAGTGGTTATTTTCTTGTTATTGGAGTTATGCATTAATAGTTAGATATTAAAGATATTAAATATACCTTAATGATGCTTGATGTTCACCATCCAGGAACTCATGCAACTCTGTGCATAATGAAACAAAATGCTAACCTTTCTTGCACCATCTTTATGATCAGTTGTGGATCAGACTGTTGTGATCCATAGGATTTTCAGAAGTAGATCGTCAAGTCTTTCTTCCTACTCAATCTTAGTCTGAAAGCTATACTGACGTGTATTCAGTATCATAGTAACACTCACACCTCCAATAACAGCAATACTGTGCATGAGGAACATAGGCCAGGAATTAAACCTCTCTCTCCCATATGGACCAGTGAATAACATCAAGATAAATGGAGGAAAGATTGAAGTTGTCAAAGACTTCATTTTTCTCGATCAATCATCAACACTCATGGAAGCAGCAGTCAATAAATCAAATGATGTATTGAATTAGGCACATATGCTGCACATGACCTCTTTAAAGTGTTGAAGAGCAAAGATGTCAGTGTGAAAACTAAGGTGTGCCTGATTCAAGCCACAGTATTTTCAGTAAACTCTTATGCATGCAAAAGTTGGACAGTGAATAAGGAAGACTAGAAGAATTGATGCATTTGAATTATAGTGTTGGACGATAATATTAAAAGTACCATGGACTGCCAAAAGAACAAACTAATCTGTGTTGGAAGAGGTACAGCAAGAATGCTTCTTGAAAGCCAGGATGGTCAGACTTCATTTCTCTTACTTCAGACATATTATCAGGAGGGACCAGTCCCTGGAGAAGGACATCATGTTTGGTAAAGTGGAAGGTCAGAGAAAAAGAGGAAGACCTCCAAAGAGATAGATTGGCACAGTGGCAGCAGCAATAGGCTCAAGCATAGCACTGATTGTGAGGTTGGTGTGGGACTGGGCAGTGTTTTGTTCTGTTGTGCATAAGGTCGCTATGAGTCGGTACCATCTCGAAGGCACCTAACAACAATAACTCCCATATGGAAAGCAAAAATTCTACTATTGAACCACCCATTCATGATATTTATTTTGGCACTGTAAGATAGGCACTGAACTGCTCACTCAAATGTCAGTGGTTCAAACACATCAGCCGTTTCTTGGAAATCCTATACAGAGTCACTATGAGTGGGAGCTGACTTGAAGGCATTTAACAATAACAATAACAATGGCAACAGCTCATTTACATAGTCATAGAGAAAAGTGGAATTTTATGTTGGTTTCTTTCTTACGATTTTGGTCACTTTAGATTCATAAGTGGCAGATTTTAAGTCCTAAAAGTAGATTTTAAATTTCATCTGATTTCAAAAAGTATTTATTGAGCACTCACTACAAACCAGGGGGCACTGGAATCAGATGACATACAATCTCTCTTCTTTTAGTGAGCGAAGGATTTTGAGACTCAAATGTGCAGAAAATCCTGTCTGTATCTCTAATGTTTGCAAGTTAGTGATGTTTGGGCAAGAAAGTAATAGTTGTTAAAATTAGTTATAGTGTTGTTGTTGTTGTTGTTAAATGCCGTCGAGTCGATTCTGACTCATAGTGAACCTCTAGAGGATTTTCAAGTAGCAACTGGTGAGCTTGAACCACCAACCTTGCAGTTCAAACCGATTGTGCAGTCTAGTGCATTAATTAACCCAGAGCGCCACACTAGGACTATAGTGAGCAGAGGATAATTATAATTTCTAAAATTAACCCTAAAATGGATGAATTCAGGCTATAAGTTAGGCCGCCTTAATTCTTAAACATATTAAAGAAGTAACATAGAAACTTTAGAAAATATTTCAATTCTTTTTGTTGGTTGTTTTATTTTTTTAGATTATTTTACATTATTAGTAGCATTGTTGTTGTTGTTAGGTATTGTCGAGTTGATTTTGATTCATAGCAATACTATGTAGGGTTTTGATGAGCAGCTGGTGGGTTTGAACTGCTGACCTTATGGTTTGCCGTCCGGTGATCACCCTACAGCGCCTGACTTTTAAAAAAGGAATAAATAGCACAAATAAATTCTCATAAATTAAACAAAAAAAATTTTTTTTAAGGAATCCAGGTATAGTTACATGAAAACTGAATTCAGATGAGAGTAATTGTAGAAACAAGAATTTTTTATCAAAGCAATTCCTATTAAACATTTACTTTGTAGCTAGTCAAATTAATATTAACTTTCCCTTGTTTTAAATCTTAAAAGTAGATAATTCTAAGTGAACTTTTTTGAAGGTCTTGAAAATTGTTGTTGTTAGATGCCCTTGAGTTGTTTCAGACTCATAGAGACCCCATACACAATAGAATGAAACACTCCTTTCATGAGTTATGTTTTTGATGTCCTAAGTAAATCGAATCCACTAAATAAACCAAGAACAAAACAAAGCCATTCAGCATGGAACAAACTGTGTTTGATTACATGATAATTTTCTAAATTGATAAAAAGTTTTGTTATGCCAGATATTAAACAATATCTACTACTCACTAGGAGTCCTGGTGTGGCACTGTAGGTTAATGTGCTGGACTGAAAAGTTGGTTTGAATCACGAGGTTGCTGGTTCAAGCTCACCAGCTTCTCCTCAGAAACCCTATACAGGGTTGCAATGGGTCAGAACCGACTCGATGGCACTTAACAACAGCAACAACACTACTCAATACAAGATATAGGATAAGCACTGGACTATAGGTCAGTTTGAACCACAAAGCTGGTGGTTCAAACTCATCAGCTGCTCCTTGGAAACCCTATACAGGGTCATTATAATTCAGAATGGGCTTGATGGCACTTAACAACAACAACAGCTACTCACTATCAGATAGGGACTCACACATGTATTTTCCTGGAGAGCTGCCAATATTGATTGCTGTCATCACTGATGGAAGAAAGCATAACTAAAGATTTGCTTGTGGTTTTGCTCATCATTAGCAATTTACATAGTTCATAACTAGATATAATGCACTTGTTTATAGTTCATCTTCCTTTCTTTTCTTTGATTACCTTAACCTGTTTTTTGATCTCCTCAGTGGTGTACTGATCTGTTTGGGCTGGTATTTTAGACTTTCAGGAGTCCTGATGTGGTGCTGTAGGATAATCATTAGACTTCTAACCACAGGTTAGAAGTGGTGACTTTTGAATTCAAACCCATCAGCCACTCCTCAGAAACCCTATACAGGGTTGCTATAAGTGGAAACAGACTCAACAGCCCTTAACAACAACAGTTTTTATCATAGGCATCCCTGGGTGACACAAATAGTTAAGTGCTTAACTACTAGTGGAAATGTTGACAGTTCAAACCCACTCAGTAGCACCGTGGAAGAAAGATCTATCCATTCTGCTTTTGAAAGGTTGCAGCCTTGAAAATCCTATAGAACACAGTTCTACTTTGTACACATGGAGTCACTATGAGTTGGAAATCGACTTGCCAGAAACAAACTATAATAACAGTTTTTATCATGCCTGTTTGGAATCCTTGAATTAAGCACACACACATCCTCAACCTCCCCAACCACCTAAACTAAACCAAACAAAAGCCTACCTTTAGCCTATATCATAATTCTCAGTTATCTCCAGTTGAATTTATAATATACTTTATATATATACACACACACACACACACACACACACACACACACACAGTCCTGAGGTAGGTAGAATGGAAAAGATGAGCTCAGTGAAAAGGTCAAGTCAACTGACAGTTACAGGCACAACCTTTATAAGGGTTGTCTGGATAGAAGAGCATTTTGTGTATAAATTCAGGGAAAAGACCCACACAAATGAAAGTGGCCTCTTTTAAACAATGAGAATCGTGGTGACTTTTGAATGGAAAAGCATAAAATAACTTGAAAAAATGATTGCAAAAGTGTATATAACAACATTTTCAGAATGACATTTTAAAGACATCTGAATGAAAATGAGAGAAAAAAAAATGAACAAAGGAGGGAAAAATTAAATGAACACGGGCTGATGAAGGAATTCATTTATGCACAGTATTTAAAGGATGATAAATTAGTTAGTGAAACATTCCTATTTACATTTAAAATTCTGTGTGACACATTAAGGAATTGCTGCTAGGCACAAAAGCGAAAGGATGGTATATCTTTCAGACTCTGAGGGGTCCTGCCTGAGAGCCCATTAGCTCTGTGCCAAGTTCCCTTGTGGGAGGCAGTAGGAAAATCTACTTGGAATCTCTCTCTCTCTCTCTCTCTCTCTTTTTTTTTTTTTTTTCACTTTGAGAAGTTGGCCCTGTAGACAAGGAATTCCAGCTTCGAGCCACTCTGGAGATACATAAGGAGGCATTGCAATACTCTTGTATATCTACGTCTACTCAATGGACACTTCTTGAGTCCAACTAAAATTTCTTATGTTTCTAAAGGTAGATCTGCATGGGGTTAAATAGGTCTAAATTTAATGAAAGGGGCAAGTTTTCTTCTTCAGCAAAACAATGCTATCAATATGAGGAAGAAAATATTTTCTATACCTTAAATTCTGTTTTTCTGTTGTGCCTTTTTTTTAACCTCAAGAAGTTCAAAGTCTTTTCCAGAATATCATAGCCCATCATTTGAAACCATTGTACTTTTATAATGTGTAGAAATCTGGGATAAGCAATAAAGTGGGAAAGCAGGGGATTTCAGATTGGGCAAATATATGTTCAAGGCCAATTTCTACCAGTTACAAGGGGCAATATCTACTTCTAATACTGTACTTAGATCTGGGCAACCAGACTTTCTCCTGGCACACTGCTCTCCCTACCTTAGCAAACTCTATTCTGCCTCTTCTCTGACCACATCTTTCCCATGGAGCTGAAGTCTATGGACCCAAGAGGCCCTAGTTACCCTTTTAGAACTCATGTCTTCTATATTCTAGCTATCTGGACCCCAGGATTCTGGGCCATGATAGCAGGGCCAGCTTCCAGGGCCAGTGCAGGGCTTTCCCAAGTCTGTTCTCACAGCATAGTACCATGCTGCTACCACCGAGGCATCAATAAAAGGGTGATGGAAGTTAGAGGTAGATTTTACATTGGGCTGCAGTGTTCACATAAATGTATGCCAAAAGCCTGAGGTGTGGGACGAAACATGGTGTGGGAAGGAAAGGAGGCTTCCATTTGTTCTCCGACTCCCTGGAGATGTTACAAGCGGGCCTGCCTATCTCATGCAGTTACTGTGCTGTTTAAATGACCTATGTAAAGTACTCAGCATAGAGATTGGTAGACAGTAGGCATCCAGTAAGTCTTTGTTCTGGAGTGGTTTCTGGTTTAAATTAAACCCAACTTAGTCTCTTCTAAATTCCCATGAAAACATGTACCTAGAGGCTCCAATAAAGTGAAACCTCTTTAACAATACTGTAAACTAAGATTAATAGCCACCCTACTACTAGAATCTGGGAGGGATGTCTATAGAGCCAGTGGAGCAGAGGAAAGAATAAAAATGGGTGGTTTGGGTCACTTTGCATTGGTAAAATCACAACTCACAATATAGAAAAAGTCATAAAGTTGCATAAACTGAATAATATAGGTGATAAATACAATAGGAATAAAAATCAGTATAGTATGTAGAAATATATAGAATCATGAACACAAAGATAATTATTGTGGAAGATAATAAACTTTTTCTAGATTTAAACAAATCACATAGATAAATAATATACTGAAACAGAAAAAATTTAAATGATATGATTAATTTGAGCTTACATATAATTATTGAACTTTGTGTAATCCAAATAAACACATTTAAAAAACAATCCATGAGATATTTTCAGAAACTGATTATACTAAGCCATACAGAAAATCTCAATAAATTTTTTCCAAGGAGAGAGTGAATAGGCCATATTACAATAACTCAATACCATAAAACTAGAAAATAATAATAAATTGTCCTATAAATTAAATACTGTATTTTCTTGAAACTAAGACACCCTTGGAACTAAGAAATACATTTCTTCAAACTAAGACACATTTTACAACTTTTCTTTCAAAGCTGTAAAATGTATAAAAACGCATGCTTTAGAAATGATGAAATGTGGTAACTCCTGCATCAAAAAGAAAATTTTAAGTTGGTCAGTTATTAGAAAATAAAACAAGACAGTCACTATCACAGTCACAATATATGACTTGTTGTTCTTAGGTGCCATCGAGTCTATTCTAATTCATAGAGACCCAGATACCACAGAATGAAACACTGGTCCTCTATCATCCTTACAGCCATTCTTGTGTACGAGCCATTGTTATAGCAACTGTGTCAATCCATTTAGTTGAGGGTCTTTCTCTTTTTTGTTGATTTTCTACTTTGCCTAAATCAAGGTGCCAGCTCTAAGGAATAGAGAGAGGCTTCTTCTTTCTGCCCGCTTATAGTTTAGGAGAAATGTTCTTGCTTCCTTTCAACATCTGTGGGCCTGATGGGTCCTTGGAGATTTGCATGTGTCTTGGCATCAATCTTTCCCTGAATCTAGAAGTTCTCAGCACAGGGACCTTGGGTCCAAAGGATGGGTTTTGCTCCCAGCTCTTCTTTCTTGGTGGTTCTGAAGTCACTCTTTCCCTTCAGGTTTCTCTCTCTTTTTATCTCTTTAAGATAAATGATGATGCAGGCCACACCCCAGGGTAACTCACTTTACATCAGATCAAGCCTGTGATCTGAGTAAGGTTGTTACATCCCACCCTAATTCCCTTACAACTAATAGCAGACCATATCATGGGGAAATGACTGTGTCATTACAAAACTTCCAAATAACTGAGACTCATGGTCTAGCCAAGTTGACACATTTTTTGGGGGAACACAATTTAGTCCATGACATAGACCGTTGTTAAGTGCCTTTAAGTTGTTACCAACTCATAGCAACCCTGTGCAGGGTTTCCAAGGCTGTATATTTTTGTGAGAGCACAAAACCTCATCTTTCCTCTGGGGAGTGGCTAGTGGGCTCAAACAATCAACCTTGTGGTTTGCAGAACATATTGTTTTTGTGGTTATGTGTTATCTAGTCAACTATGACACATAGTGACCCCATGCACAACAGAATAAAACACTGCTCAGTTTTGCACCATCCTCACAATTGTTATTACACATGAGCTTTTTGCTGCTGCTGTTGTCCAATCTATCTGGTTGGGGATCTTCCTCCTTTTTGCTGACCTTCCAGCAACTGTTTAATTGTTTAATGGAAGATATATAACTAAAAATGGCCAATACCAGTTCATTATAACTCATTAATATCTAAGAGTCCTGGTGTGGCACTCTTGGCTAATGTGCTGGACTGCAAAGTAGGTTTGAATGGCAAGGTCGGCGGTTCAAGCTCACCAGCTGCTCCTTGGAAACCCTGTACAGGGTTGTTATGGGTCGGAATCAGCTAGATGGCACTCAACAGCAACAACAAAAACAATAATATCAGGATATCAACCTTCAAGCACTCTATTACATTTCTTTACAACTTGCAATTTACTTAGATTCATGTACTTCATAAATTCCATGCTTTAATTAATGGAATTCTGTTATTGCACTGTAGGATCAGTGCTGGATTGCAAACCACAAGGTCGGCAGTCCAAATTCACCAACTGCTCTTCAGAAACCCTATAGAAGGTCGCTATGAGTTAGAACCAGTTCAACAGCACTTAGCAACAACAATTACTAACTGATGTTTTGAGTCATACTGCATCAACATATGAAGGTCCTGAAAGCTTTGCTCCATCCACGTTATTAATGTCAACTCTACTTTGAGGAGGCAGGTCTTTCCCAGTGGTGTTTTGAATGCCTTCCAAGCTAACAGGCTCATCTTCTAGCACTATAATAGGCCCTGTTTCACAGCTATTCTGTTTTTTTTTTTCCAGAAGTAAATTGCCAAGTCCTTCTTCCCAGTCTGTCGTGGTCGGAAAGCTCTGCTGAGACTTGTCCATCACAGATGGCCCAGATGGTATTTAGAATATCTTTTGCATAGCTTCTAACATCACAGCATATCACATCACAACATATAATCCTCCACAGTATGACAAAAAGATAGATGAGTAATGGAATATATATGACTAGAGCTATACATAAGGCAGAGTCATAGTTTAAAAAAATTTCATTATAAAAGAACTATAACAAACTAAATATTTTATCCAAGAATTGTTTTATTTACTAGCGCAACAACCATCCTCTTTCCTCAGAGACTTTTATTAAATTTGGCCATTATATCATACTTCTTCCTCTTTGGGAGTTTTTTTTTTTTTTTAAATATCAGGGGTCCCACTGTCTCTCCTTCAAATCTGGCTTCTATTATTTAATTTCCCTCCTCCCGATCCAGTCCCTTAGGCATGTTTTTATATAGTTAGCCTCAATTATATAAAAGATTTAGATATTTTTTAAAAAATAGGGCTTCTGAGACCTGATGCAAATCAGATGATGTAGTTGAATACTAGTGTAGAGTGAATATTGTTTAATACTACATGCTGACTTATCTGAATTTCAGTTTTGACTCTGTAAGAAGTCCTAAATGATAACGTATATCAACACTAAACCAAAAGTCAAGATCAAATATAATAATGAAACACGAGGCAAAATCAAGAATAAGACAAGGATGCTTCTATAATACGTATTATAGTGAAAAAGGAAGACTGTAGAAGAATTGATGTATTTGAGTTATGGTGATGAAGTGGACTATTGAAAGCAGCACAGACTGCCAAAAGAACAAATCAATCTGTGTTGGAAGAAGTACAACCAGAATGCTCCTTGGAAGCTAGGATGGCCAGATTTCCTCTCTCATACTTTGGATATATTATCAGGAGGAACCTGTCACAGGAGAAGACCATCATGCTTGGTAAAGTGGAGGGTCAGAGATAAAAAAGGAAGACTCTCCCCCCACCCCCTCAGTGAGATGAATTGACACAGTGGCAGCATCTGTGGGCTCAAACGTAGCAATGATTGTGAAGTTGGTGCAGGACCTGGCATTGTTTCATTCTATTGTGCATAGAGTTGCTTTAAGTTGGTACCGACTCAATGGCATTTAACAATAACAACAATGTAATACTTATTATTTAAAATTATTTTGTCTGAAGCATAAATGGGAAATAGAATTATAAAAAAGGAGGAAACCAAATTATGTATTGATATACATCTAGAAACAATTGCAAAACTCTTGGCATAGAAAATTTCCATAGAGTGACCAGGTAACAGATTGATCATAATTTGTAAGATAAATAAAATAAGTAACTTTCCTATTTGGCAACTATAACTACTGAAAGAACATAATGGGGACATTTTAATTAATAACAGTAATAAATATTTATTAGAATTTTAAGTAAATGTAAAATATACGTTGCTTCTGGATGGAAAGAGTGGATACAATAAAGTTGGCAGCTATTTCTTATTACTTTATAGATCTAAATATTCCTAATCACAATATTAATGCTTCTTTGAGGAATTTGACCAAATTATCCTAAAGTTTACCTAGAAGTCTAATCATATGAAAATGTCTAGGACTTATTATTTTGAAGAGAATGATTTATAACTATTTACTTCTCCTATTTCTGCTCCTGTAAAGATTTACAGCCTTGGAAACCCTGTTCAGGATCACTATGAGTCGGAACCTACTCCACGGTACTTAGCTACAATAACAACAACTCTTCTCCTAAGAAAAGAGACAATAATTAAATGGCCTGGAACCAGAATGGTCAAACAAGTAACCAGTAAAATAAATAGCCTTGAAAAAGTTTCTCATATTTTAAGGGGGCTTCTAAAAGTTAATGGAATTTTCCATGAACTTTTTGAAGCACCATCATTGGCAGTTCCTAATTGAAAATACAAACCCGTGGATAAAAGACAGACTATTTAACAAGTTTGTTTGGGAGACCTGAACAATTACATGCATGGATATATTTGTACCATGTACAACTATGAATGCAACCTCTGCCAAACCTATATATATGCATGAGATGTATTCACATACGCCATCCTACACATGTCCAAATTGCATGTATGCATTCACTCATAAAGTATTGCTTTTATTACTATTATTGCAGAATTGTATATGTAATAGTATTTAACATTGTTGCCTTTTACTCTTGTGTGTATCTCCAATATAGGTTTTAGTGATGATCCCTGAAATTGTATTTATCATTTCAAATAACATTTCCCCATAAGAGGTTTGCTTTTTTTTGTTTTTGAGTGGTCACAATTAATTTGTTAAACAAGGTAATCCTATGCCATTTAACCACTCTGACAGTTTTAGGTGACTTTGATTAATAAAAAAAATGGTAAGTTGCATCTCTTTTATTTGATATATAATTTAAAACTCTTTGTTCATTTGGATGAGAGTAGTCTGGACGTATTGTACTTCTACACCCATGCATCATCAAAAAGGGTCAGAACACTTCTTCACTCAGAAAATCTTAGTTCCACTATGCTTGTTGTTGTTAAGTGCTGTTGAGCTGGTCCAACTCCTAGTGCCCCTATACAGAGTTTTCTGGGAGCGTTTGGTGGGTTTAAACCATTGACCTTGCAGTTAACAGTCCAGTGCTTATCTTACAGTGCCACACCAGGACTCCTTACTGTGATATAATTATCTTATCCTTTCATACCTCAGTATTCAAGAATCTTAACAAACAACTCACATATAGATCAACCTCCCTTTATGTCTATCTAATAGAGTAAAATCTGAATCTATACAGTACTTATATTTCTTTTTGCATGCTTGTATACAAGCAGTCCTTTAGTATTACTGCATTCTTTCCAGAATTCTTTGTATTAGAAATAACCCTGTTGGTCTGGCTTACTTTATGGGTATTGTTAATGGGCATATGTATCTCAGCAGTACAAACAAAAGAACACATTTCTGGATCTGGAAGGCTCATGAGTTCTCAGACTCATGTAATGAATTCAGTAGACAATCTCTTCTTTTTTTGGTGAATGATTTGGAAATCTTTAATAGGTGTTGGAAGAGCAAAGAAAAATCTTGAAGCATCTTCAGACCTATTTTTCCTGTAGGTGTCTCCAAATATTTTATGTTAGTATTGGGTATTTTAATTGGATATTTTTGAAACAGAAATGGAAAATCAAGTGAAAAAATATTATCACTGATCTAGCTCCAGTTATACAGGTGATAACTAGGACCATTTCGGGGTAGAAATAGGGTTAATAATGATTAGTATTATTGTTAAGTTCCGACTCATGTTGACCCTGTATACAGTTTCCAGGGAGTGGCTGGTGGGTTTGAACCTTGAGGTTAACAGTCTACTGCTTATCCTACAGTGCCACACCAGGATTCCTAGTAGTAATTAGGAACTAAATAAAAAAAATAAAAAAAAATTAAATGAGAGTTTGAGCACCAGATAATTAAAGTCTTCAAATCTTTGTCATTTCCCCCATCAATTTCAATTTTACTTTTCTTTATATGACAAAGTCAAGAATGAACTCTTAAAAAATAGAGATGTACCAAAGAAAAAGTTTCTGTAATGAAGTTTCTGACTCATGTTTGCTGTTTTTGTTGGGCCTTTGTTTCCAATATAAGCTTTCTTGAGTTTTTAGGGATAAATAAATAATCCATTGGAATTTATCATTTTCCTCTTAACTTAGCTAAGATTGTGTGTGTGTGTGTGTGTGTGTGTGTGTGAAAATATCCCCAGAATCAGCTCTATTTGCATTGGTATATCCAGTGGAAATGTCAAGTGTGACCTTTTTCTTGTTTGGGTGTCTAATCCTATTTTAAAACCCTGTCACGCCCCTGCTGAGGGTCAGTGCCCTTGTGAATAGAACCTCTGCACCTGCTCCCCCTTTCTTCTCTTCTTCCCCTCTGAGTGGAACTGGAGGATGTTCCGGATGGCAAACAAAACAATACTATGCTTCAATGACTACAGTGACAGAAAATAAGTCCAGACTTGGGAATTTGGTAGAGTAAGTTTTGAGACCATGAGAAAATAAACACTGAAATAAGCAAACTTGCAAAAAGGAAAAGAAGAAAAACGTGCAGGAACATCGCATCTCATTGCTGCAAAAAGCAGTGCTAGCACACCCTTGAACTTTTCAGTTGATAAGATACAGTCTCTGAAAAAGGAACAGCTCTTGCAAACACAGGATGCTAAAAATCAGTGTCATTGACATTTCACCTATAGGGAAAAAAGAAAAAATAATAATAACAAGAACTGTAGGAAATATAGCCAAGGAAGTCCTGATCACCATAGTGACTGGATTTGTTTTCCCTATTTCCCAAAGAAGACTTTTGAATAACTACGCTTAGTGGAGGAGTCCTGCTGTAGCACTGTGGGTTAATGCGCTAGACTGCAAAGCCCTTTGAACTGCAAGGTCAGCGGTTCAAGCTCACCAGACGCCTCTCGGAAACCCTATACAGGGTCTCTATGGGTTGGAACCGACACCATGGCACTTAACAACAACAACAACAATGCTTAGTGGAAGAAGCCCTGGTTGCTCAGTGGTTAAAGCATTCAGCTGCTAATTGAAAGGTTCAAACCTGCCAACTACTCTTCAGGAAACAGATGTGGCAGTCTGCTCTCATAAATATTACAGCCTTGGAAACTCTACTAGGCAGTTCTACTTTGTCCTACAGGGTTGTTATGAGTTGGAATTGAATTGATGGTGACAAGTTTGGCTTTGTTCCTGTGCTTAGTGGAACTGAATTAGGCAGTTAGATGAACATAGACAATTTTAATATTAAAAGTACTGCTTATTACCATTTAAAGAGAATGTTTTCTAAAAATCAGACTTGTTTACCAGTTCTTGGTTTAGATCGTAATATCCCACCACAGGAATTATTAAGGATTTTCTTTCAAATTATTCAAGATTGTGATATTGAAACATGAATAAATTTAAATATGTCATTTACTGTTACATTATATTTGTTTTAAGGCTAACCAAGAAGAAAAAAGCTAAATTCACACTGAAATACTGATAAAATGATAAAGTTAAAAACTGAGGACATATCACGAAAAAAATCTGAAGTAAACAATTTTTCCTGGTCATATGAATGCTTCATTATTTTTTCTGAAATTATGTGAATTTCTACTCTTTCTTATGAAATAAAGACTTACTGGTTTTCTTTCAGTTTGTAATTCAAATGATTTTGTACCATCTTCAAAATCAGACTTAGCTCTTCAATAAATGAGTCTCTCTGCTCTTCTTTTATTACCTTATATTTTGACTGACACCACAAGAATAATCTTCCTAAAAGATGATATGGCTTTCGTCCTCAGATACTTTCAAATCCAGAAGTTAAATATAAAAATATAATTGACTTCACAAGACAGTCACTAAAGTAGTTAAAATGTAAGTGGTAGAGACAGCTAATGTTAGAATTCGGAATGCTTCAAAGAGCATTGGAAATGGGACAGGTTTTCAAATTAAGAGAAGGCGGGGTTTGAACCAAGTCTTGAAGGAATGGGGACTATTTGACTGGAGGAGAAGTGATAGTAAAGCATTCCTCTTTCAGGGCACAAAAGTGTATTGGAGCATAACTAGTATAGCATTTTGACTGGCAAGGAGGGTTGTAGGAGGTAAATCTTAAAAGTAGGTTTGGGTCAGCTTGTGGGTTGATGCTGATTATCAGATCTTTATCTTTGAGGTTTAAGGAAGTCGTGGAAGAAGTTTGGGCTGGGTGGTGATATTCTAGGAAGACTCACTAAAAATGTACTAAATTGAGTGGGGATGAGGCATTTGAGACAGAGAATTGCTGTAGTCTTGGTGTGTGTAAGACTTTGATTAGGGTGAAGGCAATGAGGAAAATATGGAGACAGACACGAGAGAAACTGAAAAGGAAACACTTAAATTTTGGAAATGAAATCAGAGAGAAGATTAAAAAATGACTCTAAATTATAGTACAATATAATATCCCTCATGAACATATCTGCAAAAATTCTCAACAAAATCCTAGCCAACAGAATCTAACAACATATTAAAAAGAATACAGCATGACCAAGTGGGATTTATACTAGGTATGCAGGGATGGTTTAATAGTAGAAAAACAATTGACATAACCCACACATAAATAATCAGAAAAAAACAACACATGACCATATCAGTTGATGCAGAAAAGACATTTGACAAAATCCAACACTCTTTCCTGATAAAAACAGTCAACAAAACAGGAATAATAAGGAAATTCCTCAACACAGTGAAAGGCTTATATACAAAACCAACAGCCAACATCACTCTCAATGGGGAGAGACTGAAAGCATTTATCTTGTGAATAGGAACCAGACAAGTCCTGGTGTGGTACTATATGATAAGCACTGAACTACTAACCATGAGGTCAGAAGTTCAAACCTATCAGCTGTTCCTTGGAAATCCTATACAGAGTCGCTGTGACTCAGAATCGACTTGAAGGCACTTGACAACAACAACATTCAATGGTGTGCTGTCTTAGCTAGAGCTATAAGGCAAGAAAGGGAAATTAAAAGCATCCAAATTGTCAAAGAAGAAGTAAAACTCTCTCTCTATTTGTAAATGATTTGATCCTATACATGGAAAATTCCAAAGACTCAGCAGGAAAATTATTGGAACTCATTGAAAGATTCAGCAATGTAGCAGGGTTAAAGATCAATTTACAAAAATCAGTTGGATTCTCTTACACTAATTAAGAGATCTTTGAAAAGGAAACCAAGAAAACAATACTATTTACAATAGCCACCAAAAAGATTAATACTTAGGAATAAATCTTCCCAGAAAACCAAAAGACTTTCACAAAGAAAACTACAAAACATTATTTCAAGAAACCAAAAGAGACATACAAAAATGGAAGAATATACTATGCTCATGATTAGGAAGGCTTAACATTGTGAAAATGTCAACACTACCCAAAACAATCTATACATATAATGCAATCCAGATTGCAACATCATTATTTAAAGAGATGGAAATACTAAGCACCAACTTTATATCGAAAGGTAAGAGACCCCAGATGCAAATCATTACTAAAAAAGAACA
This sequence comes from Chrysochloris asiatica, assembly GCF_000296735.1. Classification (NCBI taxonomy): domain Eukaryota; kingdom Metazoa; phylum Chordata; class Mammalia; order Afrosoricida; family Chrysochloridae; genus Chrysochloris; species Chrysochloris asiatica. Next base: position 6,993,900 of record NW_006408606.1, on the reverse strand, counting down.
AAGTAGGAGGCCTCACTTCCTGATCTCAAAAGCCACTATATAACCATTAAGTTTTCTTTACATTGAGCCTGGTACTGGTACAATGAAAAACATAATCAATGGAGCAGAATTGAGATCTTAGAAGTAAATCCTCAATCTACAGTCAGTTGATCTTCAACAAAGGGCCAAAACACATATGTTGCTGGCAAAACTTAAAATCCATTTGCAGAAAAATGAATCAAGACCCATATCTCACAGCATATACAAAAAAGAATTTAATGTGCATTAAAGATCTAAATGTAAAACCTAGAGCTATAAAGATTATCAATGATAAAATGATAACCCAACAATCAGTCTACTTAGTACAGATCCTCAAAAAACAAGAGTCGAGACACAAATAGATATCTGCACACCTATGTTCATTGCGGCACTGTTCACAATAGCAAAAAGATGGAGACAGCCTAAACTCCCATCAACAGAACGATTAAACAAACTTTGGTGCATGCAAACTATGAAATACTATGCAACATTGAAGAATACTGATGAATCTGTGAAACAACTCATAGCATGAATGAACCTTCAGGACATTGTGCTGAGTGAAATTAGTCAATCACAGAAGGACAGAAGGACAAATACTGTATGAAACCAATGTTGTAAAAAGCTAAAACAAAACAACAAAAAAAGTTTCCATGCTAAAGGAAATATTCTAGGATGGTTACCAGGGTTTGAAAGAAAGGGAAAATTATTCACTGGCTTAGAGGGTAGACATATGTTAACTTGAGTGATGGGGAAGGCAATATACAACAATAAAGAAGTTGGGTAGAGGAAAGGTGAAGGTAGCAAAAGACACAGAGAGGAGTACAAGAGCTAAGAGAATAGAGGTAAACACTATTAATTGATGGTACATGTAATGATGATTAGCTCTGTAAACCTTCACTAAACACACAACAAGGTTGGTTTTTTTTTTTAAGTGACTCTTAAGAATTCAAGTTTGATAATCATGAAAAATAGAATAGCCAGGAACAGGATCCAGTTTTGTGTGTATATGAATTTTTGGTGATGTTTAAAGTTGCTGCAATTCTTTTCATTGTAAATGTCACACAAGTAATTTGGGACACAATATTTGGGTTCCAGAGAAACTCCTGGTAAGAGATGGAGATTTGGAAATCATATTAGTTGAGTTCTAGTTAAGGCCTTGAAAATAGATAACATCACTCAGCAAGGACTAGACTTTGGATAGTACTCAGATTTATAAAAATGGAGGGAAAAGGGGAAAATAAGGAAAGACATTAGAGGAAGATGAATTCCAGAAGAACATAGTCTGTTGGATGCAAAAACGTGGCAGAAAAATTCCAGATTTTTAAACTGGAAAACCATGATTGGCTTTTGAAAATTTGGAACACAGAACCATATTATCAATGACTTAGGAGAGAATGCGCTGTGAGAAAATAGAGGCAGTGATCATAAAAACTCATGAATGTTGGTGTTAATGAAGGAGAAACATGGGGGGTGGAGCATCCAACTACTCTGAAGGTTATTAGATATGAGAAGTACATTGCTATTTGAAGATAGACAATCAAAATTCAGGATGTGTGCAAGACTGAAGGTGTTAAAGAAGGTGGCATGCAGTTGAGAAAACAGGTGTGAATGAATGCCTGTTTCCTGCATAAGAGTAAGTGTAGCTATTAAATGGTGTGTGTGCATATGTACAGGCCACAGTAGTGGAAGATGGGATGGGTGGCTTGTCTGAATAAATTACAGAGGACTGTTCAGTAGTAGGTGGAGTGGATTGCTCAAACTTGGAAATGCTTAGACACTCATTTGTGCCCCCAGATGTTAGTTATCAGGCCCTTGTGAAGCACTGGCAAAAACATTGTGTTGTTAGAGAAAAGAACCCATCTAAGTGGATCCAGGAGGCAAAAGGTTCATTCAATTATTTGTGTTCCAAATATCTGTTCTAATTAGGAAGTGGAAGCAGTGGTGAGTCCGTGGTAGAATGTAACCTTCTACTCCAGAAGATCCAGGTTCCATTCCTGGCCAATGCACCTGCAGCACAGTCACCACCCATCTGTCAGTAGAGGTTTGCATGTTAGCTGTGCTGAACAGGTTTTAGAAGAAGAAGGACTAGGAAGAAAGACCAGGTGACCTGCTTGTAAAAGCTTGCCAATGCAAATCCTGTAGATTCAGATAGTTCAATCTTCAACCAATTATGGAATGCTGGACCGGAAAACATTTATTTCTGCTCTGCTTGGGGTCGCCTGAGTCAAGAACTGATTTGATAGCGTCTAACAACAACATAGGACAGAAGAATCTTATCCCATTTTAGGCTGTTTATTTGATTGTTTTGTACTCCAGTATCTCCTAGTGCATACCGCTAGCCTAGAATTTGTGTTCTAATTCTGTGTTTACTTACCAATCTCCTTCAATTAACTGAGAGCTCTTTAAGAGCAGGACCTATGAACCACTAATAACATTGAATCTTCCTGGCACATAATAAGCAATCAATAATGCCTGCTAAATTAATTAGGAAGGAAGTGAAATAAACAACAACAAAAAAATCTCAGATGGAGGGTTTAGCTCTTGAGAGGAGAGATATGTCTTCCTCTAAGTTAAGAAGAAAAGAAGACATGAATTTTTTATCTTCATTGATTTTCATCTGTAAGTGCTTCAAGTCTTGTTCACATTCAGAAAACAAAGTTGTACCATCTGTATATTGTAGGTAGTTAATGAGCCTTCCTTTAATCCTGATGCTGTGTTCGTCTTCATATAGTTCAGTTTCTCAGATTATTTGCTCACAATACAGATTGAATAAATATGGGAAAAGGGCAGTACCCTGACACACATCTTTCCTTATTCCACACCAAACAGTATCCTCTTGTTCTGTTTGAATGACGTTCTCTTGGTCTGTGTACAGGCTCCACATGAACACAATTGAGTGCTTGTTATGATCCACCCAGTGTAATGTCTTTGCATAATCAATATAACATAGGTAAACATCTTTCTGGTATTCTCTGCTTTCAGCTGAGACTCATTTAACATCAGCATGTTATTCCATGAATTTGCTTTGAATTTCTGGCAGTTCCCTGTTGATATAGAGCTGCAACCATTTTTTAATTGTCTTCAGCAAAATGCTATTGTATGTGATGCTAATGATATTGTTTGATAATTTCTGCATTTTGTTGGACCATCTTTCTTTGTAATGGGCAGGAATATGGATCCCTTCCGTTCAGTTGGCCAGGTAGCTATCTCAAAAGTTTTTGGCATAGATGAATGAGTGCCTCCAACATTGCATCCATTTGTTGAAACATCTTAATTGAAATTCCATCAACTCTTAAAGTCTTGTTTTCCCCTAGTGCCTCCAGTGCAACTTGGTTTCCTTCCTCCTATACCACCAATTCTCCTGGTGTGGCACTGTAGGTTAATGTGCCAGACTGTAAAGCTGTTTGAACTGCAAGGTTGGTGGTTCAAGTTCACTAGCTGCTCCTTAGAAAACCCTATACAGGGATGCTATGGGTCAGAACCAACTCAATGACACTTAAGAACAACAACAACATACCACCAATTCTTGATCATATGTGATTGGACTTCAACGATTCCTTTTTGATTCAGTGACTGTGTATTCCTCCCATCTTCTTTAGGTATTTTCTGTATCTTTCACTACTTTGTTCAACCAACACACTGCTCTCTAGTCAATTTTGACTCATAGTGACCCATTATTGTTGTTGGATACCATCCAGTCAGTTTTGGCTCATAGCGGTGCTATGCATGAAAGAATAAAACACTGCCTGTTCCTGAGCCATCCTCACAATTGTTTCACTTGAGCCCATTGCTGCTGCTGCTGTGTCAGTTCAACTCATTGGAGAATCTTCCTCATTTTCACTGACTCTCCAGGGAACTGGTCTCTCAGGATAATATGTCCAAAATATAAGAGAACCATCCTGGCTTCTAAGGAGCATTCTGGCTGAACTATTTCCAACATAGATTTGTTTGTTCTTCTGGCAGTCTATGGTACTTTTAATATTCTCCTCTAGTACCATAATTCAAATGCACCAATTCTTCAATGGTCTTCCTTATTTGTTGTCCAAATTTCCTTGCAGATGAGACTACTAAAAATACCATGGCTTGGGTCAGGTGCTCCTTACTCCTCCAACTCCTTTGCTCTTCAACACTTCAAAGAGCTCTTGGGCAGCAGATTTGCCTAATGCAACATCTCATTTGATTTCTTGACTGCTGCTTCCATGAGTGTTTTTCATGGATTCAAGTAAAATGAAATCTTTGACAACTTCAATATTTTTGACATTTATCATGATGGTATTTATTGGTTCAATGTTGAGGATTTTAGTTTTCTTTACTTTGAAGTAAAATCCATATTGAATTTGCATATTAGCAATTCGTGGTCTGTTCCACAGTCTGCCCCTTGTCTTCTTTGGCTGATGTTATTGGAGCTTTTCCACCATCTCTTTCCACAGATATAGTCAATTTGATTTCTGTGTATTCCATCTGGTACGGTCTGCATGTATAGTCATCTTGAAGGTTGTTTTAAAAAGGCATTTGCAAGGAAGTCATTGGTTTGGCAAAAAATTCTATCTTGGGATCTCTAGCATTGTTTCTATCACCAAGGCCTTATTTTCCAACTAGTGATCCTTCCTCTTTGTTTCCAGCCTTTGCATTTCAACCACCAGTAATTATCAATACATCTTGATTGCATGTTTGATCAATTTCAGACTGAAGAAGTTGGTAGAATTCTTCAATTTCATCATCACTGGCTTTAGTACATAAATTTGAATAATAGTGGCGTTAACTGGTTTTCCTTGTAGGTGTATGGATATTATACTACCACAGACAGTGTTGTACTTCATGATTGATCTTGATATGTTCTTTTTGATGATGAGTGAGATTGAGATGCCATTCTTCAATTTGTCATTCCCGGCATAGTAAACCATGTAGCCGCCAGATTAAAAATGGACAATGACAGTCTGTTTCAGCTCACTGTTGCCTAGGATATTGATGTTTATGTGTTCCATTTCATTTTTGACAATTTTCCTAGATTATACTTTGCTTACTCATGTTCTGATTATTAATGGATGTTTATAGCTGTTTCTCTTCATTTTGAGTTGTGTGCTACTTTCACAGTCAACTCTGCTTTAAGGAGACAGCTCTTTCACAGTCACATTTTGAGTGCCTTCCAACCTGAAAGGCCCATCTTCCAGCACTATATGTGACAATATTCTGGTGCTCTTCATCATGTTTTAATACTTAAAGAATCTGGTTTTGACAGTGTTCCACTGTTATTCATAAGTATTTATATGCTATTAATAAATATTTGGAAGTAGTCCATCTCTCCTTCTTTCTAGTCTGTCTTCATCTGTAATCTCAGCTAAAAACTGTTCACTGTGGGTGACCCTACTTGTATTTAAAATACCCACAGTATAGCTTCCAGAGGCAGTTCAAACCAACCAGCCATTCCTCAGAAGTCTTATACAGGGTCACTATGAGTTGGAACTGACTTGACGTCACTTCACAACAACAACATATCAAGGAAATGATTCACATTGTGTAAAGCTGGGTGATACCCAAGTCTGTGGGTTAAATGTCAAGATGGAGGCTTCTGATTCATGTAGATGCAGGCTTAATGAACCCGAGTTCAACAGGTCAAACTGCAAGCAGGAAGGTCAGGTGGGTAAGATGGTTGGATATGCTGATGACTCCCAGGATCAGCCAGCACTAGAATAGGTCACTGGCTCAAGTCCAAAAAACTGGAGGCCAGATAAAGAGCCAGATGTAGGATCCAGAACTAGCAAAAAGCAGCAAGCTTTGCCCCAATATTCAATATATTGGAAAAAGCCCTTACCCCTGAGGAAACTTACTTTTGGAAATTTGATTGGCTACTCATAGAAGATCTCATCATGGGGAATTGTCATGTCTGAACTGCCAAACCACTGAGAATCCGGTTCCAGTCAAGTTGACACAAAACCTTAACCATCACATTTGGGATAGTTCAGGAAGTTTAAATAAGGAGATGAATAAACAGACAAAAGAAGTTAAATAACACGACTAAGGAGTGGTGGGAGTTCTGGTTTGGCACTGCAGGATAACGCACAGATTGCAATGTCAGTTTGAGCCACAAGGTCAGTGGTTGAAACCTACCAGTCGCTCCTTGGAAACCCTATACAGGGTCACTATGAG
>NW_006408606.1:6940561-6962641 GCF_000296735.1 Chrysochloris asiatica | reverse complement strand
GAATAACCCCAAATGAGATATATTGGCACAGTGGCAACAGCAATGGGCTCAAACAACAATTGTGAGGTTGGTGCAGGACTAAACAGTGTTTTGTTCTATTATGCATAGGGTTGCTATGAGTCGATACTGACTCAATGGCACCCAACAACAACAACAACAACAATGTGGCATTTATCAGCAGCTAACTGGAACAACTGTGCCTTGAGCATTTCTGACCCAGAATTGTAACCTGTTAACTTCCCTAATAAACCCTATGCATGTAAGTGTGGTGTCTGGGTCCTGTGTGGTCATTGCAACAAATTTTTGGACCAGCTGAGTAAGAGGGTTGTGGAGGAATGCTTTGCTGTTGTTGTTAAGTGCCTTCTAGTATTTTCTGACTCATAGTGACCCTGTATAGGATTTCTGAGGAGTGGTTAGTGAGTTGAACTACTGACCATGCAGTCCATATAACTTTGCAGTTGTGGCCAAACTTCTTCCAGAAAAATTTGTTCATTCTCTGGTATATCAAGTATTCTTCCCCCAAACCATAATTCAAAGGCATCAATTGTTTTTCAATCTTCCTCATTCATTATCTAGTTTCCACATGCTTACAAAGCTATTGAAAATAGCATGGCTTGGGTCAGGTCCACTTCAGTTTTCAAAGTGACTTTTTGCTTTTTAATACTTTAAAGAGATTTTTTGCAGCAAGTTTGCCCAGTGCATTTCTTCATTTGGTTTCCTGACTGCTGCATATACAGGCATTGACTGTGGATCCATATAAAATGAAACCCTTGACAACTTCACTCTTTACTCCATTTATTATGATGTTGCTTATTGATCCAGTTGTGTGGATATCTGTGCTCTTTATGTTGAAGGGTAAGCTATACTGAAGGCTGCATTCTTTGATCTTCATCAGTAAGTGCCTCAAGTCCTCTTCACTTTTTAGCAAAAAAGGTCTTGTCATATGCATATTGCAGGGTAATAACTCTTCCTCTAATCCTGATACTACCTTCTTCTTCATGTAATTCAGGTTCTCAGATTATTTGCCCAGCATACAGATTAAAAAAGTATGGTGGAAGGATATAACCTTGACATGTATCTTTCCTGATTTTAAACTATGCAATATCCTTGTGTTCTGTTTGAACAACTGCTTCTTGTTTATTACAGGTTTTGCATGAGCAAATTTAACTGTTTTGTTATTCTCATTCCTCACAATGTTATCTATGATTTGCATGGCTTACAAAAATGCCTTTGCATAGTCAATGAAATATAAGGAAACATCTTTTTTTTTACCACAACCAGAAATTCATTCTCTCACAGTTTTGGAGGTTTAGAAGTTGTCCAAATTCTAAGTGCTGGCTCTAAGGGAAGACTTTCTCTTTGTTGGCTCTGAGGAAAGGACCTTGTCTTCTTTCAGTATCTGTAGGCCTCATATTCCTTGAAGATCTCCATATACGTTGGCATCAATCTTCTCCTGCATCTAGGTGCTTCACAGTACAGGGACCTCAAGTCCAAAGGACACACTCCACTCTAGGCATTTTTATCTTGGTGGTGGTGGTGGTTGTAGGGTGCCATGGAGTCAGTTCTGACTCACAGCAACCCTGTACAGGGTTTCCAAGGCCCAATTTGTAACCACAAGTAAACATCTTGATATTTTCTGCGTTCAGCCAAGATCCATATAATATCAGCAGTGATATTCCTTGTTCCTGGCCCACTTCTGAATCTGGTTTGAATTTCTAACTGTTCCCTGTTGATGTACTGCTGTGAACACTTTGGTTTATCTTCAGCAAAATTTTATCTGCATGCAATATTAATGATATTATTTGATAGTTTGCACACTGTGTTGGATCACCTTTCTTTGAAAGGTCACAAATATGGATTTCTTCCAGTTGGTTGGCTAGGTAGCTGTCTTTCAAATTTATTGTCATAGATGAGCTATCCCAGCTGCTCTGACTTCTGACCTCTGCTTCCTCAGATCACCCAGAATACAATACTGCTCTTGGATTCTTCTCTCTTTACCTTTGTTGTTGTTGTTAAGTGCCGTCAAGTTGATTCCGACCAATAGCGACCCTGTATAGGATTTCCAAGGAGCAGCTGATGAGCTTGAACCGCTGACCTTGCAGTTCAAACGGCTTTGCAGTCTGGAGCATTAACCCACAGTGCCATAGCAGGACTCCTTGGTGAGGATATTTTCTCCAAGCAAAGAGCTGGTGATCCTAGAACTCTTATTGTATGTTTTTATTCCCTCAAGGATTATTGTCTTGTACTACTTACTAACCACTTTTTTTTTTTTTTTTTTTTAATAGCAAACCAGGTTAAAGGGACTTTATTCATTTATTTTTTTTTAAGGTTTTTATTGTGAATTGAGTGATAGTTTACATGGGAGAACATCAGCTTTACATTTATCCTAGCACTTTTCATTTCATTGCAATTATTACTATCCCCTCCATGAATCATCATTCTACAGCATTTGCTTCTGTTCCCTCTGTTTTCTTTTTTGGATGTACACCGAAGCACTCAAAAATATATAACCATTCAAGCAAACAAAGGGTATACCCTATAAGTCTGTCCCCTGGCCATCAGTGCACATCCCCTCTCCTTCCCTGAGTCCAGAATTCCCGAGCCGCTCCATCTCTAGCATCACTGCTTCTCTGGATAGGGTCCTACACTCTGCTCTTCTCTTAATGGTCTCAGGATCCTCTGCTCCTGGATTGCAAGATCAACTACTCCCCTCCTTTTGTTACAAAATGTCTACCTTTACATTTGCAACACTCACAATCAGTCCCAATAGCAATTTCACTATTGAACCACAAGAGTCTTACCCCCATCTCCTTTCACCAGCCCCATCCAGACAGGTTGGAAACCACTCAGTGGAGATTCTACCCTCCTCCGCACCCTCTGAAACTAGGCTCCCTCTTGAAAACTTATAAGCCAGTCACTTAGTGTCTTTGTAGCCTCTTCCCCCACCCCCAATTTTGGGTAGCCAATGTTTAAATTGCCCATCCCTGTCAACCCTGTGTACAGAGGGGGTGGGAATGATCCTTGCTGTAAGGATTTGTTCCCTCTTTTGAGCTACTACATCCATAGTATAGGTCAGGTTCATCAAATCGTAGCAGATTACTCTTGTTTCCTCTTCTTTCTTCCTGTAGTTGAGTTTTGATCATCCAGCCAATGAAACTAGGTCAAATGGGTACAATCTGCAGGTATGGGTATTCTTGTGCATCTCTCCTCACTTCATATCAGCTGTATGCTTCACTCTATACTCTAGTCTTCTGTGTCCATGTCCCTGTCCCTGGGCTCCAGAGTCCCCAGGTCTTGCTATACTGCTGTTCAACCAGGTCTCAATCCAGGTTCACAGGAGTCTATTGAACATGGTTGGACTTAGCTCACAACTTCATTGCTGTTTTTCCCCTTATTGGTAGACCAACATGGTCACCAGCAAGATTACATGCCTACTCATGTATTCCTTTTGAATTTCAGTCTTGGAAGGGGGTGTGCCCTGAGGGGAATTGATTGCTTACTTTGATGGCTCCCCAGCAAACAACTTGTTCTTGTAGTAGTCAATTAGACTGCTGTTATTGTTTTTGACTTTTCCTGCTGGTCTTCCTTTCAAGAAGTATCTTCTGTTCTTCTAGTCACTCCAGTTTGGTCTGCTTGTCTTTACAAGTGGAAATTTCCCACCTCAGAAGATTCTGGATGGGGGTCAGGATTATACTTATTGTCTTATGCAATGCAAAGGCTCTGCAGGAAGCCCAAGTTCTAGCCCCATTTTAGGTATTCCAATAAGTTATAGGTTCAAGATGGACTTATAAGCTTTATATGGTGATGTTTCTGGCTATTCCTTTCTCACCCCTCAAGTGTCTATTTTACAATAGTAGGCAAGGGAAACCAAGATTCAAAAGACAGTCAAGCATCTTCACATTATTTCCCCTCTTTTACACATTCAAACCATGCTTCAGTCCCTGTATCCCAGAGCCCTGTTGTTCCAAGGTTGAGCACACATCACTATTTACCTCTGTCCCACTTAGCCCATGCAACCTTGCTTAACTATTTTCCCATCCGTCTTGTTCTTCCATTTCCCTCCCCATTCCTATGTATTGCTCCCACCCCAGCACCCAAACTATCCTGTGTCTATTCCCTACCCTGTACTCTATCTTCCCCTCACTCCCCTTGTCCCACTCCCTACACCCTGGTAACCAACAAAGATTTTTTCACCCCCTTTTAGTGTGCTAATCACTTTGTGTAAGTGTTTATTTCTTCTAATTTTATAATTGTTTATAGTGAGAGACAGTTATTTTGGTTCCAATTATACCATTCTGGCTAGAAGCCCTTATAGTTTATATATTGAAGAATAGAGAAAAACTCCTTACTTAACTGCTAATTTAAGGATAAATGACCAATATATGGCAGAAGTTTGATTATTAAAACTCATGTTCAATGTCTAGAGTTTCATTAAAAAAAAAAAAAGCATTTGTACTTTTTTGAAAATTTAAATCTTTCAAAACAATGATTTTATTACTATGTTGTTCTAATATAAGTAATACTCTAAGTTGTTTTTTCTGGTTCCCTCCTTTCTCATTGATTGCCATGGAAATATTATTTAATAAGAAAAGGTGATTAAATATTTTGATTAAATAATAGATGTATCAATTTACTGATACCAAGGAAAACTATCATGTTTTATGAAATCTTATTGAGTATTGTAAGAGGATAAAAAGGATGGTTTGCAATTTGCATGTGTTTTTCCTCAGGCTCAGTGGCTCTGTAAAGACTAAATCAATGGCTTTGTAAAGACGAAAGATTATGTTACAGCTCAGTCTTTTATGAATAAAGAAGTATTGTAATTGGATACATATAAACTGCATAACATTTGCAATTGGGTAAGATGTAGGAGTTCTAATGCTGAAGTACCCTAAGAATCTCTCAACAAATTCTTTTTCCATTGTCTCAGGGAAAATTCACAGTCTCACTGTGAAAGTGGGATCTGGTTAGTAATTCCCCACTAGGAATTAAGTAAGTCCCCACTAGGGTTTTTGTATTTCTGAAAGGAACTGAAAAATCTGGTGTAACTACATGGAATGAACCAAGTATGGGGAAGCTTTTGAATCTTAATAAATTATTACTTAACTTTGATATCTAACAACTAGGTTTGAATTAGGGCTATTGTATAATGGTGATAGTGATGGTTAAGTGCCTTGAAGTTAGTTCTGATTCATAGTGACCCTGAAAGGGTTTTCGAGGCTGTAAATTTTTATGAGAGCAGAAAGTCTCGTCTTTCTCCTGTGGAACTGCTGGTAGTTTCAAACTGTTGACAGTGAGATTAGCAGCTTGACTTGTAATCACCATGCTACCAGAGCTAGTCTCCTTAAAGACAGATTAGTAGAGAACTCTAGAAGAAGGTAGGCTTTTTACTTGAGTTTTTTCAAGGCTAAGTTAATTGTTTTGAATGAACCAAATTAAAAAAATAATCAAAATTACTAGAAATCAGAGAAATACACATTAAACAAAAATATAACATTATTTCTTTCCTAAAGAAAAAGGCAAAGAGGTTTTAAATGTTAATATTTAGAACTATTGAGGGTGAAGTGAATTGGGTAACTGTGATTGAAGTACAACTTGATACCTATTTTCTGGAGAACAATAGACAAAAATAGCTTCAAAAATGTTTATGTCTAGTTTTGAATATACACTTAATCAAGAGAGAATTACACATGTCTAAGAAACACATGAAAGATGCTCAACATCATTAGCCATTAAGGAGGGGAAAATCAAAACCATAACAAGATATCACTTTCCCATCACTAGAATGGTTAAGAGACCTGGTGTGGTACTATAAGATAAGCTGCAAGGCTGCCTGTTCAAAAATACCAGTCACCCCAAGAAACCCTATACAGGGTCGCTATGAGTTGTAAATGACTTGAAAGCACCTAACAATAACAATACGATGGCTAAGATAAAAAACAAACAAGCAAAAAGGAAACAACAAATGGTGAGAATGTAGAGACATTAGGAAGCTTATACATTGTTGCTGAGAATGCAAAATGGATTAGCCACTATGAAAACCAGTTTGGTAATACCCTATGACCCAGCAATTCCACTCTTAGATATATACCCAAGAGACTTGAAAGTAATGATGTGAAGAGACATATGTACACTAATGTTCATTATAGCACTATTCATAATCACTAAAAAGTGGAAACAGTCTAAATGTCCATCAGTACATACGTAGGCTAAGAGACAATGCTACTGAAGGAAGAAGTCTAAGGTACATTGAAGACATTGGCAAAGAACAAGGCTCTGGGAATTGATGGAGTACAAACAGAAATCTTTCAACAAACTGATGAAGACCTGGAGGCACTCACTTATCTGTGCCTAGAAATTTGCAAGAAAACTACCTGGAGAATTGACTAGAAGAGCTCCATATTTGGACCCACTTCAAAGAGAGGTGACCCAATGGAATGCGGAAATCATCAGACAATATCATTAATATCTCGTGCAAGTAAAATATTGCTAAAAGGTGATTTAAAAACAATGGAATATTATTTAGCTATAAATAGAAATGAAATCCTGGTGTAGCATTATAGGATAAGCACAGGACTGTTAACCACAGGTTGGTGGTTTAAACCCATCTGTTGCTACTGGCCTTGTCTTATTTTTTCTACCATTTCTTCCCACAGATGTAATCAATTTGATTTCTGTGTATACCTCTGGTGAAGTACATGTGTATAGTCATCTTTTATGTTGTTTAAAAATGTATTTGCCATGAAGAAGTCATTGATTTTGAAAAATTGTCTCATGAAATCATTTCTATCACAAAGATAGAATGTCTTCCAATAACTGATTCTTCCACTTTGTTTCCAACCTTTGCATTCCAATCACCAGTAATTATCAATACATCTTGATTGCATGTTTAATCAATTTCAGACTGAAGAAGTTGGTAGAATTCTTCAATTTCATCATCACTGGCTTCTGTGGTTGGTGAGTAAATTTGAATAGTAGTGGATTATTATTCTGGTCTTCCTTATATGTGTATATTATCCTTTCACAGACAGTATTGTACTTCAAGGTAGATGTTGAAATGTTCTTTTTGATGATGAATGCAATGCCATTCTTCCTCAATTTGTCATTCCTGGTATAGTAAACCATATGATTATCAGATTCAAAATGGCCAATACCAGTCCATTTCAGCTCACTAATGACTACGATGTTTATGTGTTCCATTTGATTTTTTACAGCTTTCAATTTTCCTAGATTCATACTTCACACATTCCATGTTCCAATTATTAATGGATTTCTACAGCTGTTTCTCCTCATTTTAAGTTGTTTCCCAACTCATAGCGACCCTGTATTGGACTTCAAGGACTGTAAATCTCTGCAGGAGCAGGAAGTCTCATCTTTCTCTGACAGAATGGCTGGTGGATTCAAACTGCTGAACTTGTGGTTAACAACCCAGCACCTAAACCACTATACCACCAGGGTTCCTATGGAAAGTTCACAGTACTTTCAATAGTCTTTGCTGACACCATAATTCAAATGCATTGATTCTTCTATATTCTTCCTTTTTTCATTGTCCAAGTTTCACATATATATGAAGTTACTGAAAATACCATGGCTTAGGTTAGGCACAGCTTAGTCCTCAAACTAACATCTTTGCTTTAATACTTTAAAGAGGACTTTTGCAGCAGATTTGCCTAATGTGATACATCATTTTATATCTTGACTGCTGCTTCCATGAGCATTGATTACAATCTTTTCTCCATTTTTCATGATAATATTTGTTGGTCCAGTTGTGAGGATTTTCTTATTTTTATATTGAGGTACCATCTTACAGTGAAGACTGCAGTCTTTTGTCTTTGTCAGTAAGTATTTCAAGTCCACTTTCCTTCCAGAAATCAAGGTTGTGTTAAAAACAGATGTGTACAGATATTTTTTAAATCATCAAATTATAACAGGGTTTGTTTATATAACAATACTTAAAAATAACAATAACAAATAATAATCTATTTGAAGACCTCCAGGGATGGAAATTCTATAACTGTCTTTGGTATTTTGTAATTTTGATGATGAAGAATATTTTCATCCTTAAATTTAACTGAAATCTCTCCTAAATTAATACTCATTTAAATTCTCATGTTTCTGTCTTTGAAAGTGTGTCTTCAAATATTTTTCAACATTGTTTCTGCTTGAAGAAAAATGTAGAAACACTAGTAATATTAACTATCTCTTTGGATATCTCTGTTTTAACATTTATCTTTACTTACCATTTTAGCAATTTTTAGATGTTTTCCTTTCCCTCAAATCTGCTTTAGTATCAGAAATTCACTGGTAACCTGGGCTTTAAGAAGGATCAGGAGTTGGAACAAAAAGAGACCCGAGGTTGCATCCAGACTGATGTACATACGTTGCTTGACTTTAGCATATCACTTACCTATGTAAGCCTCAATATTTTTTCCTGTTGCCTTTGAGTTGACCCATAATTCATGGTAACTCCATGTACTATGTTGTTGTTGTTAAGTGTTTGAACCACCATTGTCATGGTTCAAACTGACCTTACCGTCCAGGACTCCATAAGACTAGACTGTTGAGATCAATAGGGTTTTTATTGTTTGATTTTTAGAAGTAGATCATTAGACCTGTCTTAGTCTAGAAGCTTCTCTAAAAATTGTTCAGCATTACAATAAGACACACCCTTCACTAAGAAGCGGGTGGTAGGTATACTTGAGACTTATTGATCTGAAACTGCAGCCATTTCTCCCAAGGGAAAGCAAGAATTCTACCATGGAACCACTACTGCCTTCTTCCTCCTTCACATTTATTTCCTGCCTTTGCTACAACATGTGCATCCTTCTTAAGAAATAAAGCATTACAAATACAATTGAAACCCTTTTTGTATCCACCCCAATCCTATTACATCTCCTTTCTTTTCCCAGGAGTGATACGTGTTTGAGGTTTATGCATGTTAATAATAGCCCCAGGAATAACTGCAGTAACAACAGGATTTCTTTCAAATTTCCTGTTCATTTTGCATAATTTAACTGTTACAAGGAGAAATAATAGATTTATACTTGCTAGGACTCCTAGTAGGATGCTGGATAAGCACTTGACAGCTAACCACAGGGTCTTTGTGAGTCAGAACTGACTTGACAGTACTTAGCATGGAACATGCCATATGGACACCCTGTGTAAGGTGCTTTGTGTGTATTACCTCATATTATTCTATGAAAACCCACCTAGTGGTGATGGTTGTTCCTGTATTACAGAAAAGGACATTGAGACTTACATAGGTAAGTGATGTGCTGAAGTCAAACACTGTGTATCCATCAGCCTGGATTCAACCCTAGGTCTCTGTGAACCCCTTATGCTATATGATGCAGTTTTGTTTTATTATTTTTAAAGAATAAAAACCCAAACTGTTCTTGCTTACCTCCACTGGGTATATTAGAATTAACATTTTTAGTCTGTCATTAATGCTTTGAATTAAGCAGAATTTACTTTTTCTTGAATTGGTTCACAAGGAGTTAAAAGTCTTAGAACAATGACAGTTTCCACTTGATTTATTTTGCCATTTGTCTCTTAGGGTGGCTACACACAACTCAGGAGTTCACACAGTTACTTACAGCTGCCCTCAATGGCAAAAGGCAAAATGCTGACCAATTAGGAGGATTTAATTGTAACAGTTTGTGCTGTTACACACAAGGTCACCATGACTTGGAGTCGACTGGAAGGCAATTGACAATAACAACAACAGAACCGCTTGGTTGAAACTACTGGGACATCTTGGTGAAGTTCAAGAGTAGGGGTGTCATACAGCTAAATAATCTTAGTTGTTCAAAAGAGCGGCTTAGTAAAAGGCTTGGCAACAAATGGTAAGGTCCCTCTCAAACCATAATACCTTTCTACCCTTATCTTTGATAACTAAGATGAGCTACAGAGAATAAACAGTTCTTTTGTGAAATTTGTTATTATGACATAATCAGACTTTAAAAAAACAAAACAAAACAAAAAACCCATAACAGTACAAGAGGAATTAAAAAAACTCATAGGAAAATTCCATTACCTTTCATTTCCATTTTTCCACAAACTTTTTGAAGCCTTCTAGCATAGTAAATATTTGCATATCAGCATCATTCTTAAGAAATAAAGTATTACAAATACAACAGAAACTCTTTCTGTATCCATCCCAATCTTATTCATACCTTCCCTCTTTTCTCAGGGGTAATATGTGTTTGATGTTTATGCATGTTAATAATAGCTCTCATTTATTCTTCACTACTGTGTAGTGCTTTTTTTTATATGAGTATTGTAGTTGTTGTTGTTAAGTGCTGTCAAGTTGGTTCTGATTCATAGCTGTCCTGTATAGGGCTTTCAAGGGGCATCTGGTGGGTTTGAACTGTTGACCTTGTGACTAACAGTCCAGTGCTTATCCTGGGCAGTGCCAAACCAGGACTCCTTTACTATTATTGTTGTTGTTGTTAAGTGCTGTCGAGTCGGTTCTGACCCATAGCGACCCTGTATAGGGTTTCCATTGACCTTTAGGTTCAAATGACTTTGCAGTCTAGCGCATTAACCCACAGCACCACACCAGGACGCCTTTTACTGTTATAGACACTGCTTAAATGACTGTTCTTATAAAGATTTCGTTGTGCAAATAAATAAAAATTTCCCTGGGGAATCCACCAAAGTATGAAATTGCTAGGTCACACAACAGAGTATTATGAATGAATGATGATATTTGCACATGGAAAATTTGAAAGAAAAAAAAAGCAATAATAATGTTAGCATTTTAGAAATACCTCCATATCATATAAAATTATATTAAATTCTCACAACAATTTTTTGAAATAGGTTTTTATCATTATTACCTATAAGGAAATTGAGGTTTAATGAAATTAAGTTATATTTCTAAGGTTCCAGAAGAAAGAACGCTAAAGCTCTCTGATTCCTGAGTCTGTGCTTTTAAACACTATAGCAGCTTCTATAGTAGCTTTGTTTGGCACATACATACACACACATTCTACCTTTATGAATTACTGATCTGGAGTATAGTTAGTCATTAATTAAAAAACCCATTTATCAAGCTGCACTGGATGTGACTGGAAAAATGAATGACAACAGTATGTGAGAAGGGAGGTAGGCATTCCCCGAAACACAATTCCCAGAAAGGCAGCATCTGCGTTGATTTACAAAAATAGAAGATGAGAGAAAACTCCGTGGCTGTGTAACCCTCAGAAATGGAGAGCTTGCTTTAGGAGCAGAGGCATGACATCCTGTGACGTGAACAAGTGGTGAGAACAATGGCCACAGATGCCAGGCTGAGGAGAGAACACCCCATGGGGGAAGGACCGTGTGTCAACAGCCAGCTGTGGGACGAGCACAGGAAGAAAGCCTGGGGCCAACAACTGAACTCCCCTCCTGGGGTTGCTGTGAAGATTAAGCCTGGCACATAGTGAGTGCGCAGTACATGTTATTTATCATCATTGTTACTGTTCCCAGTTCCCCACATAAAAGACAGAAACGGTAGCCTCTTTGAAGGAGTAGGATCAAAATTTGATTAATAAGCAATGCATTACTATCCAGGTGGAGTCCTTGCCTAGCACTGTAGGATAAGCACTTGAAAGCTAACTACAAGGCTAGCAGTTCAAACTTACCAGTCTCTGTACAGTGTCTCTGTGAGTTAGAACTGACACCTCAGCAGTTAACAACAAATATCCAGGTGGTGGAGTTATCTGTACCTTTAGTCAATTTGATATCCCCTTAAATAACACTTGTGCAAATCTAGAAGTCCTGAGTAGTTAAGTAGGTTAAATTGGTTTGTTGCTACGTGAAAAGCTGGAGGTGCTAGCCCACACAGAGGTGCTTGAGAAGAAAGGTCTGAAAAATTAGCCATAGAAATCTCTATGGAGCATAGTTAGACTCTGATACACAAGAGGTTGTTGTGAGTCAGAATTAATTCGACAGCAACTGGTTTAGTTTTTTGGTTTGGTGCAATGTACCCTGAACAACATTTGTGAGGAAAATGTGGTTATTATTTCCTGACATTTATATAAATGTGCTTGTTTTATCCCACTAAATGAAACTGGCAAGGATAATTTGGATCTTCCTTGAGGCATACACCATAGTAATTTTCAGTAAATGAAGATCCAGTTCTTATGGTGGAAATAAATATACAAGGTCAAGTTATTTGACAAGATTTTTCCTTTTTTTTTTTTTTTATCTCCCTCTTACTCCTAACATCTCTTCAGCCCAACCACAATTTCTTCCTTTGAAAAGTTTAAAAGAATCATAACATTAAAGATAGGAATTATTAGATCATTCAAAACATCTTTCTGCTGATAAGGAGATATTCCTGTAGTCCAACGTGTAATGCACTTCCTAGCGTGGCTCTGAACAATGTAGCTTTTATCAGATGAGCAGTGTGGAGATGGTTGCCTCTGTTTACGTTCAGAACAGATATGGCCCAGAGAGGAACGAGGAAGCAGCTCTCAAAGTACACCTTCACGCAGGCCTGCTTTGCTGGCTATCCCTCACAAGGGCAAAAAAGTAGTGAGGGCTCCACTTTGATGTGGTTGGATTTTAGCCTAATTACTGTGTAGCTGTGTGTGCGTTGGGGGCTGGGTAAGGTAACATATATCAGGGAGTCTTTTGCACTGCTTGCCTGTTGTCTACATGCTGGACAAACGCTTTTACCACTGGCTAGTTCCCCAAGGTTTCTGACAGCTTGTGCAACTGTATAAGACATTCCTAAAAGAGAGGAGCATTTGTTTAACTTATATAACTTCTTTTTATATCATAAGATTAAAGCAGTCCTTCCGGGCTCATGTCCTGTTGAATGTAGTCCAATTGAAACTTCTTTCCTTTCCATACTCAGAAACCTGACTACCTGTTTAAATTCCACCTGATAGCATAGCTTACTGTTTGTCCTCATTCCTACTCTGACCCTCCCATATACCCTGATTTCATAATGGCATTCCTTCTTCCTCTTGTCATTTATTTAATTATTGAAAAAGAAGCAATCTCTTGTGATTTAACAATGTCTACAATGTGCTCTTAAATTGTGTGTGCATTTAAAAAAATGTATATAATTTTTAAGCATAGGGGAGGCTGTGTGATTTTGAAATCACAGTAGACAATTTTAACAGTGTCCCAAGATACATAATGATGGGCTTGTAACTGGGGATGCTGCTAGAAAGGTAAGACACACTTATATTCTCTCATTCCTGACATCACTAAAGATGGAAGTTTCTATAATTATTCTCTGTATGATGTGGCTGTTCCTATGTACCAGTCACCCTGACCAGTGTTCATGCATGTCAGTTCAGTGAATGTTTACTAGGACTGTAGGAGTTGGCATTAATTACAAAAAAGAGGAATCAGAAAAAGAAGCTCATGCCATCCAAAGTCTCCTTAGCTGGAATCAGGACATCTGATGCAATGCTGGTGCCTTTAAAACTATTTCATACTCAAGAACATCTACTTGTGCCTTTCTTTCACTACATGTTCAATACCTTAACTTTTTCTCACATTGCCTGTTGGGTGGGGTTAGACTGGTACTGCTTTGAGATAACAAAGATGGAAGAAAGTGCATTTGTGTGGACATGATGCATCACTGGTGGGGGTCTGGCTGCCACAAAGTGCATAGATAAGGGGCTCTCAGCTAGGAGATGGATCTGGCCAGATACCAGAGCAGTCTATAAGAAGTAGAGGTAGACATGAGCCCTCTGTAAGCTGCCCAGGGAAAGAGGTCAATGTGAACTCTAGAAAAGGCAGAGTCACCTTGTCATGGTGTTTTGTGTTTATAAGACCCTGCTATTCATGTCACCCTGACTAGGGATATGTGTTCCATAAATCCACCATGAAAACAACTGCTCAGTTTTCAACTTGGGCCTTTTTTTTTTTTTAATTTTTATTGTGAATTGAGGGATAGTTTACATGGGAGAACATCGGTTTTTGCAATGATTACAATCTACTCTGTGCATCATCATTCAATAGTGTTTGTTTCTATTCCCTGTTGTTTTTTTTGTTTTCTTGCATGTACACAAAATACTCAGGAATATATAATCATTTAAACAACCAATGGGCAAGCCTGCTTCCTGGCTGCCAGCACACAGCCTTTCTCCCTCCAGGAGTCTAGAGTCCTCAACTGCTCTATCTTTCCATGCCATCCTCTCTGCCTCCATCTCTGGTGTCACTGCTTCTCTGAATAGGATCCCACAATCTGCTCGTGCTCTTCTCCCTTGATGTTCCTAGGGTTGGGACCAATTTTTTTTAAAGAAGACTTGTTGCTACTGCTGTACTTTTGGCATTATCTGTGAACGATTTTAGTGAACTTGGCAGAGATTGTGACCAACTTGCATTTGGGAAAAGCCAGAAATGGAAAATGTGAGTAAAAATCTTCAGGAGAATATAATAAAATGTTCCTGAGAGTTAAAATTAATCACATGAATATGTGTGGCTTATATTTTAAAATTTAAAGTTAAGTTTCAAGGTGTGGCCCCTTATAATATTCATGAGGCTGGCTATAAAAAGAATTACTATTCTTTTTGAAACATTCTATTGCAAATTATGTTGGTTTTTTTTAAATGTTATTTCAAAGTCAGAAATTTGATATAGCAGACAGAACTACAACTGGCTCTTACATGTCTCTGCTTTTCTAACTATAAATGAGAATAAAAATATACCTGTGAAGAAGTGTGGATTTATTTTGAGTTATTGGGGGATGCCTAACAAAACAATCAACATGAAATTAAAGTGTATTATTATTCAGAAATACAGAATGCTTTACTTTACAAGTGGAACCAGCTTGTTATCTTAAAGAAATTGACTGAAAATCACTTGACTTGTATGTAAATAAAAAGTATTTTCTCCTTGTGGACTTGTTTCATTTTTTTTTTTTTTTTCACAAAGGAGAAATAATTTGAAGTCACTGAAATGAAATGTCACAGAGACAGAAACTGTTCAGATGGATGCAGTCATATGTAGGAACAGGATAAAATCACTTCCTAACTGAGTACACAAAATATGTTTCTCAGGAAAATAGAAGCCATGCTGCATTCTAGACATAAAGAGTTTAACTGAGAAATAGGAGTTTATACAACTTTTGGAAGAGTTTGGGGGAAAGTAGAAGTATGAACAGTTATAGAGACCATAAAGATGCCCCAAAGGTCAGAGGAATTGACACTGGACACTGCAGTCTGAAAAAAAACCCCAAACAGTTGCTGATGAATTGATTTCAACTCATATCAGCCCCACATGTGTGTCAAATCATGAAACCTGTCTTCTAAGGCACCTCTAGATGGATTTGAACCTTCAACCTTTTGGTTAGTAGCTAAGAGACTTAACTGTTCTCACCATCAACAGATTATGAAAGACTTGGAGTAGTTTTCAAAAGCTTGCTGCTGTTCTCGAGACTCTCTGAGGAGCTCCCACCGACTTGTCTCACTCTGTGGGATAAATTGATGGTTCTCAAAACCTTGTCTTGCACACTTGTGTGCAAATGTCGCCAGAGGATCAACTTCATGAGTACCTTTCACATCTATCCCAAGTCTCTCTCCTTTAACCATGCATGGAGATTTTGGGACAGTTCCCAAGCTTAGAAGGGGGTGGTGGTGGTGCCAAATTGGCTACAGAAAGTCCCACACACAAGGACTACTTTCACAGAAAAAGAAAATTTTTTTATAATCACAGAACAAAAATGGTCCCTTTCATTCATTCACTCAATTCTGTCTTCATAAAGTTTTGACTAGCCAGACTATGTGCTATACACTGGGGAAACTATTGTATAGAGACAGACATGCTTATTGCTAGTAGGGAGACAGCTAACATACAAGCAACCTATACAAAGAAAAATAATGATAGCTCTTGATATGAAGGATAGAGATGTGGTTGGGGAGAAGCCTTTAAGATTGTATGGCATTTTACTTGTTGCCTTGTATCAGACTTAAAAAAACAACTAAACCCACTGCCATTGAGTTGATACCTCTCCTGTGAGATTTTAAATTCTTGGAGGATAGGAAAGTTGCTAATTTACCATTTTATTCCTTCCAAGGCTTGTACAGAGTAGATATGGAGTAAGTATTAGTTGGTCAAATGTGACCCACAGTTCAGAATTCCATACTGGATAAGATGGGTCCACGTGAATCAGAACTGTTCTAGTTTATATGTGATTCACGTACCATCTACACAGACTACATTGTCGGGACTGGTCATTGATTCTTTCATTTCTTTGGTCTGGTACCTAAGTCTTGATGCTCTCTGGTTCTTGGAATTCTGAGGAAAAAACCCAATAGATCTGTTTTGGAAGAAGTGCAGCCAGAGTGCTCCTTAGAGGCCAAGATGGCCAAACTTCATCTCTCACACTTTGGACATATTGTCAGGAGGGAACAGTCGCTGGAGAAGGATATCATTTTTGGTAAGATGGAGGGTCAGAGAAAAAGAGGAAGACCCCTAAAGAGATGGATTGGCCAGGTGGAAGCATCGATGAACTCAAGTGTAGCAACAGTAGTGAGGTTGGCACAGGATCGGACATTGTTTCATTCTGCTGTGCATAAAGTCGCTATGGATTGGTACCGACTTTATGGCACCTAACAACAACAACAACCCTCCCTTGAGGGAGAATATTTCTCCAGTCTAACTGTCCTGAGGCGGACAGGGTGACAGGTAACAGACACCATCAGAAGTGAAAGCATGTCAAAGAATAGGTCAAATAGTCTTCTACCACACTTGGCATTCTTCCAATCACCACTTAAAATGATCTTTTCGAAAGGCTTTCCTTGAACAGCATGATGTTTCTCACAAAGATGCAGGGAACATTTCACAGGCTGTATTACAAATTCAATAGAATAAATATTTTTGTTTGAATTATTCAGAATAAATACCCGTTAAACACAATAATTGACAAGCTATTGGAATAATTGTTTAACCCTTAGAAGAATGACCCATCAGATTAATTTATAAATAGGATAAACGTAGGTTACTCTTAGGGATAATGCCCAAAGCCCACATCTCTCTGAAAATCAGCTAATTTAATGATTGATGCCAGTCATTTCTTCTTACCTGTTCCTCGCTAATGTAAATAAAATTTAACTGGCTTACTCTTGTTCTGTATTTTATAAAGATCATTTAGTCAGAAGGAGAAAAAAATACGCAGAGAGTTATTTTTAGACTCCTTTAGGCTAGAAATATCCTAAATCATCTCATCTCTTGGTGTTTGACTCCTGGTAGGAAATGGTCTAGTTACCTGGAATTAATTGGGAAGTTTATATTATAAATGTTGCTGCTGTCTGTAAACACATTGTTAAATGTGACTAGTTAGAAGGCAGCTAATCCTCAGGACCTTTCTGAGATTCACTAATTTTCCCTCCTACTTTTACCTCCCCAAACTATAAGGGTACAGTTTGCCCCTGCCTGTGTTGTGTGCAATGATAAACATATGGATCCTGGCCACAGTCTGAATATGGGAAATTCGTTTGGACATGATATGTTTCATATTCCTACCCAGCTGTCTCCTGCTTCTGTCTTCATAAAGCCTGCTGAAAATCCAGGACTTCTCACTGTAATCTAGAAGGGGGGTTCTCCCCCCCCTTTTCTTCTTGAACTGTAAATTATTTCTCCAGCAATGATTTATGTAATTGTCTTTAAGGAAGAAAGTCTGTAACAGGAACATGAAGGGAAAGATATTTTGGGAGAGTCACAAAATCTCTTGTACCACTAGGGTAGTGTTCAAAATATTAAACCATAGTTTTCTTTTTTTTTTTTTTACTGTGAAACAAATATATATATATGTTGTTGTTGTTCTTAGGTGCCATGGAGTCGGAACCGACTCATAGTGACCCCATGCACAGCAGAACGAAACAATGTCCGATCCTGGGCCAATCTCACTACCGCTGTTACACTTGAGTCCATCAGTGCTGCCACCTGGCCAATCCATCTCTTTGGGGGTCTTCCTCTTTTTCTCTGACCATCCATCTTACCCAGCATGACATCCTTCTCCAACGACTGTTCCCTCCTGACAATATGTCGAAAGTATGAGAGACAAAGTTTGGCCATCTTGGCCTCTAAGGAGCACTCTGGCTGCACTTCTTCCAAAATAGATCTATTGGTTCTTTTGGCAGCCCATGGCACTTTTAGTATTCTCCTCCAACACCATAATTCAAAGGCATTAATATTTCTACGATATTCCTTTTTCACGCTCCAGCTTTTGCATCCATATGAGGTTATTGAAAATACCATGGTTTGGGTCAGGCTCACCTTAGTCCTCAAGCTGACATCTTTGGTCTTCAACACTTTAAAAAGTTCCTGTGCAGCAGAGTTGCCTAATGCAATAAGTCGTCTGATCTCTTGACTGCTGCTCCCGTGAGTGTTGATAGTTGATCCAGGAAGAATGAAGTCCTTGACAACTTCAGTCTTTTCTCCGTTGATACGAATGTTGTTTATTGGTCCAGATATATATGTATTTAAAATATATATTGGGCTCCTGTTGTAGCCCTGTAGTATCAACACTGGACTTTGAACCACAAGGTCGACAGCTCAAACCCACCAGCTACTCCTCGGAAACCCTATATAGGGTCGCTGTAAGTTGGAACTGACTTGACGGCACTTAATTACAACAACATACATATTCCTTACCCTATATCCTTCTCCCTGCTTCAGTCTAAAGTGTATTTAATTATTTCTCAATCTCATGTTTAGTGTGTTGATAATTATGTTGAAAAGATCCGTTTAGACTCATGTTGTTGTTGTTGTTGTTAAGTGCCGTCGAGTCGGGTCCTACCCATAGCGACCCTGCACAGGGTTTCTGAGGCTATAAATCTTTACAGGGGCAGAAAGCCTCATCTTTCTCCAGCGGATCAGCTGGTAATTTCGAATTGCTGACCATGTGGTTCGCAGCCCGTTTCGTAACCACTATTTGAAAGGACCTGTATTTTTCCTGCATGGGGGCTGGGTCTATCATTAAAACATGTTGAATTATTTAATCTATTAATTTGACTCAATTTAATTTGAATTTTCTATGCATATGTGGCGCTGCGGTAAATTCGCAGGACTGCAAGGTCAGTTTGAACTGCAAGGTTGGCGGTTCTAGCTCACCAGCCGCTCCTTGGAAACCCTATACAGGGTCGCTATGGGTTGGAACAAATTCGACGGCACTTAACAACAACAACAACAATGCATATATATGATGGGAGTAATCTGCTAAGAAAGCATTTATAAGGAATGTTAATATCTGAAAATTATGGATTGCTATGCTGGTATTATTTTGTTTGTTGTACCAACCAGTTAATCCAAATCTATTGAGTACCAACTCTAGGCCAAGGTACAGTGCCATATACATTATGAAAATTGTACCATACTCTGGAATGACAATTACCAGTTAGTTATCTAGTAGACTTTCCCCCCTTATTTCTGTAATGTGTACAAAGAACATCCCCTTCCGTACAGCCGTCTAGCACAAGTTTGATTGGAAAATATCAAACAGAATGAAGAAATAATATTTTATACAGCTCAACATGGGAAACTAAATTTCAAATTAGAAGAGTAGTGAATAAACACAGCATTGGTACAAGGGGACTAAGTTTTGATTGGAAGGCCTCAAAAGTACAACCTCATAAGATGGTTATCTACCAAATAGCTTCACAAAATAGCATTTACGTTCATGAATTCATAATAAACCAACCTTGCTGTTGTTATTAGGTGCTACAGAATTACGGAATTGGTTACAGGGTGGTTGAGTCGGAACTGACTCGGCAATATTTAACAACAGCACAGTAATTTACAGTTAGAAATAACAGGCAAATAGATGAATATCTAAATACTTTTATTAGCATAATTTGTCATTGTAAGTAGATATACATGAACAATAAAATTATTGTTTCATTAAACAAACATTAGTTTGTTTAATAAAAAGTCATTTGGTTAAAAAATTGTATATAGGAAAGGAATATCCTTCTTTTAATTTTTAGAAAAATTGAAAGAAGATAACCTGCCAATCTGAGATAATTTGTTTAAAATGTATTGTATCAGCACTACTGCCAGAAACTAAAATAGGTCTACTAAAATGTGAAAACATTCCATGCTCATGGATTGGAAGAATTAACATTGTGTAAATGTCAGTACTACCTAAAGCAATCTCTAGATAAAATATAACACCCATCCAAACTCCAACAACATTCTTTGCTGAAATGGAAAAACTGATCACCAACTTCATGTGGAAAGAAAAGAAGCCTTGAATGGACAAAGTAATATTGATATATACCTCACACTATACACAAAGCCCCACTCAAAATGGGTCAAAGAGATAAATATTAAAGCAAAAATCATAAAGTTCCTGGAAGGAAACATTGGGACAAAACCATGGTAGCTAATTTAAAAAAAATCACAAAGATTATCAAACACAACTATAAATACATGAACAACAGAAGACAAATTAGATAACAGGGACTTACTAAAAATTAGATACTATGCTCATCAAAAGACTAAATTTATATTAAGAGTAAAAAGACAACCTATAGTCTGGGAAAAAGTCTTTGATAATGACATATCCAATAAGGATTTAATCTTTAAAATATATAGAAGACTTCAGCAACGAAACAACAAACAGACAATTTAATTAAAAAAAAAAAATAAAACCACAGAGATATTTAAAATACTAGTTTTTTACTAGTAAAATAAAATATTTTTTTACAAATATTTAAAAAATAAAATGTTTTACTATTTGGCCTATTACTGTAAAACAAATATGAGAGGCGAGAGAGCAGGGAAGCTAGAGTACTAGATGTGATATAACTAGAACAAAGAATGAATGATAAATGTGAAAAATGTGACTAGTATCACTGAGTAATTTGTGTAGAAATTGTTAAGTGGAAACTGACTTTGGATAAATTTTCACCTTCTTGCCAGGTGCTGTTGAGTTAATTCTTCACAGCAATGCTGAATAGGGGTTCTGAGGTTTTAAATCTTCAAGGGAGCAGAAAGTCTTAACTTTCTCTTTGCAGATCAGCTGGGGCCATCTAACCAAGGACTTGTTCACAGTCCAGTGATTATCAAATGGAGTCATCATGCTCCCAAACTTTCACCTTAAGCATAGTAAAATATTACTTTAAAAATATATATTGTCTCCTCCCAATTTATACATGTACTATAAATACATTCACATATTATTATTTTTATGATTATGTTAATATAGATCAAACTATTTTCATTATGAAATACTTTATAAAGTTAAATAACACTCATATATATACCACCTTCAAACCCAAACCAAACCCATTGCTTTTGAATTGGTTCCAGCTCATAGCAACCTAAAAGGACAAAGTAGGACTGCCCCATAGGATTTCCAAGGCTGTAAATCTTTATAGAACCAGACTGCCACATCCTGTATGGAGCTGGGTTAGTCTTTCAGAACTGTCTCTAGTTGGTGAGAAACAATTGGGCCTGTACTTTAAGCATCAACCAGAAACTAGTGTAGGCTGTCCTGGAAAGTGATGTGACCTTGGATGTGGCCACTTTCTTTACTTATGAAAAATTCTGGAAAAGGCTCAGTAGTAGATGCTAACCCACAATACTCCCACCAGCTGGTGTAATAAATCCTGCTGTCCTCCTGGAAAATTGGGGACACTATACTTCAGTATTCACTGAAGTTCCAAAGGTCCCAAGATGTAGGTAGTTTGTCAGTGGTATTTATTTAGACCAGTTTTTTTTTTTTTTTTTTTTTTAAAAGCAAAGTCATTGTAATAATTAAAATGGAGAGTGGTAATAATAAAAATTGGGAATTCTCTCTCATACCCCCCATCCTCCCGCCAAGGCCCTAATATCATCAGCTTCTGTTACATAGATCTAAAGTGATATAGGTCATTTAAAATTCAATGAAATCTAATGGCATTCAGATTTTCTAAGGGCATTATCTACTGCCTATCACATATTATTAATGTTACTTATCTTGAAGATAATGTTAAAATTTCCTGGCAATAAATACAGGATGCATAATGCAGTCTAAGTTTTTCTTCTTCTATAGGAAGGATATTGGCATCATTTAAAGCTGGATTACAAAACTTTCCCAAGCAATTTTCTTATATTGTTGTTGTTGTTAAGTGCCGTCGAGTCGGTTCC
>NW_006408606.1:6930565-6940161 GCF_000296735.1 Chrysochloris asiatica | reverse complement strand
TAACAGGCAATAAAACCTACGATGGTTGATGGACGATTGCAAAATCAGTAACATCTATTAACTCCCCATTCCCCATGCCTGACAAGCAAAACAGCAGAATGTCTCTGGGGTAGCCCAGTTTTGTTTTGTGAGACCATTTCCCTCAATGCCTAACTCCTAGTGCCACCAAGGTGTCTCTTTTAATGTCTGTGGCTTACAGATTCAGCAAGGTTTTCTTCTTAAATTTTTTTTTAAAAATCCTGGGGTTCCTACTCTTCTCTGAGTCACTGTAGCTCAACTAGTATTTTTAATGTCTATCATCAATTTAGGAGTCCTGGTGTGGTGTTGTGGTCTAATGCGTCAGACTGCAAAGTAGTTTGAACTGCAAGGTAGGTGGTTCAAGTTCACCAGGTACTCCTTGGAAACCCTAAACAGGGTCACTATGAGTCAGAATCGACTCAACGGCACAACAGCAACAACAACAACATCAATTTGATAAGGAAAGCTAAGTTTTGTTTGCATAAATATTTAAAAAGTGCAAATGGACAAGTGTTCCGATTACATTTCTGACAATAACACATACTCAATGTGCTTCAGGAGCATCTGGTAAGTTATCATCTATCTAGTATCTAGTAACTCACAGGTAATGAGGTGTCCTGTCTGGGCCCGAGTATACTGCTTCTGCCTTCCTCCTCTCAAAAGCATATGTCTAGTCCAATCCATCTCATCTCTTGAATACTTCATTGCAGTAAACTTCTAACTGGTTTTACTTTTTTTTTTTTGAGTATAAATTTTGGTACCTTAATAAAACTAAGAAAAGTTATGAATCTTGTTTTTTTCCCCTAACTCACCTTTTCTTAACAATCTACTGCCCTACCCCACATGTGTTGTTGTTGTTGTCAGGTGCTATCAAGTTGGTTCCAACTCATTACAAGTCTATGCACAGCAGAATGGAACAATGCTCAGTCCTGTGCCACCCTCACAGTCATTGTTACACTTGAGTCAATTGCTTCTGCCACTTTGCCAATCCATCTCTTTGGTGGGGCCTTCCTCTTTTTCACTGACCCTTCACTTTCCCAACCATGATGTCCTTTTTCCAGGGACTGGTCCCTCCTGATAGTATGTCTGAAGTATGAGAGATAAAGTCTCACTATTCTGTCTTCTAAGGAACATTTTGGCTACGTCTTCCAACACAGATTTGTTTGTTCTTCTAGCAGTCCAGTGACACGTTTAATATTCTTCTTCAACACCCTAACTCAAATGCTTCAATTTAAGTCCTCTTCACTTTCAGCAAACAAGATTGTATCATATGCATATCACAAGGTTGAAGTTGTCAAAGACTTCATTTTGCTCGAATCCACCACATCATCACTCATGGAAGCAGAGTCAGGATATCAAATGACATTACATTAGTGAATCTGTTGCACAAGACCTCTTGAAAGTACTCAAGAACAAAGATTTCAATTTGAGGACTAAGGTGCACCTGACCCAGAAAGCTGAGCTTTCTAGACAAGCAAACCAGTGAAACATATGAAAGCATATATATATAAAGGGAAGTTTATTATCAAGGAAATGGCTCACAATTGTAAAGTCCCAGGTCCCCAGAGGAAGAGAAAGAGAGACTTTCCTGAATGGCCATTATATTGAGAGCAGGCCACACCTTCAAATAAGCATCTCTTTGATTTACCTGCTCATAGCCAACCATCATGGAGTTAATTATAGCAGTATTAGATTTCATCACCATGGGAATAAGCACATCTTAACTGCTAAAACTCTGGAAATCCTGGTCTAGTCAAGTTGACACTGAACCCAAACCATTATAGTCCACCCTTAACAGCTTGAAACTTATAAACTCTATGTACAATCTCGAAATAAAATTGTAAAGTCATACTTGTGTCTAACATGATATAACTGAACATGTACAACTGAAAACGCACTGGCCCCATTTTCATCTTATATGTCACAAATTAAGTAAGCATAAATATTTGATGCACACATGCAAAACAAAACAAAAAATATATATA
Organism: Chrysochloris asiatica; assembly: GCF_000296735.1. Lineage (NCBI taxonomy): Eukaryota > Metazoa > Chordata > Mammalia > Afrosoricida > Chrysochloridae > Chrysochloris > Chrysochloris asiatica. Next base: position 6,938,158 of record NW_006408606.1, on the reverse strand, counting down.
TTCATTTAAATGTCCAAAGGACACATTCTGCAAGCCAGTCTCCTGCCGGTTGACACACAGCCTTACTCAGTCTATGGGCCTTGAGTCTGAAGATGCTCTGTCTCTCCATGCCACTTCCAAACTTTCAGCTTGTTTTCTCTGATTTCTTTCAATTATGAATCTCCTATTCTACCAGCAATTCTGGGTTGGTCTGCATGTCTTTTCAAATGCAAATATAGCAACTTTGAAGGTTCTGCATGGGGCTCAGGATTTCACCTGTGGCTCCATACTCTACAAAGACTTAAAGAGTGACCTCTGTTGTGCAAATTCTAACTCTTCTTCTGGCAAATCTGATCAAGTATGGATGGAAAGTGGGTTTATAAGCTTTCTATAATCAAATTTCCAATATTCTTAAGGAGCTCTGGTAGTAGTGGTTACGAATCAGGCTGCTAACCTCAAGGCTGGCAGTAGAAACTACCTGTTCCATGGGAGAAAGACAAGGCTTTCTGCTCCCGTAAAGATTTACAGCCTCAGAAACCCTGTGCAGCGTCACTATGAGTTGGAACTGACTCCATGATACTTAACAACAACAACAACATCACACATGTATATCTATTTTACAATAATAGGCAGGAGAAACCAATATCCAAGAGGCAGTCTAATACATAATCCTTTTAAAAACACTCAAGTTCACAATCTCTTCTATTTTGGACTGACCCATTCATATGCATATGACCTTGAACCTTTGGCAGGGTGGATTCAAGTAGGCCTGGGCCCTGTATCAGCAATCCTTTTTAACCAATGTGTCATCAGCTCCAGGCAACTCCAGAAGCTTCCAGTCTCCCTGCTTAAGTATTTTATCCCATGCCCCTTCATTCTTTCTCTTATAAAATCCATGCTTTTATGATTCTGGAGCCATTTTAATTAATTCTGCTCCAGATGTCAATTGTTTAAACTAAGTGGGGACCATGTCTGACTTCCTCTGAGTCCACAAGGGGGAAAGAGGATCAAACTCAAAATCAGTCCAAGGCCTATTCCTATGAAGCAGAGTCAAAATGCCCCTTAGAAGTGAAGTTGGATAGACTTCATCTCCTGCATTTTGGACATGTTTATCAGAATGGACCAGTCCCTGGAAAAGGACACCATGCTTGCTACATTCAAGGTTAATTGAAAAGAGGAAAAATCCCAACAATGGGTTGACACAAGGACAGCAATAATTGGTACAAGCATAAAAATGGTCAGGGTGGCTCAGGACAGGGTAGTATTTCGTTCTGTTGTTTATGGGGTCTTTATGAGTTGGAGTGGACTCGATGGCAAGACTAGGTAAAATAACTTCTCTGGGCCTTTTTTTCTCTATTTGTAAAATGGCGGTAATAAAAGCATATGTTCACAGGGAACTTAGAGGATAAAATAAATCAATGCATGAGAAAAAAATAGTAACAGCTAATGACATACAGTAAGCATCAGTAAATGTAACTATAATCTTTTATCATGGGCATTTGTAGTTCAGAGGTAGAATTTTTGCTGTCCATTTTAGTTCCTGACCAATGGCTTTCATGTGCAGCCACCTCTCACTTGCCAGTGGAGGTGGAGTCTTGTGAGCTGTTATGGTGCTAAACATGTTGCAGCATAGCTTCCGGACTAAGATGGAGTAGGAAGAAAATCCTGGTGATTAATTTCTAAAATCAACCAATGAAATCCCTACAATTTGGGAACTGACTCAATGGCTGCCCCAAACAATAACCCAACCAAGTTGACACATAAAACTGACTGTTGCAAGTATGTTCCATGGAGGATTCTGGAGGGCATTCCATTTACCAAAGAACTGAGATCTACACTGGAGCAAGAGACACCAGCATCACTGAAAAGCTTAATAATGGCTCTCTTCTGTTGGCCAGGGTTAATGATAGATGTTATCTTTACCGAAATGGAGTGACTCAGGAAAATGGGAATTATAGTATTCTAACATAATAGAGTGCAGGTGGTGGTGCTGAACATCAAAAGCAAAATGGTTGCATATATGGCAATAAATGGTGAGGCAATTGTGTCAGTCAGGAGGTCCTTTAACCAAAGAGAGCAATGAAGATGCTTAATAGAACAATACATTCATAGGGGCAATATTGATGAGTATATGGGTATGACTAATGCACACAATAAAAAGAAATCAAGAATGGATAACTATGAGACTTAAGGTGGTTGTTATCAGGAGGGCCCAGTCCCTGGAAAAGGACATCATACTTGGTGCAGTAGAAGGTCAGTGAAAAAGAGAAAGATCCTCAATGAGATAGATTGACACAGTTGATGCAACAATGGGCTCACATAGCAATGATTGTGAGGATGGCTCAGGATCTGGTAGTGTTTCATTTTGTTGTACATAGGGTCTCTATGAGTCAGACCAACTAAGAGCACCTAATAATAACAGTGAGGGTGGCTCCTCTAATAAAAACTCCCAATTCTTGTATCATTTTCTGGATCTGAGCTGGTTTAATGACATGCAACCCATTTATTGTAGGGAGAGGATCGTTCCCCAGGAGAAAGGATCCTGCAGTGACATGGCAAATGGACAATGATAACGATCCTTCAGTTCTTCCTCAATGGCTCTACAGCTACTTACTCAGGAAACCGTATTGAGGAAAGGGGAACACCCAAATATTTCAGGATTGCTTTATACAGGATCCAAATGGACAGTAATACGCAGAAATTGTAAATGCCACCATGGTTTCTCTGTCAGGATGGGATCACATAATATATGAATACTGGCTCAACTATAACTCCCAATAATGGATCAAATGTAGCCATGGACCAACTCAAGGTCATTTTCCTGGTACCCAAACATATAATTTGAATGGTGATATTTAGTAGTTGTTACAGTCCCCACATTGTTCCTTGACATGTGGGGTAAAAGCCTTTATGGAGGAAAAGCTCAACTGGAAGTCTCTTCCACCTATGCTATGATATAGCATACCAAGAGGAAAGACAGAAATTAGTTGCACTTTTAAAATATAAAAAATGAAGGTGTGGTCATTCCTATTATATCTCCATTCAATTCACCAGTCCAATGCTTACAATAATCTGATGAATCTTGGGGGATAATCATGGATAGTTGCAAAATGAACCACACAGTATCCCAAATTGCAGCACATGTGCCAGATCTATTATCTTTACTAGAGGAAATTAACATGTGGTCTTTCCCTTTGTGAGCCAGAAAAAAAAAGATCAGAAATAGTTCATGCTTACTTTGAATGGACAGCAGTATAGTGCTGTTCCAGGGCCATGCTAACTTGATTATAGTAATACTAATATAATGATTATTATATTATTATAATAAGGGGCCCAGACCACTTTATTGATGACATAGTAAATTGGACTTGATAATCATAAGGGTTGAAAGTTGTTGCACGTTGGAAGTCTTGATATGAAAAATTCTCTTCAAGAGGTGGGAGACAAACACTTCAATGATTCAGTGACTTATCTCATCAGTGAAATTTTTAGGAGTCCAATGGTCTGGGGCGTGCTGAAGTATTCCTCACAAAGCAAATGACCAATTATTACACTGAAGAGGCGCAGAAGCAGTTTATCTTCCAAAGCCTGCATGACCTTTATACTGATACCTTAGGAGAAGTAGGCCCCACTCCCTGGTGCCTTAGTGGTAAGGTATATCATTAATTATATAATTGCATACTGGAAAGATTTGATCTTAGGTCCCTGAAGGGAAGGGAACGTTCTTCCTTTGACATCATAAATGCTAGGAGTAATAACCACAATACTGACATGCACCATGAACCAAGGGTTGCCTTCCTCTTTTTCCTTTTCCCCCTTTCCCATGCATTCCAGCATGTATGCCCCTCCAGTATCATACTCCAAGTATGTAAATCCCTTAGTTCTTTGGATTATGACATATTAAAAGGTGTGCACAGAAGAGGTTTCTTGTCATCTCACCCTGGATGAGGATATATTAGCAGAACTATTTGAGATAAATCTCACCCTGTTTCTCTTCATCCTATTACTATGTAAGTAATAAAGGTTGTGATCACATTAGTGGATAATGTCAATTATTTTCTGAGAACACATATCACTGCACAAGCTCATTTCTCATCCTTTGTGTATCACATCACTCCAAACCTTCCTTTCTATCACAAAAAAGGAGGCACAATCCAAAATAAACTCGTTTGGGTATGAAACCATCATATATTCCACAGCTAGCAATCCTGTTCTTATCAATACACTATTATTGTGGTTGTTATAAGTGCTGTCAAGTCAGTTCTGACTCATAGTGATCCTGTAAAGGGCTTCTGAAGAGTGGCTAATGGGTTTGAACCACCAACCTTGTGGTTAGCAGTCCAATGCTTATCCTATAGCACCACACCAGGACTCTATCAATACATTGGGTAGCATGAAAAGCTTCTAACTTTGAATGGGGTCCAGGAAAGAAAATAATCTTTGCACTGGGTCCAGACTGCAGAGCAAGTGGTTTTGACACTTGGGTCAAATGAACCAGCATACCCTATAATATTGGAGGAATTTATGGTGGGAAATACATTGTTAGGAGTCTACAGCAAGTAATGACAAGAGATGGTTTAGCCTTGGTAGAAGGAAATCTATGTTGAACACATATTGAACCCCATACCTGAAATCTCTTATTTAATAAGCCAACTAAGCATGGATAATTGAAGGAAATGTATGTGTATTTACAAGGTAGATCACCTTATTGAACTTATTTTTGAAAGCTTCCTTTACAGAGTCATCCACTGCTGAATATTGGTGTTGAACAATTATCTCCATTTTCTTGCCTCAGACTGAAAGATCTATCTATATGATTCTTCTTCATGTCTCCTTGCTACTAATCCTCCAATTTTCCTCCAACTCCCAGACCATCTGACCATTATTAGCTATGTCTACATATTGAAGAGATCATTCCTTCCAGTTATTCAGTTATTTCTTCTAACAGGCATAATGGACAACATTACATACGTTCCAGAATCCCACCCTCTTGTAAGTATTTATCTTTCCCATGCACTTTGCTTTAGAAAAAAAATCTACTGCAAAAGATCCCTTTAATGTACAAAGCAAAGATACCAATATGATGACTAGGTTGCATCTGACCCAAGCCATGTTGTTTTAAATTATTTTATATGCATGTAAAAGTTCGATAATGAAAAAGGAATACCGAGGAAACAATGCTTTCAAACTGTGGTGTTGGCAAAGAACATTGACTGTACTGTGGATTGCATAATGAACAAATACATTATACTTAGAAGAAATACAATTAGAATATTCCTTAGAAATGAGAATGGAAAAACTTGAACACATCATCGGGAAAGACCAATTGCCAGAAAAGGTATCGCATCTGGTAAAGGAGAAGATCAAAAAAGCTAGAGAAAAAAATAAGATGGATTAACACAATAGTCTCAACAATGGACTCAAATATTCCAGTGATCTTAAAGATGCTGCAAGACAGGACAACGTTCCATTCTGCTATACATAAGGTGGAGTACAGATGTGGCTCTGTGGGTTAATGTGCTGGACTGAAAGGTGGTTTGAACCAAATGGTCGGTGGTTCAAGCTCACCAGCCACTCCTTGGAAACCCTATACAGGAGTACTATGAGTCAGAACTGACTTGATGGCACTTAACAACAACAACATACATAAGGTAACAGGAGAAAGATGAGGCTGTCTACTCCCAGAAAGATTTATTGTCCTAGAAATCCTACAAATTGGGTAATGTCCAGCCCACAGGACCTAGAAGGCCTACAAAATCATTCGGTCTGGTCCTGCCAAAGCAACTGCTTTGTTGTTATTGTTAACTGCCGTTGAATCGGTTCCCACCCATAGCGACCTTGAACAGGGTTTCCGAGGCTGTAAATCTTTACAGGAGCAAAAAGCCTCATCTTTCTCCTGTGGGTCAGCTGATAGTTTCGAACTGCTGATCTTGCAGTTCGCAGCCCGATTTGTAACCACTACGCTACCAGAGCTCCTCAGCCATCACATTAAGGGCGAGTTAATTAAATGTCTGACCAAATATAGCAGGCTAACTTTTTTTAAAAATTTATTTTTAAAAACATTTTATTGTGAATTATCTGATAGTTTACATGGGAGAACATTAGCCTTACGTTCATCCTATCATATATCATTTCATTGTAATGATTACAATCCCCTCCATGCATCATCAAACAACCAAAGGGTATACCCCACAAGCCTGCCCCTCGATTGTAAGCACACAGCCCCTAGCCCTATCTGGGTCTCTAGGCTAACTTTTAAGTTAATAATTTTGTATGGCCCACAAAATTATCAACTAAAAAGGGTCATTTGGATATTTATATGATGACGTTATAAATATCCAAATGACCCTTGGCAGTTAAAAGGTTCCCCACCCCTGCTTTAAAGGGTGCCTATGAGTTGGAGCTGACTTGATGGCAACTAACAACAATATAATCCATATCAAGTCCCATTCTTGAGTGGGACTGTAATGGTGCAGCAGAACAGATATAGCTGGTGCCAATATATCTTATAAAACCTTCTCTAAACAAGGTTTGAATTTTTCATCCTCAGTCAACTGGTCTTAGGGAATGATCAATGAGCTCCTAGATAAATATTGGTAGAGGGCAACTAGCAGGCAGTAACGGAGCACTGGGCTTGTGAGCCATCTGTTCATTCTTGAATATGATATCATATAAATTATCATGTTTGAATATGATATCATATAAATAATTTCCACTTGGTTATGGAGCATTTTGGATATGCTGACTTTATGGATCAGATAATATTCAGTTCCTTATGGGCAACTCTAGAGCATGGTCACTGTAATTTAAGTATTAACCTGGTCTTAGAAAGCAAATAATTATTAGCTGTTCTATAATACAGGCACCTTATCATATAAAGACTTGCCTCTTTAAGCCACTATGTTCCTGGTGACTTCAAGTATATGTTAGACCCTTTTCATCAGAAGCTGTTGTGTTGTCAGGTGCCATTGAGTTGGCACCAACTCATAATGACCCTGTGCACAACAGAAGGAAACACTGCCTGTTCCGCTGTCATCCTAAAGTCCTTCTGTTTGAGCCCATTGTTGCAGCAACAGTGTCAAACCATCTCTTTGAGGGTCTTCCTCATTTCAGTGAACCTCAATTTATAAAGCATGATGCCCTTCTCCAGGGACTGGTCCCTCTTGATAACATGTCCAAAGTACATGTGACTAAATCTCCCAATCTTTGTTTCTAAGGCGCATTCTGGCTGTACTTTCCCCAAGACTTTTCCAAACCTTTTTCCAAGGTTTATTTGCTTTTCTGACAGTCTATGGTACATTCAGTATTCATTGCCAATTGTTGTTGTTAGGTACCATTAAGTCGGTACCGACTCATAGCGACCTTACGCACAACAGGAAGAAACACTGCCTGGTCCTGGGCCACCTTCACAATTGTTGCTACGATTGAGCTGCCACTTTGTCAATCCATCTCTTTGGGTGTCTTCCTCTTTTTCTCTGACCCTCCACCTTACCAAACATGATATCCTTCTCCAGAGACTGGTTCCTCTTGACAATATGTCCAAAGTATGACAGATGAAGTTTGACTATCCTGGCCTCCAAGGAGCACACTGGCTGTAGTTCTTCCAAAACAAAT
>NW_006408606.1:6922301-6927505 GCF_000296735.1 Chrysochloris asiatica | reverse complement strand
GACAAATCCTGGTTTTCGCCAATACCATAATTCAAATGCATCAATTCTTCTCCTGTCTTTTTTAGTTCTTATCCAACTTTCACATGTGTATGTTGTTGTTGTTAAGTGCCACCAAATTGGTTCTGCCTCATAGCCACCCTGTATAGGGTTTCTGAGGAGCACCTTGTGAGTTTGAAACATCAACCTTGTGCTTCAAATCTATCTTGGGCTTATCCTACAGCACCACACATACATGTGAGGTGATTAAAAATAACATAGTTTGGATCAGGCATACCTTAGTCTTCAAAATTACATCTTTGCTCTTTAATAATTGTTAAGTGCCAACCCATAGTGACCCTGTGTAAGGTTTCTGAGGAGCACCTGGTGAACTTGAACCTCTGACTTTGCAGATCACACTGATTTGTCAGTCCAGTGCATTAACCCACTGGGACACACAAGGACAGCAGATTTGCCCACTGCAATATATCATTTGATTTTTTTACTGCTGCTTCTATGATCTTTTATTTTGGGTCCATGTAAAATGAGATTCTTGATCACTTCAATCTTTTCTTCATTTATCATCATGTTTTTATTGGTCCAGTTGTGAGGGGTTTTGCTTTCTTTACATTGAGTTATAATCCATACCATTAACAAGTGAGTCAAGTGTTCTTTGCTTTTAGCAAGCAAAGTTGTGTCATTAATGAGTATTCCTCGAAACCTGATGCTATGTTCTTCCTCATATAGTCTAACTCTTGGATTAGTGCCTTCTCATTCAACCTTGTGTAGTGCTGTGGGATCATGTGCTGGATCATGAGGTCTGTTTGAATTGCAAGGTCAGCTGTTTAAATTCACCAGCTACTCTTTGGAAACTCTATACAGGGTCACTATGGGTTAGAACCAGCTCAATGGCACAGAACAACAACAGCAACAATACAACCAAGTCAGAAACTAATCTCAAATTTCCTTTTCCCTTACCTGAAACCACTTCTGTTTCCAATTACGTTGTTATTCACCAGAATTCACTGTAATCAGTTTCAGAAGATACTAGGTGGTTGGTGTCTCGGTGTGGTGCTACAAGAATGGTGGTTCAAACCTACCAGTCACTCTTCAGAAAGCTTGTACAGGGTTGTTATGAATCTAAATGGACTCGGTGGTCATTTTGTTGTCAAAAACAACAAGTGGTTTAAAGGAACCAGGTGGAGTAAGTGATTTGCAGTTGCTTGTTAACCTAAAGGTTGGCATTTTGAGCCCACCCCATGGCATTATAAGGAGCCCTGGTAGTGTTGTTGTTGTTGTTAAGTGCTGTCGAGTCAATTCCGACCTGGTAATGTAGTGGGTTAGAAATTGAGTTACTAACTGCAAAGTCAGCAGTTTGAATCCACCAGCTGATCTTTGAGAGAAAGTTGAAGCTTTGTGCTCCCATAAAGATTTTCAGTCTAGGTATGGCACTGTGGGATAAAGCAAGATCAGTTTGAACCACAAAGTTGGCAGATCAAACTCATCAGTTGCTCCTTGGAAACCCTACATAAGATCTCTGAGTTAGAACCAACTTGACAGCACTAAACAACAACAGTGAGTCGGAACCTACAGCACACAGCAGCAGTATTGGTCCTGTGGAAGAAAGGCTTTCTGATGATCTACTTCCTAAAGATTAAAGTTAAGGAAACTCTATAAAACAATTCTACTCTGTAACACATGAAGTCCCATGAGTAGATACAAATTCAAGGACAGCTAATGGTAGTAACAAGCATTGTCAAGAATCTTCAGGAAGGTCCACGTACCAGAGTTTGGTGGATGCTATACAGTCTTAAGAAATGTATGATCCCCAAATAACAATGTTTTGAACATAATACTCCTGGTTTACCTTCTGTCACTTGGAACCCATAGTTCTAGGAGGAACTGGGCTCCAGAAACTGCTGACCTTGTAGTTAGTATAGTTCAATGCTTATCCTACAGTGTCGCCAGGGCTCCATAAATATAACAAATCCTGAGGGACTCAACATTTCGTGACTATTACCACTTATTAAAGGAGTTGTCAAACCTGTGTCTCTTTTCTCTACTTGATTGAATTTACTCAGCAGATAGTGTAGGCAGGTCATACATAGGTGGGAGTTAGGGAGGCCACATTAGCTGTGAGTCATTTCTTGAAGATTAGGAATTTTAAAGGAAGAGTAGAGCTGTCAACAAGGTGTTAGGACTTATAATATAAAAATAGAAAACAGATGGCTAGAAATTACAGCAAGGAAGGAAAAGGAGTTAATATTTACAAAATACAAAACTGATGGCATTTCTTTTCAATCTTCTGAGGTATGAGAATGGTGCAGCCAAGAATAACAAAGAACGGGAAGTAGAAAAAAGGAATTGCAGCTTCTTTCTCTTAATTTTCATTCATATCAAAATCCTCTGTTCTTAGAGTTTTAAATAAAAACAGTAACAGGAACTTGCTGTGGGCTAAACCTGGAAATGATTCAGATGGCTAAACTTTTTTGGAAATGAGATTAAATATTTTCAGGCTGAAATAAACACAATTCAAAGAAGTGTAATGGTAATCATGAATGATTAGTGGGGGGAAATTATATCCTAAAGAGATGTCAAGATTCTAATTAATTGAAGGGCCAAGTCATATCTTCTACATTTATATATTTTTAAGTTAGAATCACAAAATTATGAAATGAAAATTAAAAGGACCCTAAAAATAATTCAGTGTGACTTACTTCAAAGCAAAATTCTTTCAAATACATCCCTGGAAAATGACTTATTTCTGAACTTCAATTTGAATATTTCTAGGAACAAATAACAAATTGCCACATTGATTATCAAATGAAAAAGGAATTTAATTTGGTATAACTTTCTTAGTGAAGTTTTGCTATTATTATCTGGTGACTTCAGTTTTACCTCTTTTTTAAGTTCTCACAATCTATGTGATCAGTTCTTTTATTGATTGATATAGTCACAAATTTATTGAAGTGTCTTAGTTGACTTCTCAGTAGGTATGGGAAGGTTTATTAAAACCCATTTCTAAGTGTCATATGTCTTCCACTTATAAATAAAAATTAAACATAAAAAATATTCTAGTATTACTTTCCAACCTAAACATCCATTAATCCTCTATATTAAACAATGGGCACTGTCAACAAAAATGTTTTCAGACCCCTCCAAAATAAAATCCATTCATGTATTTTATTTCTATGTATTAAATACTAAGAATGAAAAGGCAGAAGATATCGAATAGCTGTATCAGGTTGATTTATATTGATTTTCCTGGTGTGGCACTATGGGTTAATGTGAGAGATTGCAAAGTCAGTTTGAATTTCAAGGTCAGTGGTTCAAGCCTACCAGCTGCTCCTTGGAAACCCTATACAGTGTCGCTATGGATTGGAACCAACTTGACGGCACTTAACAAGAAGCCTGCAACTGAAATTATGATGAAATCCATTGATAACAAAAACTGTATGAGTTCAGCTATATAGATAGCGTCTACTGTGAGACTTACCTTATCCCCCTGTGGCAATTGTATTAGCCAAAACACTTTTAGATTTCAAATGACAGAAAATCATTGTATGTTTGTATGGGCATGTTAGGTGCTGTCAAGACATCTCCAACTCCTAGCAACCCCAAGCACAACAGAACTAAACATTGCCCAGTCCTGTGCCATCCTCACAACTGTTACGTTTGAGTCTATTGTTGCAGTCACCAAGTCAATCCATCTCGTTGGGGTCTTCATATTTTTCACTGACCCTCCACTTGATTTTCTTCTCTAGGGTCTGTTCCCTCCTGAAAACATATCCAAAGTACTAGAGATGAAGTCTTGCCATCCTGACTTTTAAGGAACATTCTAGTTGTACTTCTTTCAAGACAGACTTGTTTGCTTTTCTGGCAGTCCGTGGTACTTTTAATATTCTTTGCCAACACCATAATTCAAATGAATCAATTCTTCTTCTGTCTTCTTTATTCATTGTCCAGCTTTCTCATACATATGAGGGAATTGAAAATAAGGTGGGTCAGGCACACCTTAGTCCTCAATGTGACATCTTTACTTCTTAACACTGAAGAAATCTTTTGCAGTAAATTTTCCCAATGAAATTATTAAGCTGGTGTATTTACTAAAAGGAATGTATATCTGAACTGAATGTATAACGTAAAACCAAAAAGATGATTGATTCAGACATGCCGGGATTCAAGTGCTCAGTCCAGTCACTGGGTCAATCCATCTTGCTGGGGTCATTGGATATAAGTTTAATCATCTTTTTCATTCTTTTTCTTTTGCTTGACTTTGACCCCATTAATGAGAATGATGGCAATTGTAGCCCCAAGTCTACGGACTACCATTTAACCTTAAATCCTAGGAAGCAAGAATGTCTCTTTTCTAATCATTTCAGCAAAGATTCTCTAGTTGATTTTCAAGGGTTCAACTTGGGTCATACGTTTATCCTTGATATGCATCACTATAGCCTGAAAAGTTGAGTAGGCTGATTTGGTAGTCATATGTTTACTACTGGATATAGGAAAGGACTCCTATAGGACTGTAAACTATACAAAGCCCCCAGTGGAGCCCTAGCTATTTTCTTGGTAAACCTTGTACTCTGGTTCTGGATTTAAGCCCGGAGAAAGAGGTACATTTTCCTTGTTTCCTCAATGGCTTAATAGTGTCAGAAATTCTCAAGATGGTCCATCTTCAGGAATAAAAGACACATGAGATTGCTAGATCAGACATAGGTTGTTGACTCACAACCAGGGATATGTAAGTAGGATGAATTGGGAGAGGGAGGACAGAAATTTGTTCTAGAACTAGTAGCTTTAAATAAGAAGACAGTCATTATGACCGTGGGCCGCATTTGGGCTACTCTGGGTGGAGAGAAAATGGACATTTAGGGTAGAATTGTAAAACTTCATAGTACCCAGTAAAAAGGGAACTGGAGGAGGGGCTTTTTTGAGACAGGGGAATAAAACTTGGCAGGTCAGTCATGTGGCAGTCAGCCATGCAGTGTGTCTGGTCTGCTTGTATCTACTGGGTGGGATGCCCGACTTTGCAAAATCGAATAAAGAAAACCTCACTCTCACTAAAATGAGCACAGATTGGATTACTTGAGCGTTTGTTGGTAAGGAGCGTTTCTCACAATATGGACTAGCTACGGAGCTCTGGTAGCGTAGTGGTTACGAATCGGGCTGCGAACCTTAAGGTCAGCGGTTCGAAACTACCAGCCGCTCCGCGGGAGAAAGATGAG
>NW_006408606.1:6918133-6922131 GCF_000296735.1 Chrysochloris asiatica | reverse complement strand
AGGGTTTCTGAGGAGCTGCTTGTGGGTTTGAACCGCTGACTTTGTGGTTAGCAGTCCAGTGCTTATCCTATAGCGCCATACTCTGGTAAAAATACATGAAGAAAACTTTTTTTTTTTTTTAAATCTTGCTTATATGTAACTGTCCTAGTGTGGCTTTGTGGGTTGAGCTGTACTTCAAAGACGGTTTGAACCTCAGGGTTGGTAGTTCAAGCTCACCAGCTGCTCCTTGGAAACCCTATACAAGGTCGCTATGGGTCCGAACGGACTCAATGGCATTTAGTAACAACAACAAGTATACAGCTGTATAAACTCTTACTTTGTGCTAGTATGGTATAGTAGTTGTATGAATTGGTCAAACATCTATCCTATAGAAAGGCATGTTATATTTTCAAGTGGCTTTTAAATAACATTTAGCTTTATTTTTAAATTATTACTTGTCGTTGTTGTTAAGTGCCGTCGAGTCGGTTCCGACCCATAGCGACCCTGTACAGGGTTTCCGAGGGTGTAAATCCTAGCAACTAAAAAAATTAGAATTAGCCTTGTTTATTTCTGTAAACATTGGAGCAGCGCCACTCTCCATTCCTGGGAACTGCTTTCCTTCCCTGGAAGTACACTCTGCATCAAGCTTTGACCTGTGTTTGTGTGTGCTATGTGTTACTATTATTTTAGGTTTCTTGTGTTATTATTTGGTATGATTTGGCTGGTCATTTTTTGGGGTCTGGAACTCTCGAAACTTTTTCTCATATATATTCACGAGAATTGTTTCACTTTAGCCGTAATTAGGTTTCCTAGGAATGCTCTACTTTCAGAAGGTAGTGGTAGTGTACTGTGGAGTTACCCTGTTTCTGAGGCTGTAAATCTTAACGGGAGCAGAAATCCTCATCATTCTTTTGCTGAACAGCTGGTAGTTTCGAAAGGCTGGCCTTGAGGTTAGCAGCCCGACTCCACTAGTAACCAGTAGTCTTCCAGAACTACTTTCAGATTTGGGGCGGGGTGGGGGGGAGTGGGAGGCGGGTTGTTTCTAGTCAAAGTAAAGCAACAGACAGGGGAATGAAGAAAAGGGGCAGCAGCAATCAAATGCCAAATAGGATTTGTTTTTCTTAAACATAAACAGAGCGTCAGAGAAAACTTTTTACGTTAAAAATATCATCTAAATCCCAACACTAAACCCACTACCCTGAAGTGAATTCCCACTCATAGCATTTCAAATAGACAGAGCAGAACTCTTCCACAGATTTTCCCAGACTGTAAAATTTTAAGGGGAGAGAGTGCCGCATCTTTCTCCCTGATGAGAGGCTCGTGGATTTGAACATCTACCTTGCCTAACACGTAACCCACTGCACTACCAGTGCCTTCTGGCACATGGGATACAAGTAGGTCTCATTCTTTCTGGATTAAAATAAGCACAGTATTTCAGTGAGTAAATATAGTACTTAAGTTTAAGTGAGTAAATAAAGGGAAAAAAATAGAGCTAACCACCGCTATGGGGTTTTGGAACTTTTTTTTTTTTTTTTTAATAAACACAGCATCAGACTGATTTTTCTGGATTTCTCTTCCTTGGCCACTACTCAGGGAAACCTTCTTTTAAGACTATCGACACTTTCTCTTGAGAGGGAGAGTGATGATGATGATGGAGTGATGATTTGCGGGAAAGAAAATGATGACCCAAACTAGCTAGCACTGAGCGAGCGCTTACTCTGGCTCGGCGTCCCCAGGCGTTGTAGCTGTGGCCAGAGCCGCGGAGCGCGCTCCTCTGAGCAGCCTGGGCTCCTCAATGGGACCATTCAGCCGCCCCGCGCGGGGGTTGAGAAGTTAAGGGGCAGGAGGTGCTGAGCTGGGGCTGCAGCCGCACCATTTGCATTTCAATGAGACCCGCTTGTTGACTCAGTGCCCGGCGCTTCCGCAGCTCCCACCAGAATCTGCCTTTGTTGGTTTTAGCTCCGGTCAAGTCCACTTCTTGCAACCGGGGAGCCGCGCGCATTTAGTTTGTGTAGTCAGGCAGAACACTCGACAGGAAGGAAGGAGGAAAGGGTTCTCTGCGCGGCCATTGTCTGGGCAACCGGGCTTAAGCAGCAGAGTGACTATTTAATCTATAAGGTGCACTTGAATCCCTAGCAAATCCCTCAGTGTGGAGCAGGGGGCGCCCAGACAGGGACAGATGGTGCAGAACCCCTTTGTTTAAAAATATGGAAATGCGCTTTTTCATTTACTTAAGGTAGTCCGCTCTTTTAACTGTTGCTATTCCCACTTGTTGCATTGTAAGGAGAGACCAGAAGATGCTAATAGGCCTGGCAAACCTTGTAGAAGCAGTGGGGGAGGGAGAGAAAGTAATCCAAGGAAATGAGTAAACCTTGTTTGGTAAATCCACGTCATACAAAGCTACTTTGTGCCCCACATACACCTTTGGTGCCCTCTGAATTTAGGCATAGAGCAGCGAAAGGACATTTGTTCAAAATTCTTGCAAGATCTGTTTTTCAGAGATCTCACGTTCTTTTTACATTAAATATCAAGTTCAGAGGTCATAGGGTGCTTCAAAAACAACTTTTTTTGTGTGTAGGGGCATCTCTCTTCAGGGATCTCTGTGGTTTTGCAGAGACATCCTTGCCCAGGGAGTGTAGTAAAGGACTGCCCCTTGGGTTCCCACAGGAAGATGGCCTATTGGCCAGGACTGCACTGTATTTCTAATGGTGGTGGTGGTGGCTTGCTGTGGAGGCCATTCTGAGGCTGTAAAAAGATGAGCAGAAAGTCTCATCTTTCTCCCACCCATACAGTTGGTAGTTTTGAAGTGCTGACTTTGAGGTTGGCAGCCTGACACCAAATCTCCATTCTGATGGACAACTATAATTCAGACTGAAGTATCATAGAAAGTGGAAGATTGTGCCCATGGGTGATATCTCACAAGATGGATTTTCTGCTCATTCTGATGACACTGAGGGCCTGGAAGTGCATTCTAGGACCACCAGAACACACCCAAAGTCAGGTTAAAATGAGACCAAATAACTGTTCACACATGACAGATTTTTATTGTCTCAGATTTTCTTAAAAACATACACTCATGGTCCTAGCCATAGTGCAAGATGTCATGGAGTTTATTTCAACTCATGAGGACCCCATGTTTGTCAAAGTAGAATTGTGGCCCATAGAGTTTTCAATGACTGATTTTTGGAAAGAAAATGCAAAAGTCTTTCTCCCAAGGTACCTCTGGGAGGACTTTCGTCTCTAGCATTTGGGTTAGCCTTCAAGGGTGTTAATCTTTGCACCACCTGGGGGCTCTAGCTGTTGTTGTTAAGTGCCTTAGAGTTGGTTCCGACCCATAGCGACCCTGTACAGGGTTTCTGAGGGTGTAAATCCTTACAGGAGTAGAAAGCCTCATCTTTCTCCCACGGAGTGGCTGGTAGTTTCAAACCTCTGACCTTAAGGTTCGCAGCCCGATTCGTAACCACTACGCTACCAGAGCTCCTTAGTAATACAAATTAATTAGGGGAAAACTCTGAATGAACAATGGTCTTGTACAACTCAGATAATTTTCTATTTTCAGTACAGTTAAACAGGAAGCAGATTATTATTTAGAGATTTTGAAGGTAGAGTAAAACATTAGAAAGAGGCAACTGAGATAAATACTGTTGCATACACAATCCTTCAATAATAATCTATATGTTGATACATGGACAAACAAGCAGGATGAACGGTGTGAAAGGGAGAGAAGGTGTATACTCATAAATTTATATGTAGGTTTGATAGAGGATATTTGTATGTGGGTATTTACTGATTTCAAAGGTCAGCTCAAGAAGATAAAGTCAATACCACAAAATGTGCAAAGATCTGGAGTCAGAAACCAAAAAAGGAAGAACACGTTCAGCATTTCTCAAGTTGGGGTAACGTAAGAAAAAATTCAAGTCTCGACTTTCGTTATTGGAAGATTCTCTGGGCAAATGATTGAATGATGCAGAAAGAATCAAAAGAAAATGGAAGGAATACACAAAGTCACTGTACCAAAA
>NW_006408606.1:6909416-6916918 GCF_000296735.1 Chrysochloris asiatica | reverse complement strand
GGGCTGCCAAAAGAACCAATAGATCCGTTTTGGAGGAGAATATTGAAAGTGTCATGGGCTGTCGAAAGAACCAACAGATCTATGTTGGAAGAAGTGCAGCCAGAGTGCTCCTTGGAGACCAGGATGGCCAAACTTCGTCTCTCATACTTTGGACATATTGTCAGGAAGGACCAGTCGCTGGAGAAGGGTATCATGTTTGGTAAGGTGGAGGGTCAGAGAAAAAGAGGAAGACTCCCAGCGAGATGGATTGGCAGAGTAACAGCATCAGTGGGCTCAAGCATGGCAACAATTGTGAGGTTGGACCAAGATCGGGCAGTGTTTCGTTCTGTTGTGCATGGGGTCGCTATGAGTTGGTACTGATTCGATGGCTCCTAACAACAACAACAACAATTTACTGATTGGGACTTAAAAATAACAACATTTACCTTTGTTGCAAATACATCTATGAATGTGGTGGATCATGTTGTTGTTCAGTGCTATCAAGTCAATTCTGACTTGTAGCAACCCTGTATAGGATTTCCCAAGAGTGACTGGTGGGTTTGAACCGCCATCTTGTGATTCAAATAGACTTTGTGGTCTAGTGCTTATCCTACAGTGCCACAGGGACAAAGTCATGCGAACTCCTTAGATATAACCAAATACCTTGTGGGAATGAGTCACTGGACCTGGGGGCTCAGGATCATAGTTTTAGGAGATAACAAGGTCAATTGGCATAACATATGTCCACAAAATGTTTTGCATTCTACTTGAGTGAGTAGAGACTTGGGTCTTAGAAGCTCATGAGAGACCATCTAAGGCCATCTCTCTCTGTGCAGAGGAAGGAAGAGGGATGAAACTTGAAGACACTCAGATCAGTTAGTTTAATGGACTAATGGAATATGTGAACATCAGTCTTGTCAACCCTGAGACCAGAAGAAGATGGTGTCTGGCTACCACTCCCAACTGTTCTGACAGGGATCACATTAGAATGTCTTGGATATAATGGGAGAAAAATGTGGGACAAAACTCAGTCATAAAAAAGATCAGGCTTGTTGATAAAAAGATGGAAACTGGTATAATCCCCAAGACTATTTCTCTTAGTTACCCTTAAGCTCTGGAAATAAACTAATTCTGACAGCTCAGTGTTTATACAAACAATAGACAGGTTTATGAGAAGAGTGACAACACTAGGGAGGTGCACACACTTTATAATAAGCAACGATTTGAGATCAAATAGAAACATTTACTTACAGAAAGTTCAGAAGGGTTAGGAAAGGGGGAGTGGAAACAGAAGACCTGGGGACAGTGGGATGAGTGGTTTTATGTTGTGGGGATTGCAATCAATGAGATGAAACAAAATGTGTTTTGATTGTTGTATGGAAAACTAATCTGCTCTGTAAATCTTCACCCAATTCACAATAAAAAGTTTTAAAGAAATTAGAAAATAGATGATTGAATATCTTAATTATGAAAATTTATGAAAAGATACATATATCTGTTTGGTCTCTAATTCTAAAGTAAACAGCTGAATATGTAAAATGCTAACTATCGATTTTCTTTTTCCTTAAAGGGAATTGTCTTTTGCCTGCTGTGTGGCCACAGACTCCTCACTCTCAAAGTAACCTGATGTGCTTGCTGTCATAGTATCCCCAACTTACACACAACATCTGGATCTGTGAATTGATTACAACCTTGACTACCAATGAGAGGTTTCTTAAGTGGCCAGATGCAAGCATCTTCTGTTTCTTATTCAAATCCTACATTCTTTCATCTCTGCTCTAAGTCCAATAATTGACCCTGGACTATGAATTTCTGCTTCATTTCCATTTTAGTCAGATATTTTAGAGAAGGAAAAAGCCAAGAGCCCTACAGCGCAGTGGTTAAGTGCTAGGCTATTAAATGATAGAACCTACTAGCTGCTCTGAAGGATGTGGCAGTTGGTTTCAGTAAAGATTACAACCCTTAGACACTCCACAGAGGAACAACAGATTTAAGAAGAATGGTGCCACATTCATGGTCAAAAAGAACATTCAAGATGTAGCTTGAAGTACAATGCTGCACAATATCCATACATCTACAAGGAAGACCAGTTAACAGTATTACTCTTCCAGTTGATCCACCAACATATAAAGCCAGTGATGATGAAATTGAAGAATTCTGCCAATTTCAGTCTGAAACTGATCTAACATGTAATCATGATATATTGACAATTACGGGTGATAAGAATGTGAAAGTTGGAAACAGGAAGGATCAGTAGTTGGAAAACATGGCATTGGTGATAGAAATGAGGCTGGAGATTGTATGGTAGAATTTTGGAAGACCAATGACTTCTTCATTGCAAACACATTTTTTAAATCCTGTAAAAGATATACACAGTAATCAAATTGACTACATTTGTGGAAAGAGACGGTGAAGAAACTCAATATTATCAATCAAAACAAGGCCAGGGACAGACTGTGGAACAGACCATCAATTGCTCATATGCAAGTTTGGGCTGAAGCTGAAGAAAATTAAAACAAGTCTACAACAGTCAAAGTATGACCTTGAATATATCCCACCTGAATTTAGAGATCATCTGAAGAACAGTTTTGATGCATTAGACACTAATGACCAAAGACCAGAAGAGTTGTGGGATGACATCAAGAGCTCCATACAGGGTGAAAGAAAAAGGTCATTGAAAAAAAACAAAAAAAACAAAACAGGAAAGAAAGAAAACACAAAAATGGTGTCAAAAGAGACTCTTACATTTGATCTCTAGTGCAGAGATGCTAAAATGAATTGAAAAAATGAGGAAGTAAAAGAGTTGAGCAGAAAATTTCAAAGGGCAGCTAGAAAAGACAAAGTCAGGTGTTATGAAGAAGTGTGTAAAGACCTGGAGTTAGAACACCAAAATGGAAGAACATGCTTAGTATTTCTCAAACTGAAAGAACTGAAGAAAAATTCAAACTTAAACTTGCAATATTGAAAGACTCTATGGGCAAATAATTGAATGATGCAGAAAGCATCAAACAAAGATGGAAGGTATACACGGAGTCACTATACTAAAAAGAAATGGCCCCGGTCCAACCATATGGTCAAAAACAAATGGTACTGAAGGGAGAAGACCAAGCTGCATTGAAGGCACTGGTGAAAAACAAGACTCCAAGAGTTGATGGAATATTATTTGGAATCTTTCAACAGACTGATGCAACAGTGGAGGTGCTCACTCACCTATGTCAAGAAATTTGGAAGATAGCTACCCAGCCAATGAATTTGAATAACACTTGATGGCCTCCTGGCAAACAACTTACTCGTTGTTTTAATAGCCAAATTGACAGCCATTTTGTTTATTCCTGCTGGTCTTTCTTTCAAGAAGTATGTTTTGTTCCTCTAGCCAACTGAGTTCTGGGTGGTGTTTCCACATGTAGAAATCTTTGGTTGTTGTCTCTTCTTGTTGTTTCTCAGCCCAAAGATCTTTGGGATATTTTGGAGCACTGGGTTGAGTTTGACAAAGTCCCTTAGCTTCTGTTTATCCTGGAATCTTTTGATTACATCATCATATTTGATTAACAGCTTTGTTGGGTAGATGATTCTTGGTTGGCAGTTTTTTTTTCTTTTAGGGCTTTATATATGTCTCCCCATTTCCTTCTTGCTTGCATAGTTTCTGCTGAAAGATGAGAGTTTTATATTATTGGCTTGCTTGGTAGGTTACAGTTTTTTTTCCCTAACTGCTTTCATGATTCTCTCCTTGTCTTTGATTTTGGAGAGCTTGATTATGATATATCTTGGGGATTTTCTTTTGGGGTCTATCCTACCTGGGGTTCATTCAGTTTCTTAAATGTTTATCGTCTTGTCTTTCAGGATGTTAGGGAAATTTTCTTCCAGAAGCTCTTCAACTATCTCCTCTGTGGTCTTTTGTGCTCCTTCCTGTTCCGGGACTCCAATAACCCTCAGGTTATTTCTCTTCATTGTGTCCTACATGAATCTTGGACTTTCTTCAAAATTTTTAATTCTTTTTTTTCTGCTTGCTGTTATATCTTAGCAGTATCAAGAGATTTGTCTTCATGCTTGCTGGTTCTGGCTTTCTTCTACGAAATTCTATTCTTTTGCCATTTCAGTATATTGTCCATTTATTATATTTTATTATTAATCATTTGAATCTCATTTGCAGATTTTGAATTTTATTGTTCCTGTAACACTTTCCTGACTTCTTCCTTGTTTTTCTCAACCCCTATGTGGAGCATTTGGATATACTTTAATATTCTTCTCCTGAATTCATTATCAGGCAGTTCTAAGCCTTCCTTCCTTCCAATGGGATTTCTAAGTCTACTTCCAGGTCATTTGTTTCAGCTACTCTATCTTGTTTCTGGACATGAACTGAGATTTTCTGTTGCTTTTTGGCATTTTCAACAACTAGATGGATGTATGTTGATTATTATTAAGCTTTCTGATTATGTCCTGGTAGATGTGATCAGGAGATGGGCTTCCCTTTTCACATTTCTTATTACTCAACTCAGAGTTATTTTAACAAGTGTTGACTATCTACGCTGCTGGTGTATAGCAGTTGGTATTTGTTCTTTCCCAGAAGGTGGGATTTTATAGGTACGATTGTAGCTTTGCCACATGACCACAATTACTGTCTCTTTTTGGGTAATGTAGGGAGGGAAAGAGTTCCCCTCAAAGTAAAAGGGAAGCAAAGAAAAAGAAAAAACAGATTGGATACTAAAGTCTATAATCGCCACACACACAATAAAAATCTGTAGCAACATATAAGTAAGACTTTAATCCCATTTTTTCAGGTTCTTGCCTTCAAGGTCACCTCAGAAATTTCAGGATGTTACAGTTGCTCCTTATGATGTAACTCAAGGTTTAGTTTTTGGCTTTTTTGCCTTTTTTGTCTCTCTCACCTCTTCTCAAGCCCATTCAGGAGTTTCTCCTAGTGAGACTGGCAAGAGCCATTTTTGAAGACCCTCCTCTTTTATACTGTTCCTGTTTACTCTTCCCCCTTCTTCAATTCTGGGCTCAGTGATGAGCAGATCCATGTGCATGCATAGTAGAACCCTCTGTGGGTTATGTTGATGTCCAGTCACTGAGGCACCACCTGTAGTCACCAGAGTGGAGGTGTGCAGACATAGAAAGATAAATGAATGGAAAAAAAAATGTTCACACCTTTATCTGTGATGATCAGTCAGACCTCTGTGATGGGATTGCTTTCTTGATCTTATATCTGCTCCCTCCTGCTCAAGATGGCTGAGCCTGGACTCGTGGGCAGCCATAAATCAGAAAACACCACTTTTTTTTTGCTTCTGCTAAAATCCCATTAGCAATAAACCTTCAATACTTATAAATATTCCTTTATATATAGTTCAAAGTCCCTGAACCTGCTTCATCTGGTATTCTGTATTATTACTCTCTAGCAAATAGTTTTTCCTGATGATGCATCCAAAGTAAACAAACCAAAATCTCATCATCCTTGATTCTAAGGGGATTTCTGGTAATATTTCTTCAAAGAACTTATTATTTTAAAAATAAATCTTGCTGGTTGAAATAAAAAAAGGGCCTAGTGTTGATGGTATCATTGTTGTTTGCTTAATCCCTTTCTCAGCAATTGACTTGTTTAGAAATCTAAAATTTAAAAAAAACCCAAAATATAGAAAACTGTGCTTGAAGTTTAAAATTTCATATCTCTCTCCTCCAAATAGTGAGAAATGTTGTTCTTGGTGCCAGTGAGTTGATTCTGACTGATTGTGACCCTATATGTCTAAGTTGAACTACCCCAAATGGTTTCCTGAGCTATGTCACTGTAGAATAAGCACTGGACTGCTAACTGAAAGATTGGTGGTTCAAATCCACCATCTGCTCTTTTGAAACCCTATGCAGGGTTGCTATGAGCCTGAACTGACTTGAGGGTACTGAACAACAATCTTTATTGGAGCAGAATGCTAAGTCTTTTCTCTTGTGGAGCAGCTGGTAGATTTGAATTGACAGCCTTTTGATTAGCAGTCAGATACTTAGCCATTGTGCCTCCAGGGCTCCTTAATGAATACAGTATTTTAATTATCATTATTGTTAATATTCCAGGACAATATTGTTAATATTCCATGGACAGGTAGAAGCATATTAAGTTACTTGGCTTTCTTTAGATTTTATATATGAACCTTTTGTTGGACTTCATTACAGTGATCCTTTCCTGATTTTGATTAAACCATGATACACACATACTCACTTATATTTGTAATTTCCTTTAGGTTGGTAAGTGAATATTGGTGATGAAACTGTGGAACTACAAATTCCCTAAAGTATTGTTGTTAAATGTCTTGGAGTCGTTTACAACTCTAGTGACCCTATATAGGGCTTTTGAGGCTTTTAAATATTTGTGAGAGCAGAAAGCCTCACCTTTCTCCTGAGAAGTGGTTGGAAGACTTAAACCATGGACCTTGTGGTTCACAGTCCAGTGCTTATCATAAAGCACTGGCATACAATTACAAAGAAACTGCTTAGTCTAGCAAAGAGCTTTGGTTTTAGCTGAACTTAGAGCTTCATGTTCTTTTGTAGTTAATAATTGATGCCCATTCATCTAGTCCAGGGTGACAAGATTAAGGGACACATATTCTACATTGGGTAAAGAATCTCCAGGATGCTTCTAGGCTGATATGTCATGTAGAACCAATTTAGGCCTATTGAGATCAGCAAATGAGACTGTTTTCATACAGGGAAAGTCCACTTCAGCAACCAATCTTACTTAAGGGAAAGGGTTTGGCCAGATGGCACACAAAATCTAAGTCTTTAGTTACAAATCAATTCCTATCAAATTGATATGTTTGGATTGAAGATGTTTAAATTGGACTGCAATTTTCATTTTTCTGCATTGGTTTGTACAAAATGGAAATGATTACGGTAATCTTCATCACAGAAATAAGAATGTTTAGAAGTCACAATGAACACTGTTCAGGTGTGGAATTAGTTTAAGAATTAGCTTGGCATCTGCAAGTTAGAAACTGTTCCCTTCAAAGTTAGGCCAACTTCTCAGTTGCCACCTCTACTCATTTTTGTTGTTGTTATCTAACATGATCTCTGTACTGGTTGACAATATTGACTCCTCCTCCTTTGGCTATGGTGACACAACTATCTCCTGGTTTCTCTCCTACCCCTCTGACCTCTTCTTTTCTTTTTTGTTCAGACCTTAACTGGGCATTTTGCATTTCTGTCTTTGTTTCTTATCTCTTCTGCACATTCTCACTTGGTGAGTCTTCTGAGAATATTTTCTTTTTAAAGTTTTTATTGTGAACTATGTGATAGTTTACATGGGAGAACATTAGTTTTATATTCATCCTATCGTATTTTGTTTCATTGCCATGATTACCGTCCCCTCCACACATTACCAAACAACTAAAGGGTACACCCTGTTGCGGACCGTGTAAGACTGGTCAGAGGTTCAAGGCCCTATAGGCCCGAGTGTAACAAATGAAGCCACTTGGCAGTTAATAGCAGATTGTTTTTCATCAAATTGTTTAGTCATATTTATTTAATTCCAAACATGAGCC
>NW_006408606.1:6907706-6908626 GCF_000296735.1 Chrysochloris asiatica | reverse complement strand
CCCACAAGCCTACCCCCTGGTCCTCAGCACACAGCCCCTCTCCCTCCCTGAGTCTAGAGTCCCCAGCTGCTCCATCTCTCCATATCATTGTCTTTGCCTTCATTTCTAGTGTCACTGTTTCCCTGAATATGGTCCTGCACTCTACTCTTCTCCCTTGATGGTAGAAACATTTCTTGAACCTACAAAGCAGCCTCCTGTTACAGGGCCTTTACATATATAGTTTTGCTGCTTAGAACATTCATTCTTTCGCCAATATTCACATAGCTTGCTTTTTCACTTCATTCAGTTCTGTATTCAAATGTCACCTTTTCAGAGACGACTTCCCTTGTTACCCTTCTAAAATAGAAGGTGTTCAGAGGTGGTTAGGACTAGAATGAAGCAAGTGATGTGCCCAGGGAGCAAAATTTAGGAGGCACTAAGGAATCCTGGTCCTGGTGTGGTGCTGTGGGTTAATGTGCCAGACTGCAAAGCTGTTTGAGCTGCAAGGTTGGCAGTTCAAGCTCACCAGCTGCTCCTCAGATACCCTATACAGGGTCACTATGGGTTGGAACGACTTGATGGCACTTAACAGCAACAACAAAGACTCCTGGTGTACTATAACCTATACAAAATATATGAGTAGATTAAAAAAGTCACATCAGATTTAGATGTACAAGTAGCCTACGTGATTCTTCAATCCTCACCACTGGACCAATAAACACCATTTTTATCAATGTTGTTAAGGACTTCATTCTTCTTGGATCAACTATCAACACTCATGGAAGCAGAAGTCAAGAAATTAAATGACGTATTGCATTATGCAAATCTACCTCACAAGACCCTTTGAAAGTGTTGAAGAGCAAAGATGTCAGCTTGAGGACTAAGGTGTGCCTGACCCAAGTCATGGTATTTTCAATAACCTCATATGCATGTGAAAGCTG
>NW_006408606.1:6888454-6906391 GCF_000296735.1 Chrysochloris asiatica | reverse complement strand
GACCCTGCATAGGGTTTCTGAGGAGTGGCTGGTGAGTTTGAACCACAAACCTACTTACGGTTCACACTGACTTTGTAGTCCAGTGCATGAACCCACAGTGCCACATAGCCAAATCAGTTCCAATGCAAAGGGATCCGTTGTATAACAGAAAAACCCCACTGTCCAGTTCTGTGCCATCTTCACCATGGTTGTTATGTTTGAGCCCATAGTTGCAGTCACTGTGTCAATCTATCTGCTTGAAGGTCTTTCTTTCTTTTTCCTTTTTTATTGCTCACCCTCTACTGTACCAACCACAATGTCCTTCTCCAGGGACTGCTAATTCCTCACAATATGTTCAAAGTATGAGAGATGAAGTCTGCACATCTTCATGTCTAAGGAGTGTTCTGGCTGTACTTCATTGTTCATTCTTCTTACAGTCCATGGTATGTATATTCAATAGTCTTTGCTGATACCATAATTCAAAGGTATTGATATTTCTCAGTCTTCTTTATTTATTGTCTGGCTTTCGCATGCATATGAGGTGATCAAAAATACCATGGCTTAAGTCAGGCATATCTTATTTCTCAAAGTGACATCTTGCTTTATAAAACACTGAAGAGGTATTTTGCAGCAGATTTGTCTAATGCAATACTCACTTGATTTCTTGATTGCTGCTTCTATGGATCTAAGCAAGTGAAATTCTTGACAATGTCATTTTTTTCCTCGTTTTTTGCTTATTGGTCCAGTTGTGAGGATTTTTTCTTTATTTTCAACTATAATCTGGAAGACTTCAAAGCAGCAAGTGCTGTGTTTCCTTTTCACTTTCAGAAAGCTAGGTCGTGTCATCTGCATATTTCAGATTGTTAATATGTGTGTAAATTGATTATTGTATGTCCCGCCTTTCCTTTCCAACCAACATAATTTTCCCTGTAGGAAAAGGGCCATTTTTCTGTTGCTATGTCTACAGAGACTAGAATTATGCTTGGCATCGAGTAGGTTCTCATTATGGAACTATATTTAAATTAGTATAATGTATAAATAACTATGACTCATATTACTGACAACTTTAAAATGTACTAAAAGCTTTTCAGATGTACTTTTCACCTTGGGTGTCCCACAAGTTTTTCAAACTCATGTCTAAAATTATATTTTTCACCTTTAATTTCCAAGTTTACCTTCTGCTTGAATTTTGTGTCCTGTCAATAGTAACTCCATCCAACTTAGACGGATGTGATAACTCAGATCTTACAGATGTCATAACTCAGACCTATTATTATTATTATTATTATTATTATTGTTATTATTATTTTTAACTTTTTATTGTGAATTAAGTGATACTTTACATGGGGAAACGTTGTTGTTGTTATGTGCCATGGAGTCGGTTCCGACTCATAGAGACCCTGTACAGGGTTTCCGAGACTGTAAATCTTTATGGGAGCAGAAACCCTCATCTTTCTCCCACAGAACAGCTGGTAGTTTTGAACTGCTGACCTTGTGGTTCGCAGCCCAATTCATAACCTCTACGTTACCAGAGCTATTATTTTACCACCTAAATAATTCCAGATAATTACTGGTGATTGGAATGTAAAGGTTGTAGACAAAGAGGAAGGATCAGTAGTTGAAAATATGGTCTTGGTGATAGAAATGATGCTGGAGCTCTCCTGATAGAATTTTGCAAGAAAAATTACATCTTCACTGCAAATACTTTTTAAAAAAACAACATTAAGATGACTATACACATGGACCTCACCAGATGGAATACACAGATATAAAATTCACTACATCTGTGGATAGAGATGGTGGAAAAGCTCCATACCATTAGTGAAAACAAGGTCAGGGGAGGCAGATCATCAACTGCTCATATGTAAATGCAGGGTGAAGCTGAAGAATATTAAAACAAGTCCACAAGAGCCAAAATATGACCTTAAACACATTCCTACCGAATTTAGAGATCATATAAAGAACAGATTTGATTCAATAGAGACTAAAGACTCGAGACCAGAGGAGTGTGGAATGACAGCAAGCACATCATACAGGAAAATTCCAAAAAGTCATAAAGAAGACAAGAAAGAAGGAAGGGACCAAAATGGATGCCAGAAGAGACCCTGAAATTTGCTCTCCAGCATAGAGATGCTAAAGCAAATGGAAGAAATGAGGAGGTAAAAGGGCTGAATAGAAAAATTCAGAGGCCAGTTTGAGAAGACAAAGTCAAATATTATAATGAAATGTGCAAAGATCTGGAGTTAGAAGTATCAAAAGCAAAGGTTACACTCAGCATTTCTCAAGCTGAGGGAACCAAAGAAAAATTCAGGCTTTGACTTTAAATATTAGGATTCTATGGACAAAATACTGAATGATGAAGAAAGCATCAAAAGAAGATGGTTGATGTTCAACCATTTCAAGAGGTAGCAGATAATCAAGAGCCAATGATACTGAAGAAAGAAGTTCAAGGTATATTGAAGACATTGGCAAAGAACAAGGCACCAGGAATTGATGGAATAAAAATTGAAATCTTTCAACAAACTGATGCAGCATTGGAGACACTCACTTATCTTTATCAAGAAATTTGGAAGATAACTACCTGGTCAACTGACTGGAAGAGATCCATAGTTGTGCTCATTCCAAAGTGAGGTGACCCAAGGGAATGTGGACCTCATCAGACAATATCTTTAATATTGCATGCAAGTAAAATTTTACTCAAAGTAGTTTAAAAATGGATGCAACCATACAATGACAAACCACATCCAGAGATTCAAGTTGGGTTTAGAAGAGGATATGGAACAAGGGATGTCATATGGATCTTGACTTAAAGCAGAGAATACCAGAAAGATACTTACTTGTGCTTTATTGACTACACAAAGGCTTTCAATTGTGTGGCTCATGACAAGCTATGGACAACATTGCAGAGAATGAGTATTCCAGAACACTTAATTGTGCTCATAAGGAACCTGTACATAGATCAAGAGGCAGTTTCTCTAACAGAACAAGGGAATGTCGAAGGATTTAAAATTAGAAAAGGTGTGTGCTAGGTTTGTATTCTTTCACCACACTTACTTAATCTGTATGCTGAGCAAATAATCTGGGAAAATGTTGTTGTTGTCAGGTGCCATCGAGTTGGAACCGACTCATAGCGACCCCATGCTCAGCAGAACGAAACAACAAGCAGTCCGATCCTGGGCCAACCTCACTACCGCTGTCACACTTGAGTCCATCAATGATGCCACCTGGCCAATCCATCTCGTTAGGGGTCTTCCTCTTTTTCTCTGACCCTCCACCTTACTCAGCATGACATCCTTCTCCAGGGACTGTTCCCTCCTGAAAACATGTCCAAAGTATGAGAGATGAAGCTTAGCCATTTTGGCCTCCAAGGAGCACTCTTGCTGCACTTCTTCCAAACTAGATCTATTGGTTCTTTTGGCAGTCCATGGCACTTTCAGTATTCTCCTCCAACACCACAACTCAAAGGCATCAATTCTTTTACGATCTTCCTTATTCACTGTCCAACTTTCACATCCATATGAGGTTATTGAAAATACCATGGCTTGGGTCAGGTGCACCTTAGTCCTCAAGCTGACATCTCTGCTCTTCAACACTTCAAAAAGTTCCTGTGCAGCAGATTTGACCAATGCAATATGTCGTCTGATCTCTTGACTGCTGCTTCTGAGAAAATAGATTATGTGAAAAAGAACATGGCATCAGGATTGGAGGAAGACTCATTAACAGCTTGAAATATGCAGATGATACAACCTTGTTTGTTGAAAGCAAAGGGGACTTAAAATATTTACTAGCACCTCAAAGTAAAGAAAAGAAAAATCCTTACCACTGTACCAATAAACTACATCCATATCAATGGAGAAAAGATTGACGTTGTCAAAGACTTAATTTTGCTTGGATCAACACTTATGGAAGCAGCAGTCAAGGAATCAAATGATGTATTGCATTAGGCAAATCTTTTGCACAAGAACATTTAAAAGTGTTGAAGAGCAAAGATGTCAGTTTGATGACTAATGTGGGCCTGACCCAGGCCATAGCATTTTCAATAACCCTTATGCAAGTGGAAGTTGGACAATGAATAAAGAAGACAGTAGAAAAATTGATGCATTTGAGTTACGGTGTTAGAGGAGAATAAAAGTACCATGGACTTTCAAAGAACAAACTAATCTGTGTTGGAAGACGTACAACCATAATGCTCCTTGGAAGACAGGATGGTCAGACTTCGTCTCTCATTCTTCAGACATATGATCAGGAAGCACCAGTTCCTGATTAGGACATCGTGCTTTGTAAAGTGGAGGGTCGGAGAGAAAGAGGAAGACCCCCTAAGAGACGGATTGGCACAATGGCAGCAGCCATGGGCTCAAATTTAGCAAAGTTTATGAGTTTGACTCAGGACCGGGCAGTATTTTGTTCTGTTGTGCGTAGAGTCGCTATGAGTAGGTACTGACTCCATGGCACCTAACAACAACAACAACAAATAACTCCTGACTTTTTCATTTCAGTCTCTACTGTCCCTGTTTTAACTCAGGCCATCTTCTCTTCCTACCTGGATAACTGCCATCATTTTCCATCTGCTTTCATGTAAAACAACCTTCTCTCTTTGCTCTAAACATCTGCCAATTTGCTGTGGTGAGTGCTCTACATCATATATCCAATCTTGCCACTTCCTTACCTTAAAATCCTTGAACGTAGCCCACAAGTTTCAAGATACAACTCAACGTTCTTAGACTAAAAAGCCCTTTGTGAGCTGTCCGGACTTTTTTCCTAGCCTCCTCTGATGTTTCCGTCTTTTGCTTTCCTATTCCACACCTTCCTCCCCGTCTACACTCCACATGGACTCTGCTCCAGTCACACACACACACAAACTCAGTTGCTGTGGCCTTGATTCCAATTTACCATGATCTCATGTGTGTCAGAGAAGAACTGTCTTACATTGGGTTTTCAGGGGCTAATTTTTCAGAAATAGATCACAGGTCTTTCTTCAGAGGCAGCTTACAGTGGACTGGCACTTCCTGCAATATCAGGGTGAATTAACCATTTACATCACCCAGAGACTCCTCAGTTACACAAAGTACTTGGAATTTCTAGAATAAACTCTCCTCTTAAATGCCTTGGAACCTGTGTGTTGCAGTGGTTAAGCGCTCAACTGCTAACTAAAAGGTCAGTGGTTGGAACCCACCAGCCACTCCAAGGGAGAGAGATATGGCTGTGTACTTCCATAAAGATTACAGCCTTGGAAATTCTATGAGGAAGTTCTACCCTCTCCTATAGGGTAGCTATGAGTTGGAATTGACTCGATGGCAATGTTTTTATCTTTTTAAAAATACCATTGCTTGGTTAAAATCGACTTAATCCATTAAGCCAGAGCAGAAGGAGCACTTTGAACTTCCCTCTACCTATCAAGATGCTTTCTAGAGTTTGTTTGCTTTAACCTTCCCTACCTCATTAAACTTTGAGCATCTTAAGGTTAGGAAGTGGAGCTTTCATTTTTATATAGCTGGCTTAGATTTGGCATTCCATATGCTCTGGTAGCTCTGGCAGTACCGTAGTGGTTACGAATCAGGCTGCGAACCTTAAGGTCAGCGGTTCGAAACTACCAGCCGCTCCGCGGGAGAAAGATGAGGCTTTCTACTCCCGTAAAGATTTACACCCTCAGATACCCTGTACAGGGTCTCTATGGGTCGGAACCAACTCGATGACACTTAACAACAACAACAACATGTTGAATCAATGTGTACATTTATCTGAAGATATTTTAAAATATGGGATTAACTAAGTATCTAAAGGATTTTTTCCTTTACTTTCTATATTCTTATTCCAATATAATTTTTTCAAAAAAGTATTTTTTATCACTTGTATGAGGTAATTATTTTTCAGTTATTATAACAAATAGTTGGATATAGTTCTGGTTTTCCATCTTGTCCTTCTGGTTTACTTGTCCGTTTCTGTACTAATAACACAATAGGCTAGACTCCCTTATCACTTTGAACTTTGTCCATGTTTATTTTTCTAAGTATATTTTAGAATCGGCTGTTGTTGATTTTCAGTAGCAAAATCTAGTTAGTTTTAATTATGGGATATAAGCAAGTTAACTTTGAAAAAAACTCAAGAAACTTCTTTATTATAGTTTTTCCTTCATGCTGTTATAGTTGCTACTTTAACCAGATAATAGCAAAATCAGGTTAAAAATGTCATAAAGTGATGGTTGTACTTTTTAAAATTTGGCTACTTTCTCTACTTCATCACGACAGAACTAGTAGACTCATATATTTCTCATGGCACTATATGTTCTGCCCATTCTATGTGTAGATGATCAAGCCAGCAAGCTTGCCTTTTAAAACTCTCTCATGCAGAGAGTTCTTCCTTTTGTCTAACCTGTGAATTTAAAAATGATTTCAGCCTATTTTCTTGATGGTTAATAAATAACAGCAGGTCATCATTGCATTTACACAAACTCCTCTTATGCTTTCAACTGATAATAGTGAAATTCATTTTTAGCTCAGTTTGCTAAAATATGTTTTAGCTCAGAACATTTATTTTGTGGGGCCTTCTATACATCCATAAATTTTGTACAAACCATTCAAGCATTTTATATGATTAACTGTTTATTATTTATCTAATGCAGGATGCCTTCTACTGCCTGAAACTTAGATTATAATGAGAGGGCAGTAACCTTTGGAGAGAGTCTGTGCTTCTAGGTCCTGTATCATCAGCCTCTACCATTCCATTGTTCGCTTTATGGGATTAACATTACAGTCACTTTGTTTTTACCTTACTTATTTTAAATCCCTAGTCTCTCTCTCTCTCTCTCTTTCTCTCTCTTTTTTTTTTTTTTTTGCTGGGAAAAGCTCTACATTTTCTAATTTAAGCAAAGGGGTTTATGAGCCCTTGGGGCAAAGATTTCATTCCCTAGTCCTTCTGTTGGAAGCAGAGAAATGGTTTGGTTCACTGACTTCTCTTCTGAGATCATTTTTTGTTTCCAGTTCTCTAGTCCCTGATTCCTATCTGTCAGGGGGGTAGTTAATCATTTTTCTCATATCCTCATATCCTCTGGCTCTCAATTAAACAGTGCTCAGGTGAGTTCATTTAAAGCATGCCTTAAAAAGTTTATACAAGCCACCTACTCATACAAGCCCATAGTTACAATTTATTTCCGGTAAAGTTATTGATAGTGGATATGGATGACATGCATAAATTTACATTATCATGAAATCATTAAAATTTTAAGCCAGATTAATTATACACCCCCCTCCACACACACACACACACACACACACACACACACACACACACACACATGTATTGCTGTCTTATTGATTTAGACTCAGAGGAACCCTATAGGACAGAGTAGAGTTGTCTCATATGATTTCCAAGACTGTAATGTTTAAGGAAGCAGACTGCCATATCTTTTTCTTGAGTAGCCTCTGGTGAGTTCAAACCAATGAACTTTCAGCTAGCAGTTGAGGGCATAACAATGGTACCACAATATATATAATATTGTTGTTAAGTGCCTTTGAATCAGTTCTGACTCATAGTGACCCGGCATAGGGTTTCCAAAGAGTGGCTGTATTTGTTGTTGTTAAGTGGGAAGATTTAAGGCTATTTCTGTGATGCTCTACTGAAAATTTTGTTTTTTTGGAATTGCCCTTGATGAAACTCCTAAAGACTTTCTATTCACCAAATAGTCCCTGAATGTGAATCTATCTTTTTCTTCTAATCTCTTATCTCTACAGTTTATGCTTACCATGTCTTAAACTTGAATATGGAAGCACCTGTTCACTGGTTTTCATCTACCCAGACTATACTTTCAGTTGGTTCTCCATGCAGTTGCTGTTGTTGTTGTTAGGTGCCACTGAGTCATTTCCAACTTATAGTAATCCTTTGACCAACAGAATAAAACACTGTCTGTTCCTGTGCCATCCTCAAAATCGTTCCGACATTTTAGTACATTGTTGCAGTCACTGGGTCAGTACTTCTCATTGTGGGTCTTCCTCTTTTTTGCTTACCTTCTACTTTACCAAGCATGATGTTTTCCTCCAGGGACAGGTCCCTCATGATAACATGTATCTGTATACATGTGTCTGTGTTCCTGCTTTCAAACTACATGAAATGAAGTCTCTGCATTCTCCCTTCTAAGGAATATTCCGGCTATGGTTCTTACAACACAGATATGTTCATTATTCTGAATCCAGCTCCCTGTTGATGTATTGCTGCAACTATGTACTATTGCAACAGTTTTTTAAAAATATCTTCAGCAAAATTTTCATGTGTATGAAATTAATGAGATTGTTAGATAATTTCTACATCTGTTTCATCAACTTTCTTTGGAATGGGCATGAGTATGCATCTCTTCCAGTTGGTTGGCCAGGTATCTGTCTTCCAAATTTCTGGGTAAGGATGAGTGAGCACTTCCATCATGGTATCAGTTTGTTGAAATATTTCAATTTGTATCTCATCAATTCCTGGAGCCTTGTTTGTTGCCAATGTATTTAGTGTAGCATGAACGTCTTTCTTCAGTACCATGGACTTCTTGATCCTATGCTTCCTCTTGAAAGGTCTAATGTTGACCAGTTCTTTTTGGTATAGTGTACTCCTTCCAACTCTTGATGATGTATTCAATATTTTACCATAGAACGATTTAGTGTTTCAAGTTAAGGCTTAGATATTTTAAGTATTTTCAGTTTGAGAAATTTCGAGTATGTTCTTCCCTTTTGGCTTTCAAATTCTAGGTCTTTGCACATTTCATTATAACACTTTACTTTTATCTTTTCAGGCAACCATTTGAAATCTCTTCAGCTCTTTTACTTCATCATTCTTTTCACTTTACCCTTTCCTTGTTCTAGATCAAGTTTCAAAGTCTCTTGTGACTTACATTATGGTTGATTCTTTCTTTCTTATCTTTTTAATGATCTTTTGCTTTCTTCATATATGGTTTTCTTGATGTCCTTACATAACTTGTCTGGTCTTTGGTCAACAGTGTTCAGTGCCTCAATCTATTCTTCAGATGATCTTTCAATTGATGGTTGAAAATAGCGGCATTTTGACCAGCACTCATCTGTCAGTTTGTTGTACTGTGGTGGCTTGTGTGTTGCTGTGATTCTGGAACTGATGCCACTGATACTTAAATACCACAAGGATCACTCTTGCTAGACAGGTTTCAGTTGATCTTCCAGATGAAGACAGACTAGGAAAAAGGAAAGGCAGACTACTTTTGAATACTTAGTCACTGAAAACCATATGAATAATAGTGAAACACTATTAGATAGCACCAGAATATTAAGTATTGAGACATAATGTAGAAACCAGAATATTGTCAGATGTAGTATCAGTTAGTTTGAGGACCAGGAATATGGTAGAATATGGTAGAATATGTAGAAGAATTGATACATTTGAGTTACGGCAGTTGAGGAGAAGATTAAAAGTACCATGGACTGCCAAAAGAACAATCAGATCTGTATTGGAAGAAGTGCAGCCAGAATGCTTCTTGGAGGCCAAGATGTCCAAACTTCATCTCTCATACTTTGGACATATTATCAGGAGGGACCAGTTCCTGGAGAATAATATCATGCTTGATAAAGTGGAGGGTCATCAAAAAAGAGGAAGACCCCAATGAGATGGATTGACACAGTGGCAACAGCAATGGGCTCAAGCATAGCAACAATTGTGAGGTTGGCACAGGACCAGGCAGTATTTTTTGTATTTTTGTGCATAGTGTTTCTATGAGTTGGTATTGACTTGATGGCACCTGACAACAACAACAGCAACAACAACAACGAACATTGTTGAAATAAATGTGTAGCTTCTCCAGGTACCCTTACTAATGGTTTAGCATTTAAACAGATTAATATGAGCAGGGTATTTTTTTTTTTAATAGCTTCATTATTTAGTTGCTACATTTTTCTCCAAAAGTACCTACCTATGACTGGGGTTATATAAAACATAAACCAGGGTATGATTAATTATCTGTGGGATATTTCAAAGCTCTACTAGTCCCTCTGGTAGCATAGTGGTTATGAATCGGGCTGTGAACTGCAAGGTCAGCAGTTCGAAACTACCAGCTGCTCCCCGGGAGAAAGAGGGGGTATTCTGCTCCCGTAAAGATTAACAGCCTTGGAAACCCTGTGCAGGGTTGCTATGAGTCGGAACTGACTCCACAGCACACAACAACAACAACTATTCCCTACTATCTCCCTTAACCTTATTGACCCATCTAAGTTTTTCCCTCTTCTACTCTTTGCCTCTCTTCTGGTTTGTTATCTATATTCCATACTAGATATCACAAGCTGAGGCATCATCTCTGGAAGGATACATTTAGAAAGTTAAATCAACCACTCTGGGAGGGCAATATTTTATTGAGAGTTTAGCTGATCACACTTAGCTGTCATTATTAAGTTATATTGAAGGTTGGTAGATAGTGACAGAGATAGTGACAGTACAACAGACACTCACAGGCAATGCTGGTGGTGGCACAAATCTGAAGTGCTGCTAACAGGCTTTGTGACTGTGTCTTATTTGAGTGTTATAAGTGTATACTGCTCTTTTGCAGGCATAGAGAATCCCCTGGTACACAGCTATAAAAGCAAGCTAGTTAGATGTCAGGAAAATTGGGTTCAGCTCTAAGTCTGTGCTGAAAAAGACTTCTCAGTGTGCTGGGGTAGTAAAATCCCATTGTAATGCACTGTCCAGCGATGAGGAGATGAGCTAACACCTGCATTAGTGACTGTCTGAGTCACAATGAGAGCTCGCCTTACTACACCATGGAGTCCAGGGATGTGATTTGATCTGCAGCATAACCAAATCCATGGTAAAGTCTGGTACATGCCTCATATGGAATTTTTACTTATTCATTTCATATAAAAATGATTAACAATCTTTTGTAGATTATGCAAAGAAGTATCGGTCAAAGTATTAGCCCAGTATGGTCATGTGAACAATGTATGCATGCATGTGGCTTCCGACATGTGCAGAGCAGCATTACAATTGAGGGGGTTCATTGGTGTTTTGGAAACAGTGAGTTGCAGCCAGATTACTAAGGGCAATAAAAATTTTCAGTTTATAGATTCACAGATGGGCTATCTGCTGAAATGACTAACAATTGTTGTCAGCCAGCAAGTAGTAACCACAGACACCTGGTCTCATTTTATATATTTAAATTCCATTTATTAAAATAAGCTATTACTCATTTACATAACATAAATTTAATTTTCATAGTAATTTTCCAAATTCATAGCAGGCTTAATATAGTCAAGAACTATATTCAATTGAATGACTTAAACCTATATTGGAATTAAAGACCAAACATTAACTATTACTCACAGGTTGGAAGAATCATCGGAAAATTACCAAATTTTTGTTGTTAGTTGCTGTCAATTTGCTTCCAATTCATGATAATCCATATGTCAGAGTAGAATTGCTTCATGGAGTTTTCAAGGCTGTGTCCTGTCAGAGACAGATCACAAGGTTTTTTTTTTCAGAGATACCTCTGGGTATATTGAGCTTCTCAGCTAGTTCACCTAGTAGTTGAGCACTTAACAGTTTGCACTACCCAGGAAGACTCCTACCAATGTTTTTGTTGTTGTTGTTAAGTGCCATCAAGTCGGTTCCGACCCATAGCAACCCTGTTCAGGGTTTCTGAGGGTGTAAATCTTTACGGGAGTAGAAAGCCTCATCTTCTCCCGCGGAGCGGCTGGTAGTTTCCAACCGTTGACCTTAAGGTTCGCAGCCCGATTCGTAACCACTACGCTACCAGAGCTCCTTAGTTTTTAGGCTTCTGCTATTAGGCTAATCTGCATAAATTAGAATACTCAAGTTGATTCAAAGTATGTGGTAAATAAAAACGTGGATGATTTTCACCTATCTTACAATTTATCCACATGTGGCACACTTGTTCACTATCACTGAGTCAATTCTAACTCACAGCAACCCTATGGAATAGAGTACAATGGCTCCCTAGGGTTTTTCCAAGGCTGCAATCCTTTAGGTCCGTTTTGGAAGAAGTGCAGCCAGAGTGCTCCTTAGAGGCCAAGATGGCCAAACTTCATCTCTCATACTTTGGACATATTGTCAGAAGGGACCACTCGCTGAAGAAGGATATCATGTTTGGTAAGGTGGAGAGTCAGAGAAAAAGAGGAAGACCCCCCAACAAAATGGATTGGCAAAGTGGCAGCATCAATGGGCTCAAGCTTGGAAACAATAGTGAAGTTGGCCCAGGATCGGGCAGTGTTCTGCTGTGCAACAAATCCTTTAGGGAAGCAGACTGCAAAGTCTTTCTCCTGCAGAATGGCTGGTGTCTTTGAATTGCTGATCTTGTAATTAGCATCCCAACACTTAACCCACTGGACCATTAGAGCTCCTTGTGGCATGCTTAGAAAACCTTCATCAAAGAAGAATTTGTCATGTAACAACATATTTACTTCTAAAAAGCAAAGTAAGACTGAAGACAGTTTATACCTTTTCTATTCATTTAACTAATAATTTTCTATTTGTTTAGTCATAGCAGGAAGAGCATGTGTAGATATTAGGGCATGTACATACATACCAGGGAGGTTTCAAAGAGTTCATGAAAAAATTCCATTATCTTTCAATTCCATTTTTCCATGAACCTTTTTTAAGCCCCCTTCAGGCTGCTAACCTCAAGGTTGGCAGTTCGAAACTACCAGCTGTTCCGTTGCAGAAAGATGAGGCGTTCTGCTCCCATAAAGATCTGCAGCTTTGGAAATCCTGTGCAGGGTCACAATGAGTCGAAACCGACTCCACGGTATTTAACAACAACAACAACAACATATATAGCAAGAAATGAATATATTGCACACCAGGGGATTTCTTACACTTCTGTTACTCACCCAGGAGTCCTCAGTTACTAACTGAAAGGTTGGAGGTTGGAGTTCACCCAGAAGTGCCAAGGAAGAAAGTCTTTGTGATCTGCTTCTGAAAAATCAGCCATTGACAACCAAGTGTAGAACAGTTCCAGTTTGACACACATTGGGTTGCCATGAGTTGGAAATGACAGGAATTTGTTATGATGGCGATGCTCTGTAAACCTTCACCCCTCAAAAAAGAGTTCATGAAAAAAATCTCGTTATATTTTAATTCCATTTTTCCTTGAACTTTTTGAAGCCTACTAGTGTATCCACGGAGTCCTGGTGTGGCGCTGTGGGTTAGTGTGCTAGTCCGCAAAGCCGTTTGAACTGCAAGGTTGGTGGTTCAAGCTCACTAGTCACTCCTCAGAAACCCTATATAGGGTTGCTCTGGGTCGGAACTGACTCGAAGGCACTTAACAACAACAACAACAACAACAACAACAACATTGTATCCACTGTCCAAAATTACTTGAAATATTTGACTATTTGCCAGAGGAAATGGAGAATCGCCTTCAAACTTAGCCTAGATGAATGAGTGTTTCTTAAATGTTGAGGTGCTACACAATCACCTACAGAGCTTGTTGAAAATACAGATGTCTGGACCCAGAGCATCTGTATGTCTACCAAGCTCACATGTGTGATTCTGGTGTGCACCAATGTTTGTGAAATACTGATGCCCTGTAAAATCTTTTTCAGCTGTATGGTTATGTAGCTGTTAGTTGCCACTGAGTTGGCATCAACTCATGGTAATCTTATATATAACAGCATACAATGTTGACCAGTCCTGTGCCATCATCATAAACTTTGGTATTTTTGAGTTCATCGTGTAGCCATCTAATTGAGGATTACCTACTTTTTGATGATATTCTACTTCACCAAACATGATGTCCTTCTCTAGCAATTAAAGGTTGTTAACCTTATGAATACCACCAAGACATTGTCTATGATTATATGATCCTGTAAAACAGGCAGATATGTGTGTTGAGCTATCCCATCATATCAAAACTTGATCAAAGAAAATAAAACTTACTTTGAAAGTCTTTTATAAAGGACACCAGTGTTTTAGTTATTCTTCTTTCCTTTTGCTCATCTTCCCACTCAGTTTGTTCCACCCTTCACGGTTCTACTTACATACGATTCCTAGGTGTTCCACAAAGTGTAAGGCAATATGAAGTGAGCTTTATAAAATGATTTGAGTTAGAGTTCAACCTCCCTTCCACCATTGCATCAACCTACTGCTTGAGAGGGATGAGGCTTTTCCTTTTAACAACTAATCAGAAGCCTTGTGTGAAACAAAGAAAAAATGCTACTTGCTTTATTTAGAGAATACTCTTTTCCTTTTGCTTTGTCCTAGTTACACCCATACCAAACTGTGAGAGATTGGAGTCTGTGATTGTAGGAGGTAGAGGGGGTAAGTCTGAGCAAATCCAGACTGCCCTTCTATAGCCCATGCGTAACAAGATCTAGTTCCTCTATTTGCTCCTTTCCAGAGGGCTAAGACCTGTTTTCTGTATTAGTGGAAATTAAATCCATAAGACATGGCAGTGTAAAATAAAACTCCATCAGGGAGGGTCAAATGCTACTTAAGAAAATACTCTTTTTCTAATTTAACCTTCTATTGCCCAGTCAATCAGAATATAACCCCAATGAAGCTAACAGAATGCATCTGGAATGAAATTCCTTCATAAACCTGGAAGAAGAGAATATTCTATTTTGTAATAGTAAATGTGTCAATGTCAGATGAATAAGAGCTACACATTCTTACTAGTAAGGAACAGCCCTGTTGTTAGTTTTTAAAATGATCAGTGTAGAGTAGATTATGTGGAATTGCTGGCATAGAATGAGGAATAGTTGATTCTGAACAGACGATGCACAGTGTTTGCGTTGAATCGCTCACATACCGTATAACAATTAGCTGCCTCGTAGAACCAGGCCATTATGGCTGCTTCCCCCCACATCTGCATCATTTCTTACTGTATTTCTCTTAAGGCATTAGGGAGGTTCTAATGGCAGAAGTCTTTTATGCAGAAAGAAGCTCCCAGAAAACAAAATCACATGTGTGTGTATGTGTGTGCATATAATTTAGAGGGAGAGAAACAAGGCTAAAGTTTGTTTGCTAAGAAAGGATTAGGTTAGCTAAGTTTATCATCTTAATTTCCGCACCTGACTTTGTAATCAACAAGTTGGACTGATTAAAATTATAAGAACATTCATTATGGAAAGGAAATAAAGTCTAGCCTGTGGCTGCTCAACTAATGAGCAGAGAAAACAGGATAATTTCAAACTGGTGAAAGAAGACTGTATATAACAAGCATGTTAGACTATATAAAAGACTTGACGTTTCTATCCAGCCAACTCACGTACCTAAAACACTTCACTACTTTTAAGGGACATGTAAGACAAGAAGTTTAAGAATTAATGTGTTAGCATATTAGGTGGAGTAAAGAGTAAACTTTCACAAATTTAAAGTAAGGAAGAAGAATTTTTGTAAGAATAGTAAAGCTGAACT
Source organism: Chrysochloris asiatica (assembly GCF_000296735.1). NCBI lineage: Eukaryota > Metazoa > Chordata > Mammalia > Afrosoricida > Chrysochloridae > Chrysochloris > Chrysochloris asiatica. The sequence goes on along the minus strand of NW_006408606.1, from coordinate 6,891,049 downwards.
GCAGTTTAACACACACACATACACACACACACACATATATATATATATATACCTGACTGTAAAAAATAAACTAATTATTCTTAACCAGACATGAGAGGGACCACATCAGACTTACTTGTAGGGCTGTTAAATTTCACCCTCTGCACCTGGTTTAGAATCACTGCCAGGTTAACTAACCTTTGTTCCTGATTGGGGTGTGTCATGCTCTGCAGTTGAGTGAGACAAAAGACAGCCCTAGGTCATCTCAAAGGTTTGAAACATCTTCTAGAGGATCTTATTTATATCATTCAGTTTCTTCATGTTGTTGTTAAGTGCTGTCCAGTTGGTTCCAACTCATAGTGACCCTGTATAGCATTTCTGAGACTTAAAAAAAAATCTTTGTGGGAACAGAAAGTCTCATCTTTCTCTCACAGAACAGCTGGTGGGCTCAAACCTCTGACCTTGTGATTTTCAGTCCAGTGTTTATCCTATGGATCAACCACACTCCCCAGTTGCTTTATGTGATAAGTTAGAATCAGCCTGCCACTGAACTAAAATAATTACAAATAACTGGAATAGTTAATGAGGTTTTAGTTAAAAACAAAAACAAAACTAACCAACCAAAGAATAATGAAAAAAATCCCAAACTTTTAAAGTTTCAAAAACATACTAGATGTGATAAGGTATTGTTGTTATTATGACCCATAGAGACCTGTATAGGGTTTTTGAGGAGTGATGGATGGGTTTGAACAGCTGATCTAGTGGTTAGCAGTTCAGTGCTTATCCTACAGTACCATACCAGAACTCCAATGGTGTTGATAATTATGTGCTATAGTGTCAGTTTAGAGCTCCAGTGGTCATGATAGTTATGTGCTGGGGAGTCATTTCTGACTCATAGTGACCCTGAATAGGGTTTCTGAGGCTGTAAGTCTTTACGGGAGCAGAAACTGGTCATCTTTCTCCAGTGGAACTTTCCTGCTGGTAGTTTCAAGCTGCTAACCTTGAGATTAGCAGCCTGACTTGTAACCACTATGCTACCAGAACTCCTAGGACTCCAACATGGTATAGAAAATACCAATAATAAAATAAAAGAAGAAAAAATTCTACCCATAACCCTACCACCTGCAGCCACTATTGTCATTTTGTGTGTACATATGTAGCAACTGTTCAAGCCCAATTATCGATGGGATTCCTGGGACATGGGACTTTCATTACTACAAGAAGGAAAATCCTGGGCAAATTGTTTACTCTACAGTTGTTTCCAAAGCAAGATTAATACAAGAACTATGTATCTACTCTGATCTACATGGGGTTGTGGGGAGCCAGAGTCCACTTGATTGCTTTATATATAGCAATATAATATGTTGGGCATAGAGCTTTGTAACCTAATTTTTTAAATAGCAGCGTATTGTAAACATACATTTGTGTGTTTTCAAGTATTCCTCTACAACATTATGTTTGATGGTTACATGGAATTTCATTGAATGATTGTACAATTCTTACAAGTGAAATTGTTGAGTCAAAAGATAATGTCATTTTGAAGATGTTTGATGAATATTTTTCTTATATGTACTGATTTACAGAAGCACTGACAAAATCGGAGAGTGCTCATTTTGCAAACACTGGTTTGCAAAAACAAAACACCAAGGTTCCAGGCTCTGTCAATTTAACAGAGATGTTCTTATATTCTAAGAAGTCATTCTCAGACACACCACAGTGAAATCACTCTGGTAAAATTAAAATTGTGCCATGAGAATATGTTCTGTGCAGCAGTTCTTGATGTTTACATAAATCATTACTTAAGTCCTCAATATCATCAAATATTTATTTAACATCTACAGTGGGTTAAGAATTGTAACCAAGGGTCCCTGTGCAACTTAGAATTTAAAGGGAAAACAGAGGCACAGTTCTTTATCTTTGCTTTGTGAGCATTTTTAGTAACTTGCTTCTTTCCTCTCTAGAGTTTTACAGAATCAAAGTATGTGAAAATCATCTTGCAATTAAAAAAAATTAAATGTTTCACATTGTGAAATATAAAATGTATTCATAAAGGGCATATGTATACGTTAATATATGACTAAAAATTTAATATCTGTGTAATCAGTATTTATGCTAAGAAATAGAAATTGCCAGAGCATGAAAATTTTGCCCTTTCCCCCTCTGCATGTTATTATTAAGTTCTTAAATATTTTGAGTTGATTCTGACTCACAGTGACCCTGTATAGGGTTTCTGAGGCTTTAAAAATTAGAAGAGGCCATGGAATGATGAGTATCATTACTGATGTTCAATGGGTATTGGCTGAAAGCAGAGAATATCAGAAAGATGTTTACCTGTGATTTACTGACTATACAAAGGCTTTAGATTTTGTGGATTGTGACAAACTATGGACAACATTGAGAAATACGAGTATTCCAGAACACTTAATTGTGCTCATGAGAAATCTGTACATGGACCAAGAGGCAGTTGTTTGAACAGAACATGGGAACGCTGGTTTAAAATTAAGAAAGGTGTGTGACAAGGTTGTATTCTTTCACCATACTTATTCAATCTGTATGTTGAGCAAATAATCAAAGAAGCTGGCTTATATGAAGAAAAATGGGGCATCAGGATTGGAC
>NW_006408606.1:6886413-6887365 GCF_000296735.1 Chrysochloris asiatica | reverse complement strand
ACAAATGCATCAGTTCTTCCCCATTCTTCTTTCTTCATTGTTTAGCTTCCACATGTATGTGTGCTGTTGTTTTTAAGTGCCATCGAGTTGGTTCCAATTCATACTAACCCAGTACAGGGTTTTCAAGGCTTTCAATCTTCTTGGGAGCAGAAAGTCTCATCTTTCTCCTGAAGAGTATCTGGATGGCTTGAACAGCAGACCTTGTGGTTTGCATATGAGGTGATTGAAAATACAGTGAATTGGATCAGAGGCACCTTAGTCCTCCAAATAACATCTTTGCTCTTTAACACTTTAAAGAGGTCTTTTGCAGCCAATTTACTTTTTGCACTATGCCCTTTGATTTCTTGACTGCTGCTTCCATGAAATTGATTGTGGATTAAAATAAAATAAAATCCCTGACTTCACAATCTTTTTTCCATTTACCATGATGTTGTTTATTGGTCCAATTATGAGGATTAAAAAATAAAAAAAAAAAAAAGTTTTTATTGTGAGGTTTACAGGGGAGAACATCAGCTGTACACTCATCCTATTGTATTTCATTTCATTGCATTGATTACAATCCCCTCCATGCATCATCAAATAACCCCAAAGTGTACACCACACAGGCCTGTTACCCCCAACCCCCTCGGGGCCAGTGTCCAGTGTCCCCAGCCACTCCATCTGTCCACGTCATCTCTGTCTCCATTCCTGGAGTCACTGTCTCTCTGGGTAGGGTCCCACTCTCCGTTCTCCCTTCTTCTCACTTGATGGTCCCAGGGACCTCTGCTCCTGGTCTGCAAAATCAATCACTCTCCTCCTTTTGTTAAAAAACATCTACCTCTCTATTTCCTAGCCTCACAGTGAAACCTGATGGCAATTATTCACTATTGTACTACATGAGTCTTATCCCAATATATTTTTGCCAGCCTGGTTCCAACGGATTGGAAATCATTTAGTGGTGATTCTACCTTTT
>NW_006408606.1:6884901-6886313 GCF_000296735.1 Chrysochloris asiatica | reverse complement strand
CTGGACCTTGTGGTAGATCCAAAGCTCTGGTGTTGTTCTGTGAGCACAGCTTCTGTGGGTTTTCAGTCCCTCCCCCATAGATCCTTTCCTACCTGGCTGTCTCTGCTGCCACCCAAACCGGAAGTTCCGGAATTTTGTTTTCTTTACACTGAGTTTTAATCTATACTAAAGGCTATCGTCTTTTATCTTTGTTAGTAAATGATTCAAGTCTTCTTAGTTGTCAGTAAGCAAGATTTTGCCATCTGCATATTGCATGTTATTAATAAGTCTTCCTCTAATCCTGATGCCATGTTCTTCCTTATATTATATTGTTGTTTTTGTTAAGTACCATTAAGTTGGGTATGACTCATAGAAACCCTGTATAGGGTTGCCGAGGAGGGGCTGGTATGTTTGCACTGCCATCCTTGCTGTTCAAAATGACCTTATGTCCAGTGCTTATCCTACAGTGCCACACCAGAACTCCTACTTGTGTTATGTTGTTGTCGTTAAGTGCCATTGAGTCAGTTCCGAACCATAGTGACCCTGTAGAGGGTTTCCGAGGAGCAGCTGGTGAGTTTGAACTGCTGACCTTGCAGTTCAAACGGCTTTGCAGTCTGGCATATTAGCCCACAGTGTCACAACAGGACTCCCTTTATGTTATGTTGTGTTGTTGTGAAGTGCTGTTGAGTCTGTTCTGACCCATAGTGACCCTGAATAGGGTTTCCAAGGAGCATCTGGTGAAATTGAACTGCCGACCTTGCAGTTCAAATGGATTTGCAGTCTGGCGCATTAACACATCGCACCACACCAGGACTCCCACCTTATGTTATAGAGCTCATTAAATAAGAGGGTAAATCAAGAAGTATTGCTATTAGGATTCCAGATCATACATGCATGAGTTTATTTCAAACAAAATGTGTTTGAACATTTCTCTGCAATTAGTAGATAGCTGTAGACAAATGCTATCAGTTGTTGTTGTTGTTGTTGTTGTTAGGTGCCATTGAGTTGATATTGACCCATAGCAACCCAGAACGAAACACTGCCCGATCCTGGGCCAACCTCACTATTGTTGCCACACTTGAGTCCATTGATGATGCCACTTGGCCAGTCCATTTTGTTGGGGGGTCTTCCTCTTCTTCTCTGAACTTCCACCATGCTCTCAGTAATGTACTTGTTTTAACCTCATTAGGGTGCAGTGGCTTCTGAGGGGATCTACTGGGCCAGTTAAATTCAAGGCCGAGAGGTCAGCTCAGAAGGTTATGGTCGCTGTTTTCTGGGATTCCATGATGTAATCTTTCTTTTTTTTTTTTTAATTTAAGGTTTTTATTGTGGATTGAGTGAAAGTTTATAGGGCACATCATCAGTTTCACATTCAACCATTCATATAACTTGTTTCATTACATTGATTATAATCCCCTCCATATACAATGAGT
>NW_006408606.1:6875474-6883836 GCF_000296735.1 Chrysochloris asiatica | reverse complement strand
TATACCTAGATCCCTCTATCCCAGAGCCCTGTTGTTCCAAGGTTGAGTATGCATCACTATTTACCTCTGTCCCACTGGGCCATGCAAACCTGTCTTAGTGTTCCCCTATCTGTCTTGTTCTTCTGCCTCCTCCCCCACCTGATCCGCCATTTTGTTTGTTCTCCCCCCATGGTGTAATGTTGATAGATTTTCTTGAAGTACACTGGATGATCACAGGGGCTTAATACGAAGAAATTTTAAGAAAATTAAAAACTGCATTGGTCAGAAGAAGGCCGAGAAAGTTGTGCTGAGGAATTTTTTTCCCCCCATATCAATGCACTTGCTTTTTTTTCGAGGGTTGAATGGACTGTCCTATGAGAATTTTGAGGGAAACCTCACCCCAGTTATTTGCAATCTAAAATTCTATAAGTTTGGTTCTGTGTTTAATTGATATTTTCCTGGTTCCTACACACCCTTAGCTGTGTTATCATATCCCCAATGGAGGTGGTTGAAGGAGGATGGCTGTTTATATCATGATTTAAATAGTGTCTTCACATTGTTGTTATTAAGTACAGTCAGATTGATTCTGACCCATAGCAACCCTGTATAGAGTTTCCAAGGAGCAGCTGGTGAGCTTGAACCACCAACCTTGCAATTCAAATGACTTTGCAATCTGATAAATTAGTTCACAGCATCATGTCAGGTCCTTACATTATGGGGTACATTTTTGTGGTTAATTGGTTTTTTAAACCAAATATAAGAATACCTGTAACAATTTCTGAATCTTACGTGGTTCAGTTTCCAATAGGATGAGTAAGCACATCATCAGTTTTTACATTCATCCTATCATATTTCATTTCATTGCAAACTATAGATTTTTGTTGTTGTTCTTTTTAAAAATTTTTTTTTATTGTGAATTAAGGATAGTTTGCATGGGAGAACATTAGCTTTACATTCATCCTATTGTATTTCATTTCATTGTAATGATTACACTCCCCTCCTTGCATCATCAAACAACTAAAGGGTATACCCTGCAAACCTGCCTCCACCCCTCCCCCGGCCATCAGCACACAAACCTTCTCCCTCTGTCAGTCCAGAGTCCCTAGCTGCTCCATCTCTCCACGTCATCGTCTCTGCTTAGGATTAGTATTCTTGATGGAAAATATACCACAAGATCTTTGTCCAATGAAATTGTCAGGAAGATTCACGTGAACCATGCTGAGATTTCCATAAGCCTCATTAAAAGTACTTCAAATGGTTTCCATTATGTGAGTTGGGTCACTAAGTGTCCTTGTAAATTGATGTCTGTTTTATTGGCTTAAAGAGCATAATACATGTAGCACATTAATACAACACCTCAAAACAAAAACAGGTTTTGTTAATATTATATTTGAGACCTAACAATGTTATTTTCCTTTTGGGAAAACAGATAGGGCTTGCAAATAACTCTCAGATAAATAGTTGATAAGATAAGACTAGCTAAAACGCTAAATGAGAAGTCTATAGCTGCACAGTCATGCTGTTATTTTGTTGAGGTTCTGTTTGGTCTTACCATGACCTGAATGGGCTTAATCTTGCTTGTAAGTCCTCTGAAATGTGCTCCAATGGCTGGTTTCTGTTCCTTTGCGTGTTTTTTTCATTCTGCACTATTGTTGGGTCGTGCGATAGTGCTATAGTAGCACTTGACATTAGCTCCCAGTAGTTGATGAATATCTTGTGTGTGTATAGTGTTTCCTATATGCATGTTGGTGCATGAATTTGGTCTTTGTTAGGTCCATATCCTGTCAGTTCAGAGCAATGTGCTGACTCTGAAAAAAACAGACTGGTGATGTCTGAAATGTGCTTTCACAGAGTATATTTATCTGTATAGTATATCCAAGTTCGTAGACGATTCTCTTGTGAACATATGAGGATGTTTATAGCTTGAATTGGAAAAGTCTTATAATTGCACTTTTCACTTTTCTCATTATGCTTTAGATTCTAAGGGAATAGCAATTTTTTTTCCCCCTTCAAATTCTACCTTGGCTCTGCAGTCTCCATACAGTCTCTGTTACACATGCTCTTTCTCTTCTGTTTAAAAATAATCTTAAAAAAATAAAAAAATTTCTTGAGAGAGGAGGGAAAAATGAGATCTGGATCAGAGGCTTTTGGACTGTAATGTGACATCGCAATGAGGAAACAGAATCAAACTTATCTGGCTGCTGAAGCGAAGCTTTAGAAAATTGACATGGACTGACATAGATTCTTTTGGTGATGAGGAGTTGAATTAGTCGTCACCAACCTTCCTTTGAATCTGCATTAATGTGGAGGAAATTTAAGGTGATTGTAAATTTCTCTTCTGGACTGAGCAATGTTTTACTAGTTGAGTGCCTTGATTCCTATGACAACTTGGTAAAGTCCTTTGAGGTAAAAGGCAAAATCATAAATATTAATTATAGTCATTGTTTTGTTGAAAGGAAGACTACTAGAGGCACAGAAGCCTCTAAATTTGCCTATTAAACCATACTCCAGCTCTTAAGTTCTTGAAAGAAGGGGTTAAATTACATTTTTAAAAGTCCATGGTATTTTTCTGTGGTCTGAAGTCTAATAATAGGCTGACTTTTCATATGACACTATTTTAGAAACTCCTTCCAAAGCTTTCAGAGTCATTTCATGAGAAAAAAATTCAATAAAGAAATATTTTAAGTAGTTAGTGCTTTTCATCAGGAATACACTAATAGAGTTAGGTTATTGGTGCAAAGCTCCATACTTCAGTGTTAAAATGAACCCCGTTCTACAGGGTTCATTTTTTTAAGGAACTCTGGTAGCGTATTGGTTACGAATCTGGCTGCGAACCTTAAGGCCAGCAGTTCGAAATTACCAGCTGCTCCGCGGGAGAAAGATGAGGCGTTCCGCTCCCGTAAAGATTTACAGCCTCGGAAACCCTGTACAGGGTCGCTGTGGGTCGGATCCAACTCTACGGCACTTAACAACAACAAAATACACTCAAGGTTTTCTTAAAGTACCTATGAAAGAGTAGAAAAACATTGATCAAACATATTTTTCATATATTACCATGGAGAAAAATTATTAGAAAGTAATTGCATGGCTTCACTTAGATAAAAAAAAAATGTTTCTTTTGAGTATTGCTGCACTAGTGAAAAAAAGAGCCTGATGGGGTAGTGGTATAAGTGCTTAGTTGCTAAATAAAATGTTTTGGGTTCAAACCCACCAACCACTCCCTGGAAGAAAGATGTGGCAGTCTGCTTCCATAAAGATTTACAGCCTTGGAAATTCTGTGGAGCAGGTCTATTCTGTTCTATAGGGTCACCATGACTCAAAGTTGACTACATGGCATTGGGCTTGGTTCTTTTTATTTTGACACTATAAATTATGCTTGCGGAAGTTCTGATGACTTACCATCCGCATAAATGCCAACTTTTAAACTTCCATTGCTTGAAAAACGAAAGGGAATTTATTTAGGAATAAAGGGACATAGTAGAATTCAAAGTGAATGGGTGGTGAGCCTATAAAAACACTGGATCAAAGTGCTTTGTTTTTTTTTTAAAGTACAAATGTTCTCAATATAAAATTAAAATATATAAAACATGGAAATGATTTTTAAAATCATATGTGATCCTACCACCTAGAAAAAAGCCACAGCATTAAATTTTTTTTGTGTGTCTATGTATCCATCCATTTTAACCAAATTAGTATATTTTAACATAATACACTGTTGGTATTATTTTATGTTGTTGTTAGCAACGTTATGACCAACAGAACAAAACACTGCCTGGTCCTCCGCCAACCTCACAATCATTGCTACGCTTTAGTCTATTGCTGCTGCCACTGTGCCAATCCTTCTTTAGGGTTCTTCTACTTTTTCACTGACCCTCCACTTTATCAAGTATTATATCCTTCACCAATGACTGATCTCTCCTGATAACATGTCTGAAGAATGAGAGATGAAGTCAGGCAATCCTGGCTTCTAAGGAGCAGTCTGGCTGTACTTCTCCCAATGCAAATTTGTTTGTTCCTTTGGCAGTCCATGCTACTTTTAATATTCTCAACAACATAACTCAAATCAATTCTTCTATGGTCTTCTATATTCACTGTCCAACTTTCACATGCATATGAAGCTATTGAAATCATTATGGCTTTAGTCAAGTGTACCTTAGTCCTCAAACTGGCATCTTTGAGCTTAATCACTTTAAGAGGTCTTGTGCAGCAGATTCACCTAATGCAATATGTTGTTTGATTTCTTGATTGCTGTTTCCATGAATGTTGTTGGTTCATCTGAGCAAAATCAAGTCTTTGACAACTTCAATGTTTTCTCCATTTATCATGATGTTATTTATTGGTTCAATGATAAGGATTTTTATTTTCTTTATATTGAGGTGCATTCCATACTGAGGGCTGTGTTTTTTGATTTTCATCAGTAACTATTTAAGTAGTTGTATCATCAGCATATCACAGGTTCTTAATGAGTCTTCTTCCAATTCATGTTCTTCTTCATATAATCCAGTTTCTCAGATTATTTGCTCAGCAAACAGATTGAGTAAGTTTGGTGAAAGAATATAACCCCAATACACACCCTTCCTGATTTTAAACCATTCACTATCTCCTTGTTCTCTTCGAACAACTGCCTCTTGGTCTATGAACAAGTTTTTCATGAGCACAATTGTTTCAGAACACTCATTCTGTGCAATATTGTCCATAGTTTGTCATGAGCCACACAGTTGAAAGCATTTGCATATTCAATAAAACACAGGCAAACATCTTTTTGGTATTTTCTGCTTTCAGCCAAAATCCATCTGATGTCAGCAGTGATATCCCTCATTCTATGTTTTCTTCTGAATTCAGCATGAACTTCTGTCAATATATGATTGCAGCCATTTTAGAATTATCTTTAGCAATTTTTTTTTCTTGCTCATGATATTAATGACACTGCCTTCAAGTTATTAAATTTTTAATCATCTTTAAGAGTTGATAGTGTTCTAGCTCCTGAAAGGGCAAAAAAAATCTGCTTTTCCTTTTATTTATTTAACAAATTGTTTTTTAATTTCACAAATTTCTATTTTCTACATTATGAAGTTCATCAATTATATATATAAAATATATTGCTAGGGAACATACTTTGTACCCACATAATCCTTTAAACAAGTCCTTCAGTTGTGGTGCTATAGGATAAGCACTTGACTGCTAACCACAAGGTTGCTGGCTCAAATCCACCAGCTGCTCCTTGGAAATCCTATACAGGCTTGCTATAAGTCAGAACTGACTCAATGGCAATTAACAACAACAACAGTTGTGGCAATATGATGTACACAATTTTTTAGATGTATGTTCTGTTAAATATTTTTCCATTACTCGTCACAAGAATGCAGGCTTCCCTAGCTATGTGAATTCTCACTATCAAATATCTGTTGTGTCAGCTTTCAAGAATGCTTAACCCAAGTTCATTACCTAATTAAGTCTTGATACAATGTAGCATTGTAGGATAAGCACTGGACTGCTAACTACAAGGTAAGCAGTTCAAATCCACCAGTCGCTCTGTGGGTGAATGATGAGACTTTCTATTCTCATAAAGATTTACATACAGCCTCAGAAACCCTACACAGGGTCACGTTGATTTGGAATTGATTCAGTGGCAATGGGTTTGGTTTAAAATGATTCCATGTACAAGTAAGCAATGAGTTTAAGTTTCCTGGAGTCTGACCAAGACTCTTGTTCATCCATTCTTTGATGGAATCACATTTGTATGTTGATGAAACTTGCTATGCATACAACTCTTGTCTTCTCTATATTATCAAGTAAAAATGTCTTTTAAGAAATTGCAAAAGCCTAGGAGTCCTGGTATGGCCCTGTGGGATAAAGTGCTGGACTGCAAGGTTGGTTTGAATCACAAGGTCAGCAGTTCAAACTCACCAGCCACTCCTTGGAAACACTATATAGGGTTGCCAAGAGTCAGAACTGATTCTATGGCACACAACAACATGAGGAAACTGGACTTCTGGTGTGATGCTATAGGATTAGCACTGGTCTGTGTACCAGTTTAAACCCACCAGCTGCTCCTTGGAAACCCTACACAATGTTGCTATGAGTTGGAATTATGACACTCAGCAACCACAACAACATGACCAAATTAGGTGAGTCAAAGAAGTCTAGGAAAACTCTTTCATACACAGAAAGATGCCATCTTCATTCCTCTTATCTTCACTTACTCCCCAACCCAAGGGCAGCCATGCTCTGTTTTCGTACCTCTTGCCACCAAACCTCATACAGGATTGTTGTTTTTAGTGCTGTCAGATGGGTGCCAACTCATAGCAACCTGTACAGGGTCTTCAAGGTATGACTGTTGGGTTTGAACCAACAATCATTCGGCTAGCCGTCTAGTGCTTATTCTACAGTGCCATGCTAGGACTCACAGTAGCTGTTCAAAAACAATTCTCTAGTTTATTTTATATTACTGAGTTTGATGTTAACTATTATGTATCCTTAACACATCATTTCTTTGATTAGTTGGATTATAAATGTGTTTTTGTGGAAGCATAGAAGAAAAAACATGATTCATATCTAATTCTGTATAGTACCCTCGGATGGTTGTTGTTGTTAATTGCCATTGAGTCAATTCTGAACCATAGCAACCCTGTATAGGGTTTCTGAGGAGTGACTGGTGAGCTTGAACCACTGACCTCCTGGTTCAAACCAACTTTGCAGTCCAGCGCATTAGTATGACACCATCAGGTATTACACACAAATACATTCACTAATGAGTTCATTATGTATAAAGTAATTAGATAATTGCTGTTTTAAATGTTTTATCGTATTCTGGAATCCTTGACATATTGTTATGTAGATGTTTAAGACTTGTTTCAGTGATATTTAAACACTATTATTTTTTCTCCATGAAAAGAATAGAGTGTGAGCTCCTGCCATCTAAAATGAGCTGTTTAACACATTTTGGGGAATAGATTAAATTTACTATACAACATAATTTTAGGATAAGATAATGAGGCATTTCTGTATAAATGAATTAAATTTAGAGATTATTTTGATTAAGGCACATGAAATGCTTCACAATTTAAATATAGTGCTTTGTTTTTTGATGCCCTCCTTAATCATTCTTTCTGCTTAGAATACCAAATATAGGGGGTTTCATACATTCACTTTTGGTGAAATTTTTTGAAGAAAAACACAATGCCGTCTTCATCCTTGTATAACCTACACTGTGTGGCAAGCAGTTTTAAATGATTCTTTTTTTTTTTTTTTTTCCCATTTGCTCAATTGACTGCTGATCTGGGACTAAGCTTTATGGTGACAAAAATATCTCTTATTTACAGTGACCCCAGATAGGTTCTTGATGAATGCATGTGTGATAAACTCAAGACTTCTGTTCCCATCTCCTTTAGGGTTTGATTGAGCCATTCAAATTTATGGACCTGGTGATTGAAAAAATCTCCATAGTGCCTAGTGACCTTGGTGTTTGCAATGTGGATCATGTCCTTATGAGGCTGACTGAAATTAGCCATTTGGGCGGAGTTGCTGCTGGATCACACCAGGTTCTTCATTTTGTGCTTGGAGACCAGAAGCTGGATCCAGAACTTCTGCTCTATGTGGTCCAGCTTGGCCAGAAGCATGATGGAGTAGAGCTTGAGGTAGATGCTGTACCTTATCAGAAAACATCTTCATCTGCTGCAGTAAAGGCTCTTTGTGATAGTTGGGGTACATATTTTTATAGTTGGGCACCACAGGAGAGATAAATATGGATTAAGATTAGCTTGAACGCTCCTCATAGACCTGTGGATCACTCTTCTGCATGTGCAGTATCTTATCCAAACATTTCTCCCACAGCTGAAGGTGAATTCTCTCGTTGATGTGTGTGTGGTACACAGTAAGGGCAGTGGCCAGCAGTTCATGCATTTGCTCATTCTTCTTGTTAATCATCTCATACTTATACATGGTCCTCTGGAACATGCTCTTGGTCCTTGGATGTAGAGAAGGATGTTGGCAAAGACCCGGAAGGCATCCTGGTACTAGCACATCATATGCAAACCTGATGTAATGGTATATAGTGACCTGGAACTTGGGCACTTTAGGAATACATGTTCTTCTTGTTTAGCTCGATGTTCTCCAGCACCTTGATGGCCTGGTAATAATCCTCCAGCAGTCAAGAAATCAAATGATGTATTGCATTAGGTAAATCTGCTGCACAAGACCTTTTTAAAGTGTTGAAGTGCAAAGAAGTCAGCTTGAGGACTAAGGTGCACCTGACCCAAGCCATTGTATTTTCAATAACCTCATATGCATGCAAAAGCTAGACAGAGAATAAGGAAGACTGTAGAAGAATTGATGCCTTTGAGTTATGGTGTTGGAGGAGAATATTGAAAGTGCCATGTACTGC
>NW_006408606.1:6838666-6874554 GCF_000296735.1 Chrysochloris asiatica | reverse complement strand
GGTCATTAAGAAGACAAGAAAGAAGGAAAAGACCAAAAGGAATGTCAGAAGAGACTGAAATTTGCTTTCCAGTGTAGAGATGCTAAGATAAATGGAAGAAATGAGAAGGTAGAAAACCTTGTTAGAAAATTTCAAAGGTTAGCTTAAGAAGACAGTCAAATATTGAAATGAAATATGTAAACACCTAGAGTTAGAAAACCAAAAGGAGGAACACACTCAGCATTTCTCAAGCTGAGGGAACTGAGGAAGAATTTCAAGCCTCGATTTGCAATATTGAAGGATTTTATGGGCAAAATATTGAATGATGCAGAATGCATCTAAAGACAGTGGAAGGAAATACACAGTGACTGTACCACAAAGAAATGGTTGATGTTCTACCATTTCATAAGCCAATGATACTGAAGTAAGAAGTCCAAGGTGCATTGAAGGCCTTGGCAAAAAACAAGGCAATGTGAATAATGGAATGCAAACCAAAAGCTTTCAATAAACTGATACAGCATTGAAGGCACTCACTCATCTTTGCCAACAAACTTGGCAATTTGACTGGAAGAAATCCATATTCATGCCCATTCCAAAGCGAGATGATCAATGGAATGTGGGAATCTTCAGACAATATCATTAGTATCACATGCAAGTAAAATTTTGCTTAAGAAAATTCAAACATGGCAGCAACCATACATTGACAGAAAACTTCCAGAGGTTCAAGCTTGATTCAGAAGAGGACCTGGACTGAGGGATATCATTGATGATGTCAGATGGATCTTGGCTGAAAACATTGAATACCAGAAAAAAGTTTACTTGTGTTAGTTTTCAATTGTGTGGATCATGACAAGCTATGGATATCATTGCTGAACATGTGTATTGCAAAACACTTATTTGTATTCCTGCAGATTCTGTACATAGACCAAGAGGCAGTTGTTCAAACAGAGCAAGGGAACACTGAATGGTATAAAGTTAGGAAAGATGTGTACCAGGATGTATTCTTTCAACATACTTATTCACTATGTATGCTGAGCAACTAATTTGGGAAGCTGGATTATATGAAGCAAAACAGTAGGATTGTAGGAGAACTCATTTACAACAGACTATATGCAGATGATAGAACATTGCTTTCTGAAAGCTAAGAGGACTTAAAATACTTACTGATGAAAATCAAAGACCACAGCCTTACGTTTTAGATTGCACCTCAATATAAAGAAAACAAATTTCCTCATCATTAGAGCAATAAACAACATCCATATCAAGAGAGAAAAGATTGAAGTTGTCAAAGGCTTCATTTTCTCAGATCAACCATCAACACTCAGGGAAGCAGCAGCCAAGAAATCAAGTGACTTATTGCATTATGAAAATCTGCCACACAAGATCTCTTTAAAGTGTTCAAGAGCAAAGATATCAGTTTGAGGACAATGATGTGCATGACCCAAGCCATGATATTTTCAACAACCTCTTAAGCATGTGAAAGTTGGACAATGAATGAGGAAGACTGTAGAAGAATTGACACATTTGAGTTATGGTGTTGGAAGAGAATATTAAAAGTCCCATGGACTTCTAAAAGAACAAACCAATTTGTTTTGAAAGATGTACATCTAGACAGCTTCTTGGATGCCAGGATGGCCAGACTTTGTCTCTCATACTTCAGACATATCATTCTTGAAGAAGGAGATCATGTTTTGTAAGCTGGAAGGTTGGAGAAAAAAAGGAAGACCCTCAACATGATGGATTGGCACAGTGGCAGCAGCAATGGGCTCACATTTAGCAATGATTGTGAGGTTGGCTCAGGACTGGGCAGTGTTTCAGTGTTTCTTTTTGTTGTACATAGGGTGGCTATGAGTTAATACCAACTTGATGGCACCTAACAAATACAACAATAGTGAGTCAGAACTGACTCAATAGCACTTAATACCAACAACAACAATGTAGGAAATTATATATTAGTAAGACTTTTAAACTATGTTCTATGAAACTAAAAGACATCCACAAAATAATCAATTAAATATTATCATAATAATTTAAAATATACACCATGAGATTATGTATATTCATGAACCAAAAGAAATAAAGCTTCACAATGGGTAGAACAAACAACTTAATAAAAGCCAACTTAGATCCTAATTTACCAGAAGTTTCTTTAAAAGCTGTCAGCACTCTGTTTCTCTGCTGGGTTTGAAAATCCATTGCAATGGTCACACAGAACCTACAGATAATATTCATTATTATGGGGTTCATTGGGACAATCAGCAAATTTCAATTCAAGATCAGGAATATAGTTCTATGTTCAGGACAGTCTTTTCCCAACTGTGCCCTCAGGCAGGTTTCTCTCTTATGCTAGGTCTCTCAGCTATGGTCTCTTCAGCCTTTACCAGGGTTAGGCCATGTTGCAAAACTCAATTAGTGGTGTGGATAAGTGCTCAATGGTCACACAACTCTACCATGAACCTCAGCACAAAGGCACTTGGCTGTAGCTCTGTGGGTCAGCAAATATAGCTTCCCAGATTAAATGCCTGAAAGGATCCCACTCCTGCCTGAAGACCCTCATCTTTTTTATTCTCTGGACCAGGAAGCCTTCTACTCTGCTCTGTATGATACTCTTGGTTCTGCTTTTTACTGCCACTGCTTTTCTGCCACTATGCTACCATTTCTCTCATATCATAGCCCTCTTCCTCCTTGATTAAAGAGGTTCAGTGCAGGGAACTCAGGTTCCAAAGTATGTATTCCACTTCTGGCTCTTCTTTCTTGATAGTAGTGTGATCCCCTATTCCTACTTCTGAAATGGTTCATTTAAATCCCAGTGGAATGGAGAAACAACCAATCCCCATGTTGGAGTCCCATACCTCCTTTTGCATGGTCCCAACCAGTCATTTGGTGGGGGCTACAAAGACTCCCCGTGTGGCACTGTAGGATCAGCATTGGACTGCAAACCACACAGTTGGCAGTTCAAACCCACCAGTTGCTTCTTGGAAACCCTATGGTAGTGGTGGTGTGCTGTGGAATCAGTTCCAACTCATAGAGACCCTGTATAGGGTTTCCAAGGATGTAAATCTTTACAGGAGCAGACAGCCTCATCTTTCTCCTGTAGAATGATTGGTAGTTTCAAACTGCTGACCTTGAGGTTAGCAGCCTGACTCATATCCACTATGCTACCAGAGCTTCTTTGAAAACCCTATGCAGGGTCATTATTAGTCAGAACTGACTTGACAGAACTTAACAACAATAGTAGCAAAGACTACGGCTAGAATAGTCATAGTAAATAAATCTCAGTACTGAAATAGGTCATTATTTGTAAAGATAGGCTTGTGTTAACTAGCCAAGTAAAACCCATAACTAAGGAATATAGGATTACATTACTATTTTTAGAGAAGTCAGAAAGCTGAAGGGGAAAAAGCAGAGGAAACATGTGGCAAAGAGAAAATGAGGAAAATAAAATCCACCACTGATTGTCTCTAGAAAGTACTAACCAATTTCTGTCTTTTTAAAAAAACTTTTTATTGTGAGTTGAATGAAAATTTATAGACACGATCATTAGTTTTACATTGAAAAAGAGTACGCTTTGTGTCATCTCAATGATTACAATCCCCTCCATATAACAATAGTTACCCCACTTTCTCCCTGTGTTTCCTATTTTCCTTCTACCCATCTTGCCATCACTTCTCAACTGTGTCTTTAGGTAAGTGTTGTCCTTTTGATTTTGAATGATTTACCTTTCCATGGTGAGCATTCTTACTAGAGTTGTTGTCTCCTTTATATACCTATCTACTTCTTGGCTGATAATTGGGCCATTCGGGTGACCTCCTTTCCAGACCTAAAAGGTGATTGAGATCTATATTGTTGAATTCTTCCAGTTTCTTTCTAACCAGTATGCCTGGTCTTAGTTTAATAAATCTGAGTTTTGCTCCACATTTTCTCCCACTCTATTAGGACCTTCTAATGTGATCCTTTTCAAAGAAGTTGGTAGTGGTAGCTGGGCACCATCTAGTTCTTCTGGTCTCAAAGTTGTGGAGACTGATGTTCACCTGTTGCATTAGTTCATTGGACTGATTTATCCCAAGCATCTTCAATTCTCATCACTCTTCTTTCTTCTTCATATGGAGAGACCAATAATTGTATGTTAGATGACATGAGCATTTAAGATTCAATACGCTATGTACCAAAGTAAGCAATGACCAATTTCTGGTAAACCACTTCATGAAAAAACAACCAGGATTAGGAGACAAACTTTGCTTTATGTTATGGTTTTGTCCTAGGCAAGATTTATCAGGCGTTTACCACAGATCATTTTATTTGACTACACTAATGAAAATGCTAAAGTTATAGTAAAAATCTCAAACCAAATGATGCTATAAGTCAGAAAGTTAAGTGTTTATGGTATCATGTTTAGTTTAAAACCTTTTAAAATAAGAAGTTAAAGAAATGATAAAACAAAGAATACTTTTTCTTTTATCGGACAGATCAATTTTGCTAAGAGAAAATAAATAAAAATATATTAAATTCCAGGTGCAAAAACATTTGCCACTCTCACTGTCTTTCCTTCAGGCACAGTAGGATAAGCACTGGACCACAGGTCGGTTTTAATTGCAATGTCAGCGGGTGGTTCAAAGTTACCAATCGCTCCTCGGAAACCCTATACAGGTTGCTATGAGCCTGGAACTGACTTGATAGCACTTAACAATAAGGACAACATAGATTAGTGGTGGAATCCTGGTGTGGCGCTGTGGGTTAATGCGCCAGACTGCAAAGCCGTTTGAACTGCAAGGTCAGCGCTTCAAGCTCACCACCCTTTCCTCGGAGACCCTATACAGCGTCGCTATTGGTCAGGACTGACTCAATGGCATTAACAACAACAACATTAGAATTATGATCAGAACACCATGGAAAATTTAAAGTTCAGAGCTCTAGGTACCTATATTATGTTGTTGGTGTTGCTGCTGCTGCTGTGAAGTGCTGTTGAGCCGGTTCTGACCCATAGTGACACTGTATAGGGTTTCCGAGGAGCGACTGGTGAGCTTGAACCACTGACCTTGCGGTTCAAACCAACTTTTCCATCTAGCCCATTTATGACCCTCTACTCAACTGAATAAAATGCTGCACAGTCTTGCT
This sequence comes from Chrysochloris asiatica, assembly GCF_000296735.1. Classification (NCBI taxonomy): domain Eukaryota; kingdom Metazoa; phylum Chordata; class Mammalia; order Afrosoricida; family Chrysochloridae; genus Chrysochloris; species Chrysochloris asiatica. The sequence goes on along the minus strand of NW_006408606.1, from coordinate 6,869,460 downwards.
GTGTCTTCACAATATTTGCTAAGCTTGAACCCATTGTTGTAGCTGCCGTATCAATTCATTGTCATTAAGAATCTTTCTCTTTTTTGCTGATCCTCTATTTTACTAATCATGATGTCCTTCCAGTAGTGATGCCACTGGAATCTGTAGTTTTAAAAAGTTGGCCAGGTGATAAAGATACTCTGATAGGTTTGAGCACCACTGCCATTAAACAAGCAGGGATTTAAAACTCTCAATCTTATCTCAGTCTCTTGCTGAACATACTCCTGTAAAGGTTTAAGGTAATAATGACCTTGTTGTAGGTCATTTCCTTTTGATTAATGACCAGCTGGAAGAAGTTGTCTCTAGGATCTTTAAATTTAGACTGCCAATAATTACTCAACTATCTGCCTGCAGTTCAGATCTGTAAAACTTCCCTCTACAAGAAACATGGCACTCTTACTTTGTTTTAATTGCATTCCTTTTCTAATTAATCTCGCAAATGCCACAGTTGCTACAGAACAGAAAAAAAAGCAGGAAGATCAAAGTGTATGTCTCTGTTGGAACAAACAGAAGCAGAGGAGCAGGGGGGATGATTTAGCTCTTAGGTGGATTTTGCTGAAACGTTCTATTTGTTTCGCAGTGATTTGTACAGGTAATGTGAACTAGGTTGCCCTCAGTCTCTTTACAGATTACACCCCATTTCCTTTACCATGCGGCTAAGTAATTCTTAGGGAATTATCCCCGTCAAACTTCTGCTAACAATGTGATCTGCAACATATGCTTCCACTTTATATACTGCAGGACAGCCATTGGCTTCATAAAGCTGCCCGCATTTCAAACTGTTCAGGCTGGAATTGCAATCTTTCCACCCACCCCTTTCCCGTCAGGTAAAGAAAATGTTCATACCTCAGGTTTTGTTACCAAGCAACAGAGTTACATTTGCCAATTGCCACCATTTCCTTCTCATAGTATTACAGGCCTTATTATTAACATTTAGTTCAGAGAAATTGCTGTCATTATGTGAAGTAACTTCCTTTAGAGGTTATTCATTAACCTTAGGTATTTTACTGTGTAATTATAATTGCCAAGTGCCGCAGGCTTGGAAAACCTTTGAACTCCTCAAGGTATTAGGGGACAGCAGAAAGGATATTATCTGATTTTTCTTCCTTTTCCAGTTAAGTTTTAGTCTTGAAGGGGCCCTGTTTCCCCCGTATACTTGTCTGCTTCCTAAAGAAGAAACTCTTCGGTCTCCTTCTCCTTCCAGATTGCTGACTGTTAACTCAGAAAAGAGCCAGGGAGGAACTGGCCTGTTAGAGTCTGATTTCTCAAAACACCATAGATCAGAGTGAAATTATTACCACTTTGTCTTAAGGAAAAATGTGGGGATATTGAGAAGACCCACTGGATTGGCAAATGTTTGGTGCACACACTTGTACAATATGTGGGGCTCTGCAAGAAGCCCACACAATGCCTGGAATTGTATACTGTGCACAATCTTGCTCTGACACAACAGAAGACCTTCATCCTATTGCTCACCCGATGGCTCCCTTAAAGCAATTTTTCTCCCTGGCTTTGCAGGAACCAGGTGTGCATTCCATAATACACCTATTATATAGCCCATTCTCTGTAGCCATTGCTTATACAATGACCCTTCTGATTTACCCCACGTGGTGTGGTTGCCAATTCCTCGGGTCCTCACCCTGTACAATTTCAGGTATGCATTTCACATATATTTTCAGGCAAAAATTTCAACCTCTTCTTCCCTCCTCTCTCTCTTTGTTTTAAGATAAACAAAAGTACTGTTTTTTGTTTTTTTTTTTCTTTCTCCAACTACATGTGCCCACAGCACAAGCACCCTCAAAAAGGAAACCTGTTTCTCTCCTCCCAGGTTTCTGGTTTCTCCACCCAGTCTCCCCACACTCCCCGCACCCAGTGCTTCCGGCCTCCACCCAGACTCTGAGTAGTGCACCAACATTCCAGGTAACTTGATTCCCAGACAGGAGAGGCTGTGGCTACTGCTGTGAAGGGGTGGCCACGTGACAGTCCTTGCCTTGCACTGGAAGGTACATACCTGATTCAGAAAACTAGGCAACAGGTGAGCTCAGTCAGAACCAGTGGCGCCATTAGAGGAATGCAGGGGGCACAGATTGTACCAGGTGATGCTGTCAAAGGAGGTGACACCAAATGATTGCTTATAAAAGTTTTGTGCAGGGTTTCATCAGGAATTAAGTATATTTTAGAAAAATATCATTAGGTTATAGCAATATCTTTTTCTAAGCCCAGCTTATATGTGTCAATATACCTTCAAGGTTAAAACACTATGCTAACTTTTCTTTGTTGTTGTTAAGTGCCATCCAGTCGATTCCAACCCATAGTGACCCTGTATAGGGTTTCTGAGGAGCAGCTGGTGAGCACCAAACTTGCAGTTCAAACGGATTTGCAGTCTGGTGCATTAACCCACAGCACCATACCAGGACTCCTAACTTATCTTGTTGTTGCTAAGTGCCATCAAGTTGATTCTGACCCATAGCAACCCTGTATAGGGTTTCTGAGGAGTAGCTGGTGAGCTTGAAGCACCGATCCTGCACCTCAAATGACTTTGCAGTCTGACGCATTAGCCCACAATGCCATACCAGTACTTTGTCTTGGGAACCTTCTAATGTTCTCTGGTCAGAGCTGTCATTATTACCCAATTACAATGACACTTTGACTCATGTGGCTTTGTCTGCATGGCTGAGAAAGCATGCACTGTTGCTTTCATTGTTGATGGCATTTTTTATAGCTACTGATTTTGTCAAATTTTCAGGTGTTGTGCCTACAATATCATGGTAGTATTCTTGAACATATAGAAACAACTTTTTCTGAACATGAAATAGTAATAAAAAGAAAAGGAGACTGGAGAAGGACATCATGTCTGGAGGGACAAAGTGGCAAAGATTGGTACCGAAGCCCTAGCAACTCAATATGAAACCCAGTACATTATGGCCCAATAGCATCAACAATTTATTTGGTATCAGGTACTTCTTTAGCCTGAGCATATTATGTGGGCATCAAGCACACAATTGCCTTTGAACTCTGAGATAAAGGCAAATTTGGTTTTCTCCTTCCAGAATCTCAGATAAAGTCAACCTGTAAAGAGACCATGCTAGCTGTCAAATTTATCACCACATATATCCTCAAGCATGCTTCATAAAGAATTATGATCAGTTTGAAATAAGTCAACTAGTAGCTATCTGTGCCTTTCATGGGAAAGTCAATTGTCAACTATCAGTGGATGCAACTACCACATCACATGAATAGATCCTTTGCTTGCTCACCTAAGTACTATTATTTTTGTTTGCTTTCACTTGTATTTAGTATCACTTTAACAAAGTAACATTAAATCAAACTTTCACCCACTTCTCTTTGTTCCAGGTAAAGTTTAAGCCCCACAGAAAATAAAATTTTGAGTATTTTCAAAAGATGGTGTGCAGTGGGGAACAGGAAGGAAATGAAAACCTTTAGTTTCCCCAGAATCTGATTACAACCATGAGGCTTCACCATTCTGTATGCTAATATAATAGAAATAACATGCATTTCAGTTAAAAAAAAAAAAAAAGAAAAGGAGAAAAACAAACAAACAAAAAGGCTTCCACTCAGTTACTAATAATAATTCAATGTAGACAGATTTTATAAAACAATTTCATTGTTAGGGTTCACATAATTGAATCAATATTAGATTTAAGCAATTTACAACTATCATATATTATTCTGTGATTAACATTGATAATAAACAGAATATTCTATATGATCTGGTACAGGGGGAGGTCTATGGGCAGGAATGTGGCACCATGAGTTGTCATATTAGGTGACTCCAGCCCTAGTGCCACCACTTTGAGCCTGAATTTATAAAAACATATATTTACTGAAAGGGCGTGCTGGCCTCCACCACAGTGCTCCTGCATCAGACAGATTCCACTTTGATCATTGCAAATGAAAAGGCACGATTGACTGTGTGGTTTTATGGCGTGAACTGAGCTACAATACAAAGGCTGCCCGATCTCCGGGAGGGAAAGGCGGAGTGCGGGTTTTATGGGAGCTATAGCACAAGTCTGAACGAAGAGGCTTAGCATAGGGAGGGCAGTGCTGTCCTGGCAGGAGCCTGAGCTGCAGGAGCTACAATCCTTGCCTGTGAGGCAGGCCCTTTGGTCCATTCCCCTGGTGCTCAAGGTCCCTCACTTGCTCTTGACAGCTCTCGACTTTGATCTGTAAAATGGGGGAAACAGGACACACTTTGATATTCTGTAAATGGCGTGGGGATTTGCCTTGCTTTCTCACCATGCAAATGGCTTGTAGAGAGTTTCTTTGAGAACATGTTGCTACATGTACTCTAACGAGCTCAGCCTCTCCTTGCAGTGCCCATATATCAATCAACCAACACTTTTAAACCACCTAGTATGGATTCCCTATGCAGCAGAAAAATAAGGACATGGTCTCTGCTTTTAAAATATTTATGATTTAGCTGGGGAGATGGAATATATGAGTGTAAAACATTATGATAATAACATACATTTATTGAGTACTTCCCATATGTCAGGTTGCGTGTGGTAGGTTCAATGTCTCCTTTATTCCTCATAGCACCCATTAAGTAAGTGCTCTATTATCATCTCCTTACATAGATATTTTAGAAAGGTCACTGGCTCTACCTTATACAGTGTACAACAGTCAGTCAGGTTCCAGAGAAATGACCTATATTTGCAAACTCCAGTCTGCTAACTTCCAATAGGAATGAATGGCCAGTTGCATCCAGACTCATTCACTCCAGTCTTGTTCCCAGCATGCTCTCACTGTTCTTTCTCTGAAAAACAGGGGAACTGCCTTAGATCATGTGCAAGGAACTTTCTTTAGCAGGCACTACTCTCTAGGAGCGTCTACAATTTCTTTCTCCTCCTTCCTCTCTGTCTTTCTGTTGCTGTTAGCTGCCATTGAATCACACTGATTTATGGTTACTCCATGCATAAGAGAACACAATGTTACCTGGTCTTATACCATTTCCATAATTGGTTGAGAATCAGATGGTTGTGATCCATAGTGTTCTCATTGGTTGAGTTTTGCAAACAGATTACCAGGCCTCTCTTCCTAGTGTGTCTTAATCTGAAAGTTCTGCAGAAACCTGTTGAGCATCACAGCAACATGAAAACCGCCTCTGAGGTAACTGAGCTTGAGGTATATTGGCAGGGAATCTCCACTGAACTACTCCTTAAGCAGCATTAATCTCATACAGATACCTTGTCCTTGTCTTCTGCGATTTTACTATCTAAGTAGAGAGAAGAAACCTAATACAAAACACTAATACATACAAAGCAGAACTTCACCTTGATGAAGTGGTGCTTGATATCTTAACTCCTATTTTCTAACTTTCAATGATTTCTTCAGTTTCTACTATATATGTAACACCTTTGTCTTTACACAAAGGTGCAGCCAGGTTTTTACCAGTTCACCACAGGCAGATCTGACAGTGTGTTCATCTTCAGCACATCTTGCCAAACTCTCTTATGATGACTAAAGAACAAACAGAATGTTGTTTTCCTAGGCTGGCCAACATGTTGATCTTGCCTCTGTAGTGTGGAACACCAGCCAGTGGGATTTTATGAATAGGCTAATCTTTTGATTTGGTCTGTCTCTGGATGCTGAGCTAATTATAGCAGCTCTTTTGGGTATGGGTTTGAATGGGAAACATTCTGATGCTTGGAAATTTCTAGGTTGATAGGAATAACCTAGGAGCTCTGGTAGTGTAGTGGTTACAAATTGGGCTGTGAGCCTCAAGGTCAGCAGTTCAAAACTACCAGCTGTTCTACGGGAGAAAGATGAGGCTTTCTACTCACTGTACAGGGTTGCTATGAGTTGGAACCGACTCTTCGGCACATAACCACCACCACCACCAGGAATAACCTGAGGCCTGTCAACCTTGTTGGAAGGGATTAAGATGACCTGGGAATCTTTCGTTAGCATAATTCCCTCATTTCCTGACTAGGAATATGGGTATTTGAAGGATTGCTACACTCAATTATGCATTTATTGAACATTTCTATTTGCATTGTTTATTGGTAGCACTAATAGAAACCCGAGTTCTAGTTCTAGTTCTAGTTCAGCTACTAATCAGTCCTGGATCAATCGCACATTATAACACTCCATCAAGTAGTTACTTTATTATTCCATTTCACCCACATGTTAGTGAGGTGCCCTGTTCCAGGTCACCCAGAGGTCACCAGTCAGTTTTCTCACATGTAATGAAAATAGAATAAAAATTGGTCTAGACCAGTGGCTTTCAAATCAAAGCAGCTTTGTTTTTATCGTTTATATAGTGGAGTTTCATGCAAGATATTTGTCTAAAAAGCAAAAGGAAGGATTCACTGATAAAAAATCAAAAAATCCAAACAAAACATTTTAAAGCCACCACTCTTGAGGCCCACTGAAGCTCTCTTTAGCTTTAACATTCTACAGTTCTCTTAGACACAGTCAGTGATGGCTTCTTGGGAATCACATGCTGTTTAGTTTGGCGGCATTATAACGTTGCATAAGGAAAAACAAGGCTGGAAATGAATTTTGGGTCAAGATTTAGAGTGGCCGTGGGTGCTAGACCAAGAAATCTGGACATTGTTTTATTGGCATTATAGGGAGCCATCAATCAGTTTTGAGTTACGATATGAGTTCAGCTGTGATAACAATATCTGAAAAATAGTGGCTGAAATCCAGAAGAGATACTTCCTCATATAAAAGAATGCAGAGGCTCAGGACAAGCCTGGGTGCTCTGTGTAGTCATCAGCACCCCCCCCCCCCACACACACACACACTCCCATCCCATATTTTTCTGTTTTTGTGTTCTAGTGAAGTTCGCTTTCAGCTGCATGGTTAGTTCCTGGTCCAGACAGACTACTTGCTTTGAAGGATAGAATAATGGGCAAATATGAAAGGCCAAAGAGTCACGCATCTCAGCTTTCTCAGCAGTTCCTCCCAGGTCATTTATTTACATCTTGTTGGCCATAGCTTAGATACATTACCACATCTAGTTGCAAGAGAGAATGGGGCAGTTAGACCTTATTCTGGGCAGCCATGTGGCTAGTCAAGTCATGGTTCTGTTATTAAGAAATAAGGAAAAATGGATGTTGGAAGGCAGCTAGTGGATTCTGCTATAGGTGTTAAATGATCAGAACTCTGCATTGGAGTCATTCTTTTGTGACAGTGGATGGGAGACCTTGATGACACACACTGTTAATAATTTGGTTATAACCATTAGTGATATAAACCCACCCAGAGATGCCTTAGAAGAAAGGCATGGCAATTTGATTCTGAAAGGTCTTTGAAAATCCTAAGGAGCCGTTGTATTCTGCACTCATGTCATTGCCATGAGTCAGAGATGCCTTGAGGACAACTGGTATATACATATATATTATTTTTCTGATGGGAAACTATTAACTAGGTGAAAGGAATGAGGGTCTGACCTAGAATGGTCAGAATAAGATGGGAGAGGGAAAGGAAAGCTAGAACAGAGAGACACCAAGAGGACTTTCCAGATTGATGGGGTTTTGTGAAGGGGCGGGGACATGCAAAGGGAGTATGCAAAGATCCCATACAACTTTGGAATCACATGAAAGACTGATTAGATACACCATTAATTAAAATAAGGAAGTTGTAGGGAGAGAAGTTTTAGGTAAGAGGGTAACAAATTAGGTTTTGTGCATGTTGGGTGTGTGCTGCTACAGGTGATACATCAGGTTGGAGCTTGAGAGAATTTGTATTGTACATTTTGAAGTGAATAATTTCTCATAATTTTTTTATCCTAATGTCTGCTGTGCTTGTTAGGTGCCATTGAGTGGGTACTGACTCACAGTGACAGTATACACAGCAGAACAGAATACTGCCTGATTCGACGCCGACCTCACAATCCTTGCTACACTTGAGACCATTGCTGCTGCCACTGTGTCAGTCCACTTTATTGGGGATCTTCCTCTTTTTCCCTGACTCTCCACTTTACCAAGCATGATGTCTTTCTCCAGGGATTGGTCCCTACTGATAATATGTCCAAAGTATGAGAGACGAAGTCTGGCCATCTGGCTTTCTAAGGAGCATTCTGGTTGTACTTCTTCCAACATAGATTTGTTTGCTCTTTTGGAAGTCCATGGTACTTTTAATATTCTCCTCCAACACCTTAACCCAAATATATCAATTCTTTTACCGTCTTCCTTATGCATTGCTCAATTTTCACATGCATATGAAGTTATTGAAAATACCATGGCTTGGTTCAGGTGCACCTTAGTCTTCATACTGACATTTTTGCTCTTCAACACTTTAAAGAGGTCGTGTGCAGCAGATTTGCCTAATGGAATATGTCATTTGATTTCTTGACTGCTGCTACCATGAGTGTTGATGGTTCATCTAAGCAAAATTAAGTTTTTGACAACTTCAATCTTTTATCCATTTAGCTTGATTTCATTTATTGGTCCAGTGGTTAGGATTTTTGTTTTCTTTACTTTGAGGTGCAAGCAAGTATTTTAAGTCCTCTTTGCTTTCAGCAAGCAAGGTTGTGTCATCTGCATATTGCAGGTTGTTAATGAACTTCTTCCAGTCTTGATGCTACGTTCTTTTTCATATAATCCAGTTTCTCAGATTATTTGTTCAGCATACAGATTGAATTAATAAAATGAATAAATACAACTCTGGCTCACACTTTTCTTAATTTTAAACCATTCGGTATCTTCCTTTGTTCTGTTCTAACAACTGCCTCATGAGCACAATTAAGTGTTCAGGAATACTCATTCTCCACAATGATTTCCATAGTTTGTCACGATTCACACAATCAAAAGCCTTTGCATAGTCAATAAAGCACAGGCAAACATCTTTCTGGTATTTTGTGCTTTCAGCCACGATCCATTTGACATTAGCAGTGTGACATTAGCCCTTGTTTTCACTTCTTCGTCTGAATCTGGGTTGAACACCTGGCAGATCCCTGGCAATCAGTGTATGGCTGCAGCCTTTTTTGAATGATCTTTAGCAAACACCACTACAGAAAAAAAATTTCTTACATATGATACTAACGATATAATCTGATGATTTCTGTATTCCATTGGGTCACCTCTCTTTGGAATGGGCACAAATATGGATGTTTTTTGATAAGTTGGCCAAGTAGCTGTCTTCCAAATTTCTTGGTATAGATGAGTAAGTGTATCCAGTGCTGCATCAATTATCAGTTTGTTGAAAGATTTTTATTTGTACTTAATCTATTCCCAAAGCCTTATTTTTTGCCAATGATTTCAGTGCACCTTGGACTTCTTCCTTCAGTATCATTGGTTCTTAATCATATGCTAACCTTTGAAATGGTTGAACATCGACCATGGTTTTTTTTTTTTTTTTTTGCTACAGTGTTTCTGTGAATTCTTCTCATCTTCTTTTGATGCTTTCTGCATCATTCAGTGCTTTGTCCATAGAATCCTTCAATATTGTAATTGATTTTTTTTTTTTTTTTTTTTTTCGGTTTCCTCTGCTTGAGAAATGCTGATCATGTTCTTCCCTTTTGGTTTTCTAACTCTAGGTCTTTGCACATTTCATGATAATATATGACTTTGTCTTCTTGAGCTGCACTTCAAAATTTTCTGTTCAGTCGTTTACCTCCTCATTTCTTCCATTTTCTTTAGCATCACTACAGAGGAGAGCAAATTTCAGTCTTTTCTCACATCCTTTTCAGGCTTTTCCTTCTTTCTTGTCTAGTTAATGACATTTTGCTTTCTTCCTGTATGATGTTCTTGATGTCATCCCACAATTCTTCTTGTGTTCTGTCATTAGTATCTAATGCATCAACTCTGTTCTTGAGATGATCTCTAAATACAAGTGGAAAATGTTCAAGATCATATTTTGGCTCTCATGGCTTTGTTTTCACTTTCTTCAGCCTGAACTTGGCTATAAGCAATTGATGGTTTGTCCCACAGTCTGTTGCTGGCCTTGTTTTAGCTGATAATATTGGAACTTTTTCAATATCTCTTCCCACAAATGTAGTCAATTTGATTTTTGTGTGTTCCATCTGGTAAGGTCTATGTTTATAGTCATCTTTTATATTGTTTCAAAAAGGTGTTTACAATGTACAAGTCATTGGTCTTGCAAAATTCTATCATGTAATCTCCAGCATCGTTTCTATCATGGGCTATATTTTCCAACTACTGATCCTTCCTCTTTGTTTCCAACCTTTGCATTTCAATTGCTAGTAAATATCAATACATCTTGATTTCATGTTTGATCAATTTCAGATAGAAGAAATTGATAGAATTCTTCATTTTCATCCTTGCTGGCTTTAGTGGTTGGTGTATAAATTTAAATAATAATTATATCAATTGGTCTTCCTGTAGATGTATGGATATTATCTTATCACCGACAGCATCGTATTTCAAGATAGATCTTTCAATGTTCTTTTTGATGATGAATATGAGATAATTCCTCTTTAATTTGTAGTTCCCAGCATACTAAACCAAGCAATTGCCAGATTTAAAATGGCCAGTTAATCCATTTCAGCTCACCTATACCTAGGATATTGATGTTTATTTGTTCCATTCATTTTTGACAACTTTCAATTTTCCTAGATTCATACTTCTCACATTCCATGTTCTGATTATTAATGGATGTTTACAACGGTTTCTCCTCATTTTGAGTTATGCCCCATCAGCAAATAAATGTTCCGAAAGCTTTACTCTGTTCATGTCATTATAGTCAACTCCACTTTGAAGATACAGATCTTCCCCAGTTGCATTTTGTGTGCCTTCTAACCTGAGGGACTCATCTTCTGGCACTAAATCTGACAACATTCTGGTGCTCTTCATCATGTTTCAGTATTCAATATTCTGGTGCTGGCAGTGTTCTACTGCTATTTGTAAGGTTTTCAGTGACTCAATATTTGGAAGTAGTTAATCTCTCCTTCTTCCTAGTCTGTCTTTTCCTGGAAGCTCAGATGAAACCTGTCCACCATGGGTGACCCTTGTTGGTATTTAAAGTACTGCTGGCATAGCTTTCAGCATTACAGAAACACATAAGCTACTACAATACGACAAACTGACAGGTGAGTGCTGGTTCTACTGTGTATATGACAGGCTGTTTTTGGGCTTCATAAGTTGTTACTTAAAAATCCATTGTCATCTAATCAATATAGTAAGTTTAATTTTGTTTTTGGTTTAATCTTCATAGAAGTAGACTACCTAAGGATACTGCATATGATTACCACATCTCTTTCCTACAGAGTTGCTGGTGGGTTCACTGAATGCTTTAACCACTATACCAGAGGACTCCCCTAAATTATTATTTAAAGGCAGTCTTCTAAATATGATGGAGTAAGGAAATGGGTTACCTCTATTCTCCTCTGTTTGACTGAATTCCATGCAGTTTTCCCCACCATCAGACTCTAGGATCTTGAAAGTTGTATCAAAAGCAAGGTTCAAACAAATGCAAATTTCTTATCTTTTTTAAAAAAACATTTTATTGTGAATTGGGTGCAGGTTGACAGACAAGGTCTTCAGCTTTACATTCAACAAACCATAAACTTTGTTTCAACTCAATTATTACAATCCCTTCCCTGCAACAACAGTTATCCTACCTCCTACCTGTGGTTCTCCATTTATATCTTATATTTCACAAATGAACAAAGCAAATATATTTAATGCACAGTACAAAACAATATATATATATATATTCATTTAAATGCTGAAAGGGCACATTCTGCAATCCAGCCTCCTGCCTGCAGACACAAAGCCTTACTCAGTCCATGGACTTAGATCCCCTAGCTGCTCTGTGACTCCATGCCACCAACTCTGCCACTGTCTTTGCTGTTGCCTCTTTTCTATGTAGGGATCTCATGCTCTTCCTTCCTGGTGGTTCTGGGATTGTCTGTTCCTAAAATGAAAGATTAGCTACTCTTCCTTTGAGTTATACATCTTCTACAATTACAGTTTTGACAATCACAATTAATCCTGCTAACAGTTACTTAAAATTGAATCGTAAAATTCTATCAACATCACTACCACACCCTTTCACCAGACCCATCTGGAAAAGAGGAAAACTATTTTTTTGGGAATTCTGCTGTACCCTCATCATTCTGAAGCTAAGCACACCCATGAAAGCTTGTAAACCAGCAACTTCATGCCTTTATAGCACCCACATTTTTGATAGACAGTGACTAAATTGCCATCCCTATCAACTCAGTACACTGAGGAGAAAGCATGTTCCTTGATATGAAGATTCTTCCATTCCAGTTGGAATTTTGAGCAACTGCATCCATAGCAAAAGTCCAATTCATCAAATTGTAGCAATATACAATTGCTCACAGTATCAAACATCTTTATCTCCATCTGGTCAGGTTCTGGTCAACTCAATCCTAATCATTCAAGCTAGGTCAAATAGGTACCAACTTCAGGTTTGGGAGTTCATGCACACATTTTTGTATTTCAGACCAACTGGCCCCTTCACTCTCAGCCCTAGCCTGAGGGGCTAGTGCAGTACCCATGGCTCAGGAGTTCACATAATTCCCTAAACTTCATACTAGCCAGCACTTCCTCTTCTCTCTCTTATCTCAAGGTCAACGGGTGCCAATGGAACATGTCTACATTCAACCCATGTCTTCATTGCTGCATTTCTCCCACTTTCACTCCCAAGTTGACCCAGGTGGTCACCATTGAGCATACTAGACTGCTCACAGTTTCCCTTTAACTTTTAGGCCTAGAAGGGGGTTTTCCCTGATGTGTTGACTTTTCTTACCTTGATGCCTCCAAATCAAACAACTTGCTTTAAATTTAAAAAGCCAAACAGTCTACATTTTTTTCTGCAAGTCTTTGTTTCAATAAGAATCTTTTATTCTCCCAGAAGTTTGGGGTTGGTCTGTCTGTCTTTTCTAATGGAAGTGTCCCAACTCAGAAGTTTCTATGTGGGACTCAGAATTCCACCTAAGGCCCCATACTCTACAGAAGCCTATTTCTCTGGGCAAATTCTAGCTCTCTTTTGAACAAATCCAATCATTTATAGGCTGAAGGCAGGCTTACAAGCTTTCTGCAATCATAGTTCCCAATATTCATTTCTATCACACATGAATATCTATTTTACAGTAGTAGGCAAGAGAAACCAATATCCACAAGACAGTCAAGCACATAAACCACGTTTTCCCCTTTCTCTTACTCATTCAGGCTATGTCTCAGTCCATGTATCTACTCACAGAACACTATTGTTCCAAAGTTGTGTATTTACCTCTATCCCATTTAGCCCATCCATTACCTCCCTGACTCTTCCCCTGTCTTCATTACTTATCTGATACCCTCCCCCACATTGTGTATTGACCTTGTTGTAACAAATGTTAATTTCTTAAAAGACTTTTACCCATAATTCCTATGTGTTTTTCTACTCTGGTGAGTTCACCTGGACAAAGCATAAATCTCAAAACTCTTCCATTCTAGTCCAGAGGCATTTCTTACTAGCTAATCTGCTTGTTCTCTTTTCCCCTGCGTCTCATCCTGACCCCACTTGATCTTCCTTCTCTTGGACTCAGAGCAGAGAAGACCCAGAAGGATCTGCCTATGTATTCTGAAGGAATGCAAGTAAAAAAACCATATGCAATATCCTTCTGCCTTGAGAGAAGCTTTCAATGAAAATGTTACAGACAGCCAGGTTAAATAATGCTTTCTCACCTTGTAAGGAGACCTGGTATTGTAGCTGGTGAATAGGGGTTATATGTTGGACCGCTAACTGCAAGGTCAGTAGTTCAAATCCTCAAGGTCAGTAGTTTGAATCCACTGAGCCAATAGTTCCAATCCAGTAGATGCTTTCTGGAAGAGAGATGAAGCTTTCTGCTCCTGTAAAGATATATAGTCTTAGAAATCCCATATAGGATTTCTATGAGTCTGAATTGACTCCACGGTACACCATGACTACTGCCAAGAGATTAAGGATTTAGATAAGGAGTCATGAACACAGGCAGCAGAATTTAAAACCATGAACACTGTGCATTTAGGAAAAAACTTTTAGTTCATCTTGTCTGTTCCTTAAAAGAGATCAGTCCCTTTTGGCTCTCTGAGCAGCACCATGGCGGTCGGCAAGAACAAGCGCCTTACAAAAGGTGGCAAAAAAGGAGCCAAGAAGAATGTGGTTGATCCATTTTCTTAGAAAGATTGGTATGATGTGAAGACACCAGCTATGTTCAATATAAGACATATTGGGAAAACAGTCACAAGGATTCAAGGAACAAAAATTGCATCTGATGGACTCAGGGTCGTGTTTTTGAAGTGAGTCTTGCTAATCTGCAGAACGATGAAGTTACATTGAGAAAATTCAAGCTAATTCCTGAGGATGTTCAGGGCAAAAACTGCTTGACCAACTTCCATGGCATGGATCTTACCTGTGACAAAATGTGCTCCATGGTCAAAAAATGCCAGACCATGATTGAAGCTCACGTTGATGTCAAGACTATAGATGGTTATTTACTTCGCCTGTTCTGTGTTGGTTTTACTAAAAAACGCAACAACCAGATTCGGAAGATATCTTATGCTTAGGACCAACTGGTCTGTCAAATCTGGAAGAAAATGATGGAAATCTTGACCCAAGAGGTGTAGACAAATGACTTGAAAGAAGTGCTCTATAAATCGATTCCAGACAGAATTAGAAAGGACATAGAGAAAGCTTGCCAGTCTATTTACATTCTCCATGATATATTTGTTAGAAAAGTAAAAATGATGAAGAAGCCCAAGTTTAAGTTGGGAAACCTCATGGAGCTTCATGGTGAAGGCAGTAGTTCTGGAAAAGCTACTGGAGATAAGACAGGTACTAAAGTTGAACGAGCTGATGGCTATGAACCACCAGTTCAAGAATCTGTTTAAAATTCAGACTTTTAATGATGACAAATAAAAGATCTTCTTTGTGGAAAAAAAAAAAAAAAAAAAGAGAGATCAGGAGATCCCAACTGAGGGCCTTACAAAAGACATGCTCAGTGAGAAGAAAAAAAACCACTGTCATGCCTGGGGAGAACCTCAGTGGGACAAACAGCTAATAATCTTGGCTGCTAGCTGAAAGAATGGAAGTTTGACTCCATCCAGAAGTATCTCAGAAGAAAGGCCTGTCAATCTGCTTCTGAAAGAAATTTACTGCTAATCTATAGAGCTCATTTCTTTTTGACACACATGGGATTATCAAGAGTCAAAATTGACTTAATAGCAAGGTTTTTTATTATGCCTGAATATATAAATCTAGATTTAAATTTTTCTTCTTCTTGAGAATTTTGAAGGCATTGTGTTTTGGCTTCAGGTATTGTTGAGGAGTGTTAAAGCAATTTTGACTTAAAACTTAAAAACCAAACACCCATTGCCTATACGTTGATTCGGATTCACAGCAACCCTGTAGGACAGAGTAGAACTGCCCTAGAGGGTTATACATTGGACTGTTAACAGCAAGGTTAGCAGTTTGAGTCTACCAGTCACTAAAGAGAAAGATGATTACTGTTCCTGTAAAGATTTACAGCCCTGAAACCTTACACGCTATGAGTTGAAACCAACTTGATGGCACAAAACCACCACCACCATAGGGTTTCTAATGCTGTAAATCTCTACAGAAGCAGACTGTCATATCCACATTATGACCTTTTTTTTTAACCTCTTTCTGCAAACTTTTATGATCTTCTCATTGTTTACAATTTTCTGAAATTTTACATTGAAGGACTTTACTATACTTTAAAAAATCATTCTCTCTGTTGCTTATTTAATGTAACTTCACCCATATCCTTCAAGTACAAAAATGTTTCTCATGTTATAACTTTGATAATTTTTTTTATTACATATACTGTGTTCTCTTTGGAAATCCTATTAATCAAATCTGGATCTCTTAAACTTTTCTCTCTTATTTTTCATCCCTTGGCTTTTTTTTTTTTTTTTTTCTAAGTTTTTATTGTGAATTGAGTGAAAGTTTATAGAGAAGATCATCAATTTTACATTCAACAAATCACACTTTTTTTTTTTTTCATCTCAGTGATTGCAATTCCATCGATGTAACAACAATTTTTCCACTTCTTCCCTGTGATTCTCATTTCCATTCCAGACTCCTTCCCATCCCTTCTCAACTTGGTCCTTTGTTTAATGTTGCCCTTTTGATCTTGAATGATTGACCATTCTGTGATGACTATACCTTACTAATGTTGTTGTCCCCCTTATATATCTATGTACTACTGCTTGACTGAAAATTGTGTCATGAGGGTGAGTTCCTTTTCATACCTGAAATATAGTTGAGGGCCATAGTCTCAAGTTCCTTAAGTCTCTTTCTGACTAGTAAGCCTGATATTTTTTTTAAACAATTTTGAGTTTTGTTCTACATTATCTCCCACTCTATTCAGGACCTTCTAATGTGATCCCTTACAGAACAGTTGGCAGTGGTAGTTGGGTACCATCTAGTTCTTCCAGTCTCAGACATATAACTGATATTCATATGTTCCATTGGTTCACTGGATTAGTTGATTCCATGCATCTTCAAATTTTTATCACTCTTCTTTCTTCCACACATGGAGAGACCAGTAGTTGCACCTTTTATGACTGCTCATAAGCTTTTCAGATCCTAGTTACTACTCACCAAAGTAGGATGCAAAACACTGCGGACTGTGTTAAGACAATTGATCATGATGTCCCCTGAGATAATGATCCAGCAACTCATTTCTGTAAGATGTTTGATAATATCTAAGACATTTTCATCATTTTGTTCCCTGTATGCTCCACCACATTCATAGGTGTGTTTGTAGCAAAGGGAAATACCCATTTACAAATATCCTATTTCAAATTCTTACATACTCGCCATTCCTTTGTTTTTTATTCTGTGGCTCTTACTATAGTTTCCTTTATAAGGCAATTGAACATTCTTTTTTTTTTCTGTTGTCAGAATAAACCTGGGTGGCACAAGTGGTTTGTGATAGGCTGCTAACCTAAAGGTTGGCAGTTGGAACACATCCAGAGACTTTGTGAAAGAAACTCCTGCTGAACTCTGTAAAGATTTCAAACATACAAACAAATAAAGAACCCAACCCCACTGCCATCAATTCCAACAGAGTAGAAATGCTCCATTTGGTTTCTGAGACTGTAAATCTTTAGGGGAACTGACAACTTCATCTTTCTCCACCTGAGTTTATGAGTCAGGGGCAAACGCTATGGCACTATGGAAGTTAACAACAACAGTTTTTTTGTTTTTTGTTTTTTTAAATCAGAATGGTGGTTATGATCCAAAGAATGGATCTAGGAGTGAAAAAGACTTCTTGGCACTAGGACTTTGTCAGGTTGACAAGTGTCCTGAATTTGTTGTTCCTTTTAGCATTATTTCTACTAAAACCACAGGGAAGCAGGAGAAAGGGAAACAAATGGTAAATTCCATGCAAAAATTCAGCATTCATCAAGTAGAAAAGCTGTGGGAATCTCCCTAGAATGTGACAGGACTAGCCAGGAGTGTCCTAAAATGAGACTTTTCCCAAACTGCATATTTTTGGAATTGTGTGGTATTCATTGACTGTTGATTATTGCAGAAGTGGGTCAGTTGGAGGTCAGGGAGGCAGGGAAGGGGGATGTTGTGGGTTTAGAGGTGGAACAAGCAGTTCTACCAACCTGTGGGAGATCTTCATGAGAATTCAGGGCTTCACAAAAATACATTTTTGGGTATTTTCTTTAGGAAATTATCAGGCAAGCGGATCATTGCCCTGTTCACATGTTGCACATGAAACAATACAATTGTTTGTTTAAAAAAAAAACCCATACAAAACATTACCAGAGAGCAGGTAAAATAATTGCACATTAGGAGAGTTAGGTCACTGCTGGCATGATCTGGTTATGATTTGAATCAGTTTTAGTATTTGAGAAAGGAATGTTTGGTCCAACAGAGAATACACAATTATGTTGGGATATTGAGTGGTGGCGGATTCTTTCTCCCTTCGCCCAACCCCTCCCTTTCACAGGTTGGTGATGGGGCCCTGGGGGATTTACTGCTTCCTCTGAAGATCTCCCCTCTGCAGTGGCAATAGAAGCTTGTTTCTGCAGCTGTCTAACCTTTAGTTTTGTCTGCCTCTCGTTGACCTCTGAGTTTTATAATGAGTCAGTTTATTTGCTTGTGCAAATTGAGTTTCTTAGAAATATAACAGAGCTAGAAAGAGGCCTGTGTTCTGATTGTTTCCTCCCATGAAGGAAAAAAAAAGCTGAGACCAGTTTATAAGTTGCAGGACACTCCTGGGCTGTTCTTCCTATGACAGTCCTGTTCGTGGATTATTTTAATAACTTGTTGTGAAGTCTGGTGGGCAGAAAACATTGTCTCTCTTGTCAGAGGTAGAAATATTTGCTGGGTTTACTAGCTAATTACTTCCAGATTTCTGGGAGTTCCGAGAATTTGCTTAGCAACTGGCTTGACCAGTCTCTCCACCCCTTCTTGCCCCCTAAACATTACTGCACTTACTTGTGGGGCTGATGGAACAGTTTTTGAACTAACCAACAGTTGTAAGCTTTTCATGAAAAGGGTACCAGTCTTTTTCCTCGATGGGACCTGAATCTGTAACACAGTCCAACAAAACGAGGGAGAACAAGCCAAAAAAAACCTTTTTAAGAAACAACACAGGCAGTAGGAAATAATACTGGTCAGGGCTTGTTTTCCTGGCTCAGGGCCTCATTCCAACCTGTTGCAACCAGCTCTGGAGTGTCTATAGGGACACCCTGGTGCAGAGGCCCCCGCAGAGGAAAGGAACTTTTACATTTCTGTTTGACTGGGCTTCTTGCCAGAAGCTAAGTTCAAAGTGCAGTTTCCAGTAATTTGCTGGGACTTCTTTGTGGGTTTGATAGGCCAGGACAGAAGCATGCAAGGCAAAGTAATATTTCCTGATTTCTGTCATGTCTTAAGAAGAGACAACTTCGGAAGGTTGCTGAGGGACAGGGGGTTGGAGAAGTTTTTCAGTCTTTATAGCCGAGTGTGCCTCTCTTGTGTCATGTACCCTCCCTACCCTAGCTAGGTCCTTCTTCCCTGACCCCATTCTAGGTCAGCTGGGCACTGGGGTGAAATCACATGGGCTTCCCTCAGAGCAAACTCGAGGTGCCCATAGGAACAGCCAGTGAAAGCCCCCATTGATTTACTGTGTGTTGCATTATTTGGAGCTATAAAGTTGTCGAGTAATGGCAATATGTTCTTGTTTTCTCATATCTGTAAGATGAAAGTGAACATTTTTATAATCCTTCCCTCCACACCACATTTAGTTCCCTGACATTACACACATGGACTTGATTAAAGTGGGACAGGAGCTACAAAGAGAAATTAGATTTTTACACTTCGCTCCGAGAATTCCACATCCCGTTCAACCACACCCATACCAGAATGTTGAGGGCAGTGCTTGAATTCATGTCATTTCAAATTGTATCTCCTTTATTAAGGAGTTCTGGTAGTGTAGTGGTTACCAATTGGGCTGCGAACCTTAAGGTCAGCCGTTCAAAACTACCAGCTGTTCCAAGGGAGAAAGATGAGGCTTTCTACTCCCGTAAAGATTTACAGCTTCGGAAACCCTATACAGGGTCCTGGGTCGCTATGAGTTGGAACCGACTCCACGGCACATCACCCCCACCCCCACCCCAGTGTTTATTAGAAGACTTGACACGCATTGGTTCTGAATGAATCTTTAAATAGGGGGTTGTATCAGGGGGGTTGTATCAATGGAATCTCAGTTTATAGATGTGTTTGGTAGAACAATGTGTTATCTAATTGTTAGACATCGTTCCTTCAGTTTCAATTCATAGCAACTCCATGTGTCAGAGTAAAATTGTCCCACAGGGCTTTCTAACCTGAAATTCTTAGGGGAGCAATTGACAAGCTGATCCTACAGCGCCACACCAGGAGTACTATAACAGGTAAAAGCTCCTAGAAATGGTGCCTTATTTGTTTGATTACAGGTTACTTTCTCTAGCAAAGAATTCTGGCCCCAGAGTGCTTTTTTCTGCTCTGGTCCCTGTATTGGTCACTCTGCACATGGAAGTGACCCAGTTAAGCTCGGAAGATATTAGGAACAAAGGGTAGAGGAGAAGTATTGGGAGCCAGAGGTGAGCACTGCAAGATTCTTTAGTAGCAATCACCTTATCCATAGGAGTCCCTAGGTAGTGCAAATGGTTAAGCTTCTGGGCTACTAATAGATAAGTAGGAATCCTGTTGTGGTGATGAGGGTTAATGCGCTGGACTGCAAGGTCAGTTTGAACCTCAAGGTTGATGGTTCAAGCTCATCAGCTGTTCCTCAGAAATCCTATACAACGATCGCCATGAGTCGGAACTGATTTGATGGCGCTTAACAACAAATAGATAGATTGGAGTCTTGGTGTGGTGCTGCAGGATAATGCACTGGACACAAGATTGGTTTGAACTGCATGGTCAGCAGTTCAAATCCACCAGCCTCTCTTCAGAGGGTCACTATGAGTTGGAACAGACACAACAGCACTTAACAACAACAAAACAGATAGTTTGGTGTTTTAACCAGTATAGAAACACCTCAAAAGAAAGACCTGGTGATCTATTTTTGAAAATCCTGTGGAGTGTAGTTCTAATCTGAATATAGGTGCTTGCCTGGAACTTGAATCCATTGGACAATAATTGCTTTTCTTTTAATCATCTGGCTCAAACATCATTATATCTAAGAAAGCAATATGTTCTTGTTTTCTCATATCTGTAGGATGGAAGTGAACATTTTTATACTCCTTCCCTCCTTACCACATTTAGTTCCCTGACAAGAATATACAAAGGGCTGGGGAGAGGCAGAAGGGTATGGAAATAGCCCATGGGAGTCGTTTCCTTCTTCCCCTTACAGAGTTCCTTCCTCCTTCCTCTGCTTCCTTGTTGTTGTTGTTAAGCGTCATTGAGTCAGTTTAGACTCATAACGACCTTATATAGGGTGCCTGGGATGTGGCTGGTGAGTTTGAACCACTGACCTTGCTGTTCAAACCAACCTTGTGGTTTAGTGCTTATCCTATAGCATCATACCAGGACTCCACTTAATGTTCCCCAAACACCCTCTGTTCACTTGCTAATTCTCCTTTGCAAGGCAAACTTTCTGTGCTGCTTTTCCACTAGAATGGAAACTTGAATTACAGCAATTTGACATTATAACATAATTCTACTGCAGTAAAGAAATTTCAGTAAAGAAATCAAACGACGTATTGCATTAGGCAAATCTGTTGCACAAGACCTTTTTAAAGTGTTGAAGAACAAAGATGTCAGCTTGAGGACTAAGGTGCGCCTGACCCAAGCCATGGTATTTTCAGTAACCTCATATGCATGAAAAAGCTGGACTGTGAATAAGGAAGACTGTAGAAGATTTGATGCTTTTGAGTTATGGTGTTGGAGGAGAATATTGAAAGTGCCATGGACTGCCAAAAGAACCAATAGATCCGTTTTGGAAGAAGTGCAGTCAGAGTGCTCCTTGGAGGCCAGGATGGCCAAACTTCGTGTCTCATACTTCGGACATATTGTCAGGAGGGACCAGTCACTGGAGAAAAATACCATGTTTGGTAGGGTGGAGGGTCAGAGAAAAAGAGGAGGACCCCCAACAAGATGGATTGGCCAAGTGGCAGCATTGATGGACTCAGCGTGGCAACAATAGTGAGGTTGGCCTAGGATCGGACAGTGTTTCATTCTGTTGTGCATAAGGGCGCTATAAGTCGGTGCCGACTCGATGGCATCTAACATCAACAAAGTAATTTGGAACTGGTGGTGGTGGAGTGGATGGTGGGAGTGGAGAGTGGGAGAATTCACTAAGATGGAAATTTCCTGCATTCGTTTAGGAAATGCTTTTGTCAAGTCATGTTGGTAGGAAATTTTATTTAAGTATTTTTATTAAACAACTGGTGCTTTTCAAACCATCTAGCTATATATATCTATATGATCTCAAAAGTGCTGGTTAAAGGTTGAAAAAAGAGGGAAGACAATTGGTTGTCTGGTTGTCTGATCTGTATTACCAAAATAATAAATTTGGATAAAACTTTTTTTTCCTTTTTGCAAATTTTCCTTTGACTTTTTTTTCATGTGCACAAATGAACTGACTAGTTATTTTTACAATTTGGAATTCAAAAAAGAGTCTAAAAAATGTTTCAGTAAGCTTTTTCTCCTGTTGCTGTCAAGTTGATTTTGACTGTTAGTGTTCTGTAGGGTTTTCAAGACAGAAGCCCTGGTGGTACAATGGTTAAAGTACTTGGCTGCTAATGTAAAGGTCAGTGGTTCAAACCTACCAGTTGTTTCACTGGAGAAAGATGTGGCAGTCTGTTTCCACAAAGATTTACAGCTTTGTCAACCCTCTGGGACAGTTTTACTATTATAGGGTTTCTATAAGTTGGAACTGACTTGGCAAACATGGGTTTGGGGTTTATTAATCTTTAAGAAGCAGGCAGCCACATTTGTTTTTTTCCCCCTGCAGAATGACTGGTGGGTTTTGCTGACCTTTCAGATAGCAACTGAGTGCTTAACCACTGTGCCACTAGGGCTCTTCCAATAGTCTTTAGTTAAAATTAAAAAAAAAAGTGTGACCAATTGCTTATAAAACCAGGAATCCAGCAAATTCTATAGGCCAACAAAGTAATAAATGAATTAGGAAATTCTCCTTGTGAATTGACTGTCCACACAATGGTGAAATTAAATTGGGTAATTCAGATTCCTGAATAAAGACAAGGCAACTTTCTCATCATCAGATATAGATATTTCAAGGCAGATTAAAAGAAGTTAGACATCTGTAAGTGACACTAGTCTTAAAGTTGATTAAAACATCTCTTCAACTTCATCTCAATTCCTGCATGTGCTTGTAATTGTGGATATGACTAGATGACATCATACCTCCTTTAGGTATAATATTAGGCCTTCGGCATTTATGGCAATAACATTAGTTGTTTCATATAATCATGAGGGATCCCAAAGTTCCATGATTTGTATCCTTTGCAGTCTCAATGATGCCCAGGGTACTTGTGTGTGGGAAGAAGCCTCCAACTACTATTGCATCACTGGACACCTTAGTGTGATTCTGTTGTTCTTCACACATCCTGGTGAATGCAGTTAGAAACCCTTGAGTAGTGGTCAACATTTGGTTCCTTTTTGAAAAATGGACCTCTAAAAAGGAGTTCTTGTATGGTGCTTTAGGATTAGCACTAGACTACTAACCAAGAGGTCAGTGTTTCAAACCTATTAGTTGTTTCCTGGGAATACTACACAGGGTAGCTCTGAGTTGGAACTGTTTTGATGGCACTAAACAACAACAACAAAAGAAAATTAGGATTTCCTGGGTAGTACAAATGATGAACAAACTCGGCTACTAACTGAGAGCTTGTGCATTTGAGTCTTTCTTAGAGGCTCCTTTATGCATAGGAAAGCTGGACAATGAATAAAGACAATCAAAGAAGAAATGATATCTTTGAGTTCTAATGTTGGAGAAGAATATTCAAAGTACCATGGACTGCCAGAAGAACAAACAAATCTGTTTTAGAAGAAATATAGCCAGAAAGATCCTTAGATGTGAGGATGGTGAGACTTTGTCTGACGTACTTTAGACATATTTTCAGTAGGAATCAGTCCCTGGAGAAGGACATCATTCCTGGTAAAGAAGAAAGTCAGCATGAAAGAGGAAGTCCCCCAGTGAGAAGGACTGATATAGTGGCTACAACTATGGGCCCAAACATACCAACAATAGTGAGGATAGCACAAGACCAGGCAGTATTTCTATTGTACACAGAATCGATATGAGTTGGAACCAACTCAATGGTATCTAATAACAACAGAATCAACAGAGACACCTAAGAAAATTCTAATGATCTGTCTCTGAACAAATTAACATTGAAACCCTATGGAGAACAGTTCTACTCTGACACACATCAGGTCGTCATGAGTTCGAATAGACTCAAAGGCCACTGGGAGAAAAATGTCGTCTGAGGGTTTGACAGTGAATGTTAAGAAAAGAAAACAATTTGTCCAGGAAATATTTTTATAAAAATAATAATACTGTATTTTTAACCTCATTAGCTTATAAAGAATCCTAAAGAGTCACTTAGAATTTTCAAATCTATTATCCTGTATTTTTATGGAGAGTGTTATATAATCTAGTGATATTTGAGATTTGGGGATATTGCCTGTTAAATGACATACTTGAGGTCATACATTCAATTTCTAATTTTTTGCTATGTTTAGGATGTCTTGGGAAATATCTTACAACGCTCATGCTGGAAAAGTAAATGATAGTTTTATGACTTGTTTTGATGTAATCTTTATAACAAACCCAATGCATTTGAGTGACCAATAGTGAAATAAATTGCATATATGATATAGATAAACTGCATAGTTAGTACATCCATGAATAGGTATGCCACGATTAGAAAAACTCAGAAATTGAAAGCATTGGTGGTGGTGGTTATCTGCTGTGGAGTCAGTTCTGACTCATAGCAACCCTGTACAGGGTTTCCAAGGCTGTGAATCTTTACAGGAACAGAAAGCCTCATCTTTTCCCCACGAAACAGCTGGTAGTTTTGAACTGCTGACCTTAAGGTTCACAGCCTGATTCGTAACCATTATGCTACCAGAGCATTAGGAGGCGATCATTCATATCCAAAAGCAGTCATTGTTGTGGTAGAGGTGTGGCTACAGGCATGCTTCAGGTATGGATGGGGCTCTTTGGTTCTTTAGTTGAGATTATTGTGCCAAGTAAGTACAGACTCCTCTCAAACAGCCCATCCTTTCAACCCTACATTCATCTCTTCTTTCTCTTTTGGATTCCTTCTTCCATTGTTGTTTCCCAAAGTCAGCATAATAAATGGGTAGGAAGGAACAAAAATGTAGCAATCTTTAAAAATCTATATTATCTCATTTAATCCTCATAACACTCTCTAAAGTGAGGTACTCATAAAACCTATTTTACAGATGAAGCTCAGAAGCATTATGTAAGTTGTTTTAAGTCACACAACAAGAAAGTAGAGGGATTTACACCCAGGTTTGTTCAACTATGCAGACAGAACCTTTGCTATTTCCTCGAAGTCTCCACCCAGGTGGAATTTGGCTGATTTGTGGTTTAATTCCCTTGCTTTGTCTCTCTGCCCCTAAAGGTCTGCACATAGTGTTTCATTTACAGTGAGTTTCATTTATACATGGAAAAATATGGTTGCATTAAGGAACATAACTATTGCATAAAATAAGGAATATTGGATCATTTTATTCTATGTATGGCAGTGCCATGGGTTAAGCATTGGACTGCTAGGACAGCAAGGTTGGTGGTTCAAACCCACCAGCTACTCTGGTGAGAAAGATAAGGCTGTCTGCTCTCATAAAAATGTAGTCTTGGAAATCTGAGAAACAGTTCTATTCTGTCCTAAAGGACAGAATAAGTCATAATCAACTCCAAGACAGTGGATTTGTTTTATTTATTCATTCTTTTCAAAATAGTACTTAGACATCTTAGTCAAAAAGTTATACATTGAAACTATAATTTAAAATTTATCACTATGCTATCTTTGTGAAAACTTTCAGCCCACATCCACCAACCTGACCCCCAAATATGTCTAATACCACCATTATCTACAAACTGTGGGTTGAAATAGAAAGTCATTATGATGTCTGTATTAGCATTGAAAGCAAACTGGTTTCCTTCCAGGATCCCCATATCTATTATTGTTAAAACATATACTCTTTAAAACTCACATGGTTTTCCCAAGCCAATTCTCTAATCACAGACATAAATTTCACTCCATTAAGGAAAGGAAACCGGGAAGTATGACTGAAGTTAGAAATATGATCAAATTTCAGTGGAGAAGAAAATTTTAGGAGTGGAATTTTTTTCCATTGCTTTTGCTTGTGAAACAGTTAAAATAAAACCTTGCTTCCTTGCACACATAAAATATCCAGACCTTTAATGATAGAGGTTAGGTTTTAGAGGAGGCTGCTTTCACTCTGATTGGGCAAGGCATTCTACAGAGAAGTGGTGTCTTTCCCATTTTGCCTTCCATTGCTTGGAGAGGCCTTGGGCCTGGTGAGAGCCAGTCAAATGAAGCTCGTCTTGATTATAAGTTATGGTGAGTGGAGCTTATTCAATTGCAGCTTCTCCCATGGAATATGTTGCATATTCATGAGTCCTCTTCATAATGACTGTCCCTGAGAAATTGTGATCACCAGGCAGGCTTATAAACAAGGAAAAGGGATGTGGTTGGGAAGGCTAACTTCATAGGATATGGATGGTAGATTCAGTGGTATTCTTTTGATTTCTACTCATGAAAACACCACAGCCCTTTCCAGTATTGCTTTTTAATGTTTATCAAGATTGTTCTTTGTAAGGGTATCTTTTTAACTTGCTAGACTTATTTCTTTGCTGTGTTTTAAAACTCATTTGGGCTCAATTTTGAAAAACATTAATCTGTATTAACAACATGGTATAAGACAACCCTCTACCTCACCAACCCACATATATGAGTAAAGACATTTCTTTTGAGAGTGTTCAGTGAACTGTAGAATCTTGATTTCATAGGCATACACACATACTCACAAACACACACATATACAAACAGACCCACACGAGAAAAAAACATTTCTCTTGGAAAGTGTTCTGTAAGATGCCAATTCTTGATTTCATAGACTATATCTATATCTATCTATCTATCTATCTATATATATATATACACACACACACACACACATATGTATGGATTATTTTTAAAGCACACAAAGTAATGTTTCAGATATCTACATATAGTTGATGTACATTTATGTACATCAAATTTGAAATAGGGCAGGATAATTAGCTGAAAAGGAAGACTCCAAGCTTTCCTAGTGATTCTACATTTATGTTAAGTAATCCTTGTGGTGCTATGGGTTAGACATTGAGTTACTAACTGGAAAGCTGACAATTCATACCCACCAGTTGCTCCTCAGGGGAAATATGATTCTATCTGCTCCTGTAAAGATTTGTAAGTTTGGAAACCCTAGATAGAGTCACTATGAGTCAAAATTGACTCAAGGGCAATAAGTTTGGTTTGGGTTTTTGGTGGAGTCCTGCTGTGAGGCTGTAGGACAACATCTGGACTGTTAACTGCAATTTTGGTGGTTAAAATGCACCACTTGCTCCTGGGAAACCCTATACTGGGTCACTATGAGTTGGAATCAACTTGAAGGCACTAAACAACAACAACAACAGATTGGTGGTAGAATAAGAATTATTCGGAATAAACTTTTAGGAAAACAAAGTTACTAATTACTAAGATTAAAAATGTACATATCCTTTAACTTAAGCCTAGTAATTTTACACCCTAGGATCTGCTCCATATAAAAATTATCATCAAGTATGGTGCTGTAGGATAAACACTGGAGTGCGAACCATGAGGTCAGTGGTTCAAATGCACCGGTCCCTCCTCAGAAACCCTATACAGGGTCACTATGAGTCAGAACCGACTCAACAGCGCTGACGCCACCACCATCAAATGACTCTCCATTACATTAAACAGCCTGTTAGTGTTGAGTCAATTCTGTTCATCATGACCATGTAGCATAGAGTCCTGGTGTAGCGCTGTAGGATAAACATTAGATGGCAAGGTCAGTTTGAACCACAAGGTTGGCTGTTTGAACCAAAAGGTTGGGTGGTTCAAATCCCCCAGTCACTCCTTAGAAACCCTATCCTGGGTACTCAATGGTACTTAACAACAACAACAATAGGACAGACTAAAAGCCCTGGTACTGTAGTAGATTCAGAGTTGGGCTGCTAACCGAAAGGTCAGCAGTTTGAATCTACCATTCTCTCCATGGGAGAAAGACGATGCTTTCTGCTCCTGCAAAGGAGCTCTGGTAGCGTAGTGGTTATGAATTGGGCTGTGAATCTTAAGGTCAGCGGTTCGAAACTACCAACTGCTCTGTGGGAGAAAGATGAGGCTTTCTACTCCCGTAAAGATTTACACCCTCGGAAACCCTGTACAGGGTTGCTATGGGTCAGAACTGACTCAACGGCACTTAACAACAACAAAGATTTACAGTCTTGAAAACCCTATACGGTGTCACTATAAGTCAGAACTGACTCCATGGTACACAGCCACCACCATAAGACAATGGCCCCAGATGGTTTCCAAGGCAGAAATCTTTATGGAAATAGACTGCCACATCTTTCTTCTAGGGAGTAGCAGGTGGGTTTGAAGCACTGACCTTTTAGTTAGAAGCTGAGCACTTAACCACTGCACCACCAGGGTGCCTTCTCTATTACATTATCTTATTTTAATTATCTGTATGACTTACTATTATTACCTGCTACTTCTCTTGTTGTTCATTATTTCACTCATTTGTTCATATACATATTCATTTACTTACTGTCTTCTTTTATCAGAATGTGATCTACATGAAAACAGGGACCATGTCTGTCTCCTTTACCACTGGAAGTCCAGCACCTGGAATAGCTGCTGGTAAGAGATCAGGCATAAAGTATGTATTGAATGAAACAGATAAAATTACCCACAGATAAGGTTGCATGCACAAGGATATTTATTGCAACATTGTGGTAGTGGCAAAAATTAAATTCCAAGACAATGCCCATTAATGAGGGAGTACTACCACAGTGTGTTAATGGCACAGCTCTAATGTCAGATTGCTTGGGCCTTAATTTCTACTACTTGGTGTTGTTGTTATGTTCCATCGAGTCAGTACCGATTTATAGCAATCCTATATGCACAATAGAATGAAACACTGCCCAGTTCTGAGCCAACCTCACAATCATTGCTATGTTTGAGCCTGTTGCTACTGCCACTGTGCCAATTCATCTTGATGGAGGTCTTCCTCTTTTTCTTTGCTCTCCGCTTTACCAAACATGATATCCTTCTCCAGTGACTGGTCCCTCATGACAATAAGTCTGAAGTATGAGAGACGAAGTCTGGCCATCCTGGCTTCCAAGGAGCATCTGGCTTTACTTCTTTCAATATAGATCTATTTGTTCTTTTGTCAGTCCATGGCACTTTCAGGTGAGAGTCCATCATGTATTTGGAACATGTTATTGGTAAGACCAGTGTCTGGAGAAAGACATCATGTTTGGTAAAGTAGCTATAGTTGTTTTTGGTGCTGTTGAGTTGGCACCTTATGCACAACAGAACAAAAAGCTGCCAGTTCCTGTGCCAATCTCACAATCATTGTAAGCTTGAGACTATTGCTGCTGCCACTGTGTAAATCACTTTTTGTTGTGAGTCTTCCTCTTTTATGCTGACCCTGTACTTTACCAAGCATGATGTCCTTCTCTGGGAACTGCTGTCTACTGATAATATGTCTGAAGCCTGAGAGATGAAGTCTGGCCATTCTGGCTTCTAAGGAGCATTCTGGCTGTACTTCTTACAAAATGGATTTGCTTGTTCTTTAGGCAGTTCATGGCACTTCTAATATTCTCTAACATCATAACTCAAATGCATCAATTCTCTGCTGTATTCCTTTTTCATTATCCAACTTTCACATGCATGTGATGCTATTAAAAATACCATGACTTGGGTAAGGAGCACTTTATTCCTCAAACTGATATGTTTGTTCTGAACACTTTAATGGGGTCTTGTCAGCAAAAAAAAGAGGAAGACCTAATAATGTTTTAATAACAACATTATTGCATTATAAAATGTTAACCAAAATGAATTGTTACAGTTTTTCAATATTGTTGTGTGGATTCCAACTCATAGCAACCCTATATAGGGCTTCCAAGGAGTAGCTGGTGAATTTGAACCACCAACCTTGTTGTTAGTAGTCCTATAGTGCCACACTAGGACTCTAAAGTGAATTGAATACCATTTAAATTAGAAGAGATTTTCACTATGCATTCTTTAGTGGGCAAAACTGTCACTCCTTAGGAGAAAAAAGATGCTGTCTGTTCCTGCAAATATTTAAAGTCTTGGAAACCCTAAATGTAGTCACTATTAATCAAAATCGACTCAATGGCAGTGGATTTGGTTTGGGTTTTTGGTGGAGTCCTGTTATGGTGCTATAGGATAAGCACTGGGTTGTTAACTGCAAGGAAGTAGAGAAGTATATGTAATGATTACTACTTCGTCTCTCATACTCCGGGCATATTGTCAGGAGGGACGAGTCTCTGGAGAAAGATATGTTTGGTAAGGCAGAGGGTCAGAGAAAAAGAGGAAGACCACCAGTGAGATGTTGGCAAAGTGGCAGCATCAATGGGCTCAAACGTGGTAACAATAGTGAGGTTGGCCCAGGATTGGGCAGTTTTGTTCTGCTGTGCATAAGGTCACTATGAGCTGGTACCAATTAGATGTCACCTAACAACAACAGTCATTTTGCTGTTGTTACTAGGTATTGCTGAGTTGATTCAGAATCATAGTGACCCTATCTATGTACAGCAGAGTGAAACGCTGCCTGGCCCTGCCCCATTCTCACAGGTGTTATGTTTGAACTCTTTGTTGTTTGCCACTGTGTCAGTCTCTTTTTCATTGACCCTGGACTTTACAGAGCAAAATACCATTTTCCAGATCCTTCCTGATAATCCGTCCTGAGTATTCTGGTTGGACTTCTTCCAGGACAAATTTGATTGTTCTTCAGTAAGTCCTTGGAACTTTTCAGTATTCTTTGACAACATTATAATTCAAATGTACCATTTCTTCTTTGATTTTCCTTATTCATTGTCCAGCTTTCTTGTTCATATAAGGCAATTGAAAATATCATGGTCTGTTGTTGTTGTCAGGTGCCACCGAGTCGGAACCGACTATAGTGACCCCATGCACAGAAGAACGAAACGATGTCCGATCCTGGGCCAACCTCACTACCGCTGCCATACTTGACGCCATCAATGATGCCACCTGGCC
>NW_006408606.1:6836337-6837695 GCF_000296735.1 Chrysochloris asiatica | reverse complement strand
CCAAGGCCTGTTCTGAATCCAGCTTGCACCTCTGAAATTTCTCTGTCAATATATGCTTGCAGCCATTTCTGTACTACCTTTAGCAAAACTTTACTTGCCTGAGATATCAAAGAGATTGTATGATGATTTCCATAACCATGGTCTAGTTAGGTGCAATTAGTCCTCAAAGTTACATTTTCACTCTTTAACACTTACAGCATTTTCATTGCAGCATATTTTCCCAATGCAATATGTCATTTGATTTCTTGACTACGGCTTCAATAAGCTTAGATTGTTGATCTAAGAAAAATGAAATTCTTGACAACTTCATTTTTTTTTTTCTTAATTTATCATGATGTATCAATAGATCCAGTTGGGAAGATTTTTGTTTTTTTAATACATTGAGTTGCAATTCATACTCAAGGAGGTATTCTGTGATCTTCGTCAGTAAGTACTTAAGTCCTCTTCACTTTCTGCAAGCAAGATTCTGTCATCTGTGTATCACAGGCTGTTATTTGCTTTCCTCCAATCTTAATGCTATGTTATTCATACAGTCCAGCTTCTCAGAGTATTTGCTCAGCATACAGATTGAGTAAGTATGGTGAAAAAATACAACCCTGATGCACACCTTTTCTGATTTTAAACCACACAATATCTCTTTGTTCTGTTTGAAGGAGTACCCCTTGGTCTATGTATAGGTTCAGTATGAACATGATTAAGTGTTCTGAATTCCCATTCTTCACAATGTTATCCATAGTTTGTTATGATCTGCACAGTGACTACCTTTGCATAATTAATAAAACATAAGTGAACATCTTTTGCTATTCTCCACTTTATCCACCATTCATCTAATTTTAGCAATAATATCTCTGTTGCACATCCTCTTCTGAATTTCTAGCAACTTCTTGTTGATGTACTGCTGCAACTGTTTTTGAATTATCCCCCCAAAAATTTTAGTTGCATGAGACATTAATCATAATGTTCAATAATTTCTGCATTTTGTTGGGTCACCTTTCTTTGAAATGGGCACAAATATAGATCTCTTCTAGTCAAGTGGCCAAGTAGCTGTCTTCCAAATTTCTTGGCACAGAGTAATGATTGTTTCCAGTGTTAGTATTCCAGTATCAGGTTTGTTGAAACACTTCATTTGTCAATTCTTGGAATCTTTTTTTTTCCACTAATGCCTTTAGTGTAGCTTAGTCTTCTTTCTTCAAGATCATTGGTTCTTGATCATATGCTATATTCTGAAATACACTCCTGTGTATTCCTTCCATCTTCTCTTTTTGAGGGGGGAAGGGGTTCCTTTTTTTCCCCCTAAGGTCGTATACTCTGCAAAGGCTTTACAAGAGGCCTATTTCACTGGGCAAGTTCTAGAACCC
>NW_006408606.1:6808642-6826716 GCF_000296735.1 Chrysochloris asiatica | reverse complement strand
TGTTTTCTTTCCATTGAGGTGCAATCCACACTGAAGACTGTGGTCTTTGACTTTCATCCATCAGTCATTATTTTAAGGCCTTTTCACTTTCAGCAAGCAAGGTTGTATCCCCTACATATTGTTGTTGTTGTTGTTGTTAAGTGCCATCGAGTCGGATCCAACACATAGAGACCATATACAGGGTTTCCAAGGAGCAACTGGTGAGCTTGGACCACCGACCTTGCAGTTCAAACGACTTTGCAGTCTTGTGCACACAGCACCACAATATTGGAGGTTGTTAATGAGTACTAGTCCAATCCTGATACTATGTTTTTCTTCATATTATCCAGATTCTTACATTATTTTCTAAGCATAGAGTTTGAATAAGTGTGCATATAGGAATACAAACCTGGTGCACACCTCTCCTGATTTTAAACTGAATGGTTTAAATTCAGTGTTCCATTATTCTGTTCAAACAACTGCCTTTTGGCCTATGTACAGGTTCTTCATGAGCACAATGAAATGTTCAGGAATACACATTCTTTGTTAACCATAGCATGTCATGATCCACATATTCAAAAGACTTGACATAGTCTATAAAGCACAGGTAAATATCTTTCTGGCATTATCTACTTTCAGCCAATATTCATCTAATGCCAGCAATGATATACCTTATTCCTTGCCTTCATCTGAATCTGGCTTGAATCTCTCTCAGTTTCCTCTTAGTATACTGTTACAGCGTTTCTTAATTATGTTTAGCACAATTTTACTTTCATCTGATACTAAGGATATTGTCTGATTATTTCTGTATTCCATTGTTTCACCTCTCTTTAGAATGGGCACAGATATGTATCTCTTCCAATCAGTTGACCAAGTAGCTATCTTGAAATTTTTGGCATAGGTGCCTTCAGAGCTACCTCAGTTTGTTGAATGATTTTCATTTGTAACCCATCAATTTCTGGAGCCTTGTTCTTTGCCTATGCCTTAAGTTCATTTAGAATATCTTCTTTCAGAACCATTGGCTCTTGTTCATATGCTACCTCTTGAAATGGTTGAACATCGACCATTGCTTTTTGATACAGTGACTCTTTGTATTCCTTCTATTTTCTTTGTGGCTTTCTATGTCATTCAATAATTTGCTCATAGAATTCTTCAATACTCTAATTCAAGGCTTTTGCTTTTTCTTCAGTTCCCTCAGTTTGAGGAATGCTATGTGTGCTCTTCCCTTTTGGGTTTCTAACTCCAGGCCTTTGCATATTTCAGTATAATACTTGACTGTCTTCTTGAGCTGACCTTGAAATTTTCTGTTCAACTCTTTTACCTCCTCATTTCTTCTATTTACTTTAGCAGCTCTACATTGGAGAGCAAGTTTAAGAGTCTCTTCTGACATCTATTTTGGTCTTTTCCTCCTCCCTCTCTTTGCTTTCTTCTTGTATGATGTTCTTGATGTCATTCCACAACTCTTCTAATCTTTGGTTATTAGTGTTTAATTCTTCAAATCTGTTCTTAAGATGATTTATAAATTCAGGTGTGATATTCCAGGTCTTATTTGCCTCTCATGGACTTGTTTTAATTTTCTTAAGCTTCAGCCTGAACTTGCATATGGACAATTGATGTTCCACAGTCTACCCTTGGCCTTGTTTTGATTGATTATATGGAGTTTTTCAATCATATCTATCCACAGATGTAGCCAATTTGATTTTTATGTATTCTATCTGGTGAGGTCCATTTGTATAGTCAACCTTTTATATTTTTTAAAAAGATATTTGCAATGAATAAATCATTGGTCTTGCAAAATTCTGTTGTGTGATCTCCAGCATCATTTCTATCATTAAGGTAATATTGTCCAAGTACTGATTCTTCCTATTCTTCCTCATTGTTTCCCACCTTCACATTTCAAGCACCGGTAATTAGTAATATATCCTGATTACATGCTTGATCAATTTCAAACTGAAGAAGTTGGTAGAATTCTTCAGTTTCATCATCACTGGTTTTAGTGTTTGGTATGTAAATTTGCATAATAGTGATATTAATTGGTCTTCCCTGTATGGATATTATCCTATCACAGACTGCATTGTACTTCAGGATAGAGCTTAAAGTGATCTTTTTGATGATGAATGTGACATCATTTCTTTTCAGTTTGTCATTGCTGGCATTGTAAACCATATGCTTGTCAGATTCAAAATGGCCAACACTCGACAATTTCAGCTTACTAATGTCTAGGATATTCATCTTTAAGTGTTCAATTTCATTTTTGACAACTTCCAATTTTCCTAGATTCATCATTTGTACATTCTATGTTCTGATTATTAATGGATGTTTAAAGCTGTTTTTTCTCATTTTCAGTTGTGCCCCATCAGCAAATGAAGGTCCTGAAAGCTTATACTATTCATGTCATCATGGTCAACTCTATTTTGAAGATGTAGTTCTTTCCCAGTCACATTTTAGTTCCTTCTAACCTGAGTGGTTAATGGAGTTCTGGTAGTGTAGTGATTATGAGTTTAAGCTGCTAACCTCAAGGTCAACAGTTTGAAACTATCAGCCATTCCATGGAAGAAAGAGGAGGCTTTCTGCATCTGCAAAGATTTACAGCCTCAGAAACCCTATGCAGAGTTACTATGAGTTGGAACCGACTCCGTGGCACATAACCAACCAAACAACCAACCTGTGTGGTTTATCTTCCAACATTCTATTTGGTAATAACATGTTGCTGTTCATAATGAGGAGTCCTGGTGTGGTGCTGTGGGTTAATGCTCCAGACTGCAAAGCCGTTTGAACTGCAAAGTTGGTGGTTCAAGCTCACCAGCTGCTTCTTGGAAACCCTATACAGGGTCACTATGAGTTGGAACTGACTCAATGGCACTTCACAACAACAACAAATTCATAATGTTTTCATTTTCCGGTATTATTTCTGATAATGTTCTACTCCTGTTCATAAGGTTTTCACTGGCTGAACTTTCTAAAGTATTTCATTTCTCCTTCTTCCTAGCTTGTCTTGTCTGTAAGCTCAGCTGAAACTTGCTCACCATAGGTGACCCTGCTGGTATTTAAAATATCAGTGGTATAGCTTCCAGCATTACGTCAATACAGAAGCCATCCCAATATGACAAACTGACCGATGAGTGGTGGTGAAGGTGTAGTAGTTAAAAAAAAAAAAAAAAAAAATTAGAAATTATTCCTGGTTGGATATGTTGTTGCAAAAGATTTTATTTATTTATTTATTTTACCAGCCTGTGGGCTCTCTTTTGATGAAAGATTTTGAAGCATGCATCTTTTTTGTTTTTAGAAGGTCCCAGTCATCTATTTTTGTCTTATTTTGTTTGTGTATTTTTAGATATGTTTGAGAGTGTTTTTATGCCATGTATTGGAGCCCCACAGTTTTCCTGTCTT
Source organism: Chrysochloris asiatica (assembly GCF_000296735.1). NCBI lineage: Eukaryota > Metazoa > Chordata > Mammalia > Afrosoricida > Chrysochloridae > Chrysochloris > Chrysochloris asiatica. The sequence goes on along the minus strand of NW_006408606.1, from coordinate 6,823,347 downwards.
TTCATTGATAATCTTTATAGATTTTACATTCAGGTCTTTAGTCCACTTTGAGTTTGTTTTTGTATTTGGTATGAGAGATATGTTCTTTTTGATAATAAATGTGACACCATTCCTTTTGAAATTTTCACTATGGGCATAGTAAATCATATGACTGTTTGATTCAAAATGGACAATACCTGTCCATTTCAGCTGCATAATGCCTTTTGCATATCTATCTTTATGTGTTCCAGTATATTTTTCACTACTTCTGATTTTTCTAGAGTTATCGTTCATACATTCCAATTTTTAATTAATATTTACAGCTCTTTCTTTTCTTTTTGTGTTATGCCCCATGAGAAAATTAAGGTCTGTAAAGCTTTGCTTCTTACATATAATTGAAGTCTACTCTACTTTGAGGAGGCAGCTCTTCCTCAGTCATATTTGGAATATCTTCCAACCTTAAGGCCTCATTTTCTGGTACTAAGTCAGATACTTTTTCACATCTATTTATAAGGTTTTCAGAGACTAATTCCTAAGAAGTGGACCACCTATTCCTTCTTCATAGTATCTTCTTAGTCTGGAAGCTCTGCTGAAACCTGACCACTATGAGTGCACCTGCTTCTATTTGAAACACCCATGGCATGACTTCTAGCATCATAGCAACATGCAAACCCCACAGTATGACAAACTGACAGACATGTGGGAACTAGACTCCTAAGACCATAAAATTATATAAGATTAACTATATAGAGACAGCTGGCTGTAGGAAGAGCTAGATTTGGTTGGTAGAGAAGAGTAAGGAAAGTGAACATAAAACATAAAAGACTAAAAATATATTCACATTATAAATATAATCAAATACTAAGATTACACAACACATATATGCATGCATTCTTTTTATTAACATTTTATTGTGCTTTAGGTGAAAGTTTGCATAGCAAATTAATTTTTCATACACAAATTGTGCCATGACATTGCTTGTAATCCTTGCAATGTGTTAGCACTTTAGTTCTTCCCCGGATACCTGTTTTCATTATTCTGATTTCCCTGTCCTTCCCTGTCTTCTCATCTTTGGGTTTGAGCAAGTGGTGCTTTTTGGTATTTTATTGTTGATGTGAGAAGCACATGATTCTTGGGTGTTGTTTATTTTATGTTGTTGCTGTTGTGTGCCTTGCAGTTGGTTCTGACTCATGGTGGTGCTCTGTGGAGTTTGTTCCAACTCATAGCAACCTTGCATAGGGTTTCCAAGGCTGTAAACCTTTACAGAAGCAGAAAGCCTCATCTTTTTCCCACAGAACAGCTGGTAGTTTTGAACTATTGACCTAAAAGTCAGCAGCCCAACTACAGTACCCTGTATAGGGATTCCGAGGAGTGGCTGGTGAGTTTGAGCCACTGACCTTGCAGTTCAAACCAACCTTGAGGTGGTGTGATTACCCTGTATTGCCATAGCAGGACTCCTATTTATTTTATGTTGTTGTTGTTAAGTGCCATTGAGTTGGTTCTAATCCATAGCAACCCATAGGGTTTCTGAGGAGCAGCTGGTGAGTTTGAACCACCAACCTTGTGGTTCAGACTGGCTTTTCAGTCCCACACATGAACCCAAGTGTCATATCCACTATTATTTGGCTGAATGTGACCTATAGGAGTATCTTCAGATTCAAGTTAGAAGCATGTCTCAGAGCACAGGGGTTCCTCTAATTTCTCTCAGACCACTAAGTCAGGTATTTTTTGTTGTTTTGAATTTTGTTCTTCATTTCTGTTTTTTCTCATTCTAACAATGACCTTCTATGATGGTCTTGGTCAGATGGGTTGGCACTGGTATTCAGGCACTACTGAGTTCTTTTAATCTCCAACTAGTTGAGATTGATTCGTGTGGGTCATTAGTCCTTTGAACTCATTGTTTCATTGAGTTTTCATTTTCCTTTGTTCTCCTTTGCTCCAGAAAGGAAGAGACCAATAGTTATTTATACAATAACTCCTCACAAGTTTTCATGACTCCAGATGCAACTCACCACACTAGAATGTAGACCATTATCTTCACAAACTATGTTTTGTCAATGATCATAGGTTCCCTGAGACTTAGCCTTCTAGTCCAGTGGTTCAGTCCTGATGTCTAAGTAGTTTCTACATCCTCCCTATATTTTCTATTATTTTGTGGTACAGCAAATTACTAGATATGATTCTCCTAGCCTTAGTCTTTGTTGTTGTTGTTAGGTGCCATTGAGTTGGTACCAACTCATAGTGACCTTATGCACAGCAGAACGAAACACTGCCCGATCCTGGGCCAACCTCACTACTGTTGTCACAGTTTAGTACATCGATGCTGCCACTTGGCCAGTCCATCTTGTTGGGGGGTCTTCCTCTTTTTCTCTGACCCTCCACCTTACCAAATATGATATCCTTCTCCAGTGACTGGTTCTTCCTGACAATATGTCCGAAGTATGAGAGACGAAGTTTGGCCATTTTGGGCTCTGAGGAGCACTCTGGCTGCACTTCTTCCAAAATGGATCTATTGGTTCTTTTTTGTAATACCCACCAAATGACTGTTTGAGACTATGCAAATAGGGTGTATAGAACTCTGATATGGGGATTGGTCAATTTTTCCATTCCACTAAGTAGAAAATGAGCCAGTTCAAAAGTAGGAAGTGGGGAAATCTTGCTACCATCAAGAAGGAACAACCAGGAGTGGAATGCATCATTTGGATTCCAAGATCTCTGTGTACTGAAACTCCTTGATGGAGGAGACAAAGAGCTATTATACTAGAGGAGTAGCAGCAACGGAACCAAGAAAACAAGACAGTAGTTCACTTTTCGGCCCACTGAGCAAGTAAAGCTGAGTGCCTTTGGGTAGGAGATGCACTTGTGGACTGGGTTGCCTCCAGGCACTTAATTGGGGGAGCTAGCTTTACTCATCCACAGAGCTAGAGCTGAGTACCTGCTCTGCTTTCTGTGTATGTATTCTTTTTTTTTTTTTTGGCTGGATAGTGTACTTTATTGATGGTACATGACAAGACTGGGCTCTCTAAAGCCCCTCCCCTTCTCCAGGGGGTCTGGATGGAAACTGAGGATGGGAGTTTCTCAGTGTGTAGGGGGATTACAGTTGGGGTAAGGACTCCCAGCAGCTGAGGGCCTCTCTCTTCCTCTAGTGCTGTTGCTGGGGCTGGTGGTCCAGGGGGCTCTTATTCTTTGGAGGTCATGTGGACCATAAGATCCACCACCCTGTTGCTATAGCCGAATTCTTTGTCATACCAGGAAATAAGCTTGACAAAGTGGTCGTTGAGGGCAATGCCAGCCCCAGCATCAAAGGTAGAAGAGTGGGTGTCACTGTTAAAGTCACAGGAGATGACCTGGTCTTCAGTGTAACCCGGGATGCCTTTTAGGGGTCCATCTGATGCCTGCTTCACCACCTTCTTGATGTCATCATATTTGGCAGCTTTCTCCAGGCAGCAGGTCAGGTCTACAACAGACACATTAGGAGTGGGACACGGAAGGCCATGCCAGTGAGTTTCCCATTCAGTTCAGGGATGACCTTGCCCACAGCCTTGGCAGCACCAGTAGATACAGGGATAATGTTCTGGGCAGCCCCACCGCCATCACGCTACAGTTTCCAAGAGGGACTATCCATAGTCTTCTGGGTGGCAGTGATGGCATGGACTGTGGTCATGAGTCCCTCCATGATGCCAAAATTGTCATGGATGACCTTGGCCAGGGGGGCCAAATAGTTGGTGGTGCAGGAGGCATTGCTGACAATCTAAAGTGAGTTGTCATACTTCTCACACCCATCACAAACTTGGGGGCATCAGCAGAAAGGGCAGAGATGATTACCCTTTTGGCTCCACCCTTCAAGTGAGCCCCAGCCTTTTCCAAGGTTGTGAAGACACCAGTGGACTCTACAACATATTCAGCACCAGCATCACCCCACTTGATGTTGGTGGGATCTTGCTCCTGGAAGATAGAGATGGGCTTCTCATTGATGATAAGTTTCTCGTTCTCAGCCTTAACAGTACCATTGAACTTGCCATGGGTGGAATCATACTGGAACATATATACCATGTAGTTGAGGTCAATGAAGGGGTCATTGATGGCAACAACCTCTACTTTGCCAGAGTTACAAGCAGCCCTGGTGACCAGGCCCAATACGGCCAAATCCGTTGACTCCGACCTTCACCATCTTGTCTCAGGGATGCGGCTGGTAAGAGAAGGACTGCAAGAGAAGCTGCGGCTGCCTGTCGAACGGGGAGGAGCAGAGAGCCTCTGTGTATGTATTCTTAAATAATTGGATGCTTTAAAAGAAAGTTCCTAAAATTATTAATGATGATTTTCTCAGGGAGGCTGTGATTCAGGATGATTTCTTTTTGATGTTTTGGTGTATTTAAATTTTAACAATAAGCATGTAATATTTACAAAATCCAGAAAAAGCAATGATATAATTTTATTAATAGGTTAAAAAAATCCTCTATTTCTAGAACTCACTATTAAAGGAATAGAGACAGCATTAAATTGGATTTGCTCAGGGCCTCTTGTCTAGAGCCTGTGGAATTGTCAGAGTAAAAATTGGAAGGATCATTTGGTCACATGGTCTGAATAAATAATGGAATTTAGTTTATCATAAATCACATGGCTGCTATCTCAGTTTTCTGTTTTGGAAAGGCAAACGCAAATCTGAGGGATTATTTGAACCAAAGGTGTAAACACAAAAACAATGGACCATAAAATTCTTGAAAATGGGAGACAAGGGAATCACAGATGTCCAAATCTTCAAATAATTCAGCTACTGGAGGATAGATAAACCCGAAATTTAGAAATTTTCTTAAATGCCACTTTACTCATGTTAAAACTTTGTTCAAAACCCTTATTATCTTCATATCATATATAAGGTAAAATTAAAATTCCTTAGCCTGGTCTTCAAAAAGCTTAATAATGTTGATAATTCTATCACTCACTATTTCACACAGCATTCTGTTCAGTCAGTCTTATCTTCCCAATGTCCACCCCAAAGCGTCTTTACCTTTGTTCTTATACTTCTTCCTCCTTTTCCCTTTTTAAAATCTTACTTTTTTCTTAAACTATGGCTCAAGTCTATTTTCTCTGAACATGTTTTTTTTTTTTTTTTTTAAATCATTCTAATCCTCAAGAGGGACTCCTGATGTGATGCTGTAGGAGAAGCACTGGACTGCTAACCATGAGGATGGTAGTTCAAACCCACCAGCCACTGGGAGTTCCTGAGTTGTACAAATGGTTAATACACTCCACCACTAAATGAAAGCTTGGAAGTTTGAGATCACCCAAAAGTACTTTAGAAGAAAGACCTGGTGATCTACTACTGAAAAATCAGCCTCTGAAAACCTGATGGAGCACAGTTCTATTATAACACATATATGGAGTTGTCATGAGTTGGAATTGACTGAATAGTGATTGTTTTTAACCCAGACATTTAGCATTTACAAATACTCTCTTATGTAGTCATTTATCTTCATAGGCAAGTTTATCTCCTTCTTCAGCTGGCAACTCTTAGCAGAAGAGGCATGTTCCTTTTCCTTCCTTGTATAGCTACAGTTTCTAACATGTTACCTTAGATATACTTGACATGAACTAAATATTGACTGATAGGTATTTATAGGCATTTTCTTGAAAGCCAAAAGTATGTGTAGGTGATTAGCTGCCCTTTAATTAATATATGTTGGAGCCCTTTTGTAGAAACCAATTTATTTGCATATAAGCTTATCACTGTAGATAAGAATGTCCTGCCTAAATATAGAAAACCCCCCACAAAACTGAGTATTTTAAATAGTCAGAAATCTGTGTGTACTTAGTGATATCAATCTACATGTGCCATAACTAGTGTGAATGAAAAATGAAACTGAATCAGAAATATTTAACATTTGAGAAGTGAAAACAGTGAAACATGAGTAAGGATAATTATTGTTGTTATTGTTAGGTACCATTGAATTGGTTCTGACTCATAACGACCCTGTGCACAGCAGAACAAAACACATGCTCACAATTACTGTTATGCTTCAGCCCATTATTGCTGTCACTGTGTTAACCATTTTGTTGGAGGTCTCCTTTTCCACTGACCCTCCATTTTTCCAAGCATGATGTCTTTCTCCAGGGACTAGTCCTTCCTGATAATATGTCCAAAGTACAAGAGATGAAGTCTACCCATCCTTGCTTCTAAGGAGCAATCTCACTATATTTCTTCCAACACATATTTGTTCGTTTTTCTGGCAGTCCATTGTACTTTCAATATTCTTCTCTAACACCATAATTCAAATGCATTACTTTTTCTGTTGTCGTCCTTATTCATTGTCCAACTTGCACATGCATATGAGGCAATTGAAAATACCGTGGTTTGGATCAGGTGCACCTTAGTCCTCAAATTGACAACTTTGCTTAGCACTTACCAAACTTTTCAGAGGTATTTTGCAGCAGATTTGCCTAATGGGAGACATAATTTGATTTCTTGACAGTAGCTTCCATGAATGTTGATTGTGGATCCAAGCAAAATAAATTCTTTGACAACTTCAATCTTTTATCCATTTACTATGATGTAATTTATTGGTTCAGTTGTGAGGATTTTTGTTTTCATTACATTGAGGTGCAATCCATACTGAACGCTGTAATCGTTGATCTTCATCAGTAAATATTTTAAGTCCTCTCTGCTTTGTGCAAGCAAGGTTATGTCATCTGTATATCATAGTTGCTGAAGACTCTTGATCCAATCCTTATGCTATGTTCTTCTTCACATAATCCAGCTTCTGGGATTCTTCCCATAACCCAGCTCAGCATACAAATTGAATAAGTGTGGTGAAAGGGCGTAACCCTGGCAACCACCTTTCCTAATCTTAAACCATTCCAACCATTCCATATCCCCTTGTTCTGTTGGAATGACAGCCTCTTGATCTATGAACAGGTTAGCACAATTTAGGATTTTGGAATACCCATTCTTCGCAATGTTATCCATAATTTGTTATGATCCACATAGTAGAGTGCCTTTGCATAACCAATAAAGCACAAGAACACATCTTTCTGGTATTCGCTGCTTTTACTCATCTGACATCAGCAATGGTATTCCTAGCTCCTTCTGAATCAGTATTGAATTTTTGGAAGCTCCCTGTCGAAGTATTGCTATAATAGTTTTTTTAATAATCTTTAACATAGTTTGAGATTAATGATTTTGTTTGATGATTTCCACATTTCATTGGGTCACTTTCTTTAGAAAGTACACAGATATGGATCTCTTACAATCAATTGGCCATAGATGAGTGAGAATCTCCAGGGCAGCATCAGTTTGTTGAGAGATTTCAATTGATAATCAGTTAGTTCCTGGAGACTGTTTTTTTTTTGCCAATGCCAGTGCTGCAAGGACTTCTTTCTTCCATACTACTGGCTTTTCATCATGTGGCAGCTATTGACATGGTTAAACATAGTAGAACAATTATTTTCTGGTACAGTGACACTGTGTATTCTTTCCATTTTCTTTAGAGGCTTTCAGCATCATTCACTATTTTGCCAACAGAATCCTTCAATATTGCAACCTGAAGCTTGAGATTTTTCTTCAGTTCTTTCAGCTTGAGAAATACTGAATGTGTTCTTCCCTTTTGGTTTTCTAACTCTGGGTTTTTGCACATTTCATTATAATATTTGACTTTGTCTTCTTGAGCTTCTCTTTGAAATTTTTTCTTTAGCTGTCTTATTTCATCATTTCTTTCAATCACTTTAGCCTCTCTGCACTTTCTTTGCTATGTTTAATGACCTTTTGCTTTTTTCATGTATGATATTCTTGATGCCATCCCACAACCCTTCTGGTCTTTAGTCATTAGTGTCTAATGCATCAAATCTGTTCTTGAGATGGTGTCTAAATTCAGATGGGATATATCCAAGATCATATTTTGGCTCTTGTAGATTTGTTTTAATTTTCTTTGTCTTAAGCCTGAACTTTCATATGAATAATTGATGCTTTGTTTCACAGTCTGTCCCTGGTTTTGTTTTAGCTGATGATATTGATCTTCTTCATCATCTCTTTCCATGATACAATCCATTTCATTCCTGTGTATTCCATCATGTGAGGTCCACGTATATAGTTATATTTTATGCTGTAAAAATGTATTGTTGTTGTTAAGTGCCATCGAGTCGGGTCCGACCCATAGCGACCCTGTACAGGGTTTCCGAGGGTGTAAATCCTTACGGGAGTAGAAAGCCTCATCTTTCTCCCGCGGAGCTCAATAAATCATTGAAAGCAGATTCTATCATGTAATCTCTAGCATCATTTCTATCACCAAGGCTATTGTTTTTCAACTATAGATCTTTCCTCTATGCTTCCAGTTTTTGCATTCCAATCACTGATAATTATCAATACATCTTGATTGCATGTTTGAGAAATTTGAGACTGAAGTTTTTGGTAGAATTTTCAATTTCATCATCACTGGCTTTAGTGGTTGATGCGTAAATTTGAATAATAGTAACTGGTTTTCCTTGTTGTTGTTGTTATGTGACACTGAGTCAGTTCCATCTCGTAACAACTCTGTATAAGATTTCCAAAGAACAGGGGGTGAATTTTAACCTTGTGATTAGCAATCCTGTGCTTATCTGATAGCACCACACCAGGACTCTTCATAGGTATATGGATAGTACCCTATCACAGACAGCACTTTTCTTAAAGAAAGATCTTGCAATGTTCTTTTTGAAGATGAATGTGATGCCATTCCTCTTCCATTTGTCATTCCCAGCATAGTAAACCATATGACTGCCTGATCCAAAATGACCATTTCAGTTCACGAATGCTTTGAATAGTGATCTTTATCCATTCCACTTCAGTTTTGAGAACTTCCAGTTTTCCTAGGCTTAAATTTCAGACATTCCACATTGTAATTATCAATGGTTGTTTGCAGCTTTTTTTTTTCTTCTCTCATTTGAATTGTGGTTCATTAGCAAATGAAGGCCCTGAAATCTTAATCCCATCCACATAAGGTCAACTCTACTTTGAAGAGGCAGCTTTTCCCCAGTCATATTTTGAGTGCCTTTCAACCTGATGATCTTATCTTTCAGAACTATATTTGACTATGTTCCGCTTCTATTCATAAGGTTTTTCAGTGCCTAATTGTTCAGAAATGGTCTGCCTCTCCTACTTCCTAGTCTGTCTTAATCTGGAAGCTTTGCTTAAATTTGTCCATCATGGGTCACTCTGCTAATAATTAATATAACAGTGGTATAACTTCCAGTATCATAGCAAAACACTAGCCATTACAGTATGACAAACTGACAGGCAAGTGGTAGAAAATAATAGTAGTAGCTAGCACTTTTATAGGTTTTATCATGAACTACCTTGCTTAAAAACGTACATACATCAATTCATTGAATCCTTTGAACAACTCCACCAGGTAGGTACAATATTATTGTTGTTAAATGCCAGCAAGATAGTTCTGACTCATATTAACCCTGTATAGAGTTTCTGGGAAATCACTGGTGGTTTTGAACCACCAACCTTTCTGTTACCAGTCTAGTGCTTATCCTAAATGCTACATTTTACTGGTGGCAAATCACAATAGGGCTATTTTTTTTTAAGTTATTTAATTGAAATATGAATAATAATGTAATGATTTTTGACTGTTGAAATTTACCTTACTAGTCCATCTGCACAACAGAGTAAACCCATATACTCAAGTACTTTGTAAATGAGATGATTATAATTTTGTCCTTGATAACATTTAAATGTATTGCTTTGAAGAGAAATTAGCAAATATACATCAACAATTTTTCTCAGGAAGACAGCTTCTGAAGAAATAATTTGTCATCCAAGAATTTTGTTACTGCCAGAAAAAAAACAGCACGGTGACCATGTCTGACTTCCTATGACTTCACAAAGAGGAAGAAGAGTGAAACTCAGAATTGGCCTAAGACTGATTCTTTTGAGGTAGAGGTCAGACATACCTCCACTCTATAATTTTCTTTTCCATCTTCTGACACCAACCATCCCTCCCACAGTACTCTTTCTTCACATCTGGGTTTGATATTCTGTAACAATGGCCACACAGACAATACTCACGATTGTGGGGTTTATTTGTTCTGTTGTACATCGACTGGACAGCACCTAACAACAACAATGGGGTTTAGTAGGGAACTGGACAGAATATAATTCAGGATAGAAATAACTCAAGAAACAGCAGGTCTTCAGGCAAGAATGCCTCTTCTCTGCTGTACTGCAAGAATGCCTTTCTCTTGTCTTCAGCTTCTCAGCCAAATGGCCCCTTGTCCTCTGCCCTGGTTGGACAAGTGTTACAAATCTCCTTTAGCCAATCTGTAAATGCCTAAAGGGCACAATGTGCAAGCTAGTTTCCTGCCCATAGACACTCAGCTTTATTGGAAGCTCACAGTTGCTCTATCTCTTCATGCCACTGCCTCTTGTGCTTCTCACGCTCCATTCATGGTCCTTCTTTACTGATGGTCCTGGAGTTTTCTGTCTCTACTTCTGAGGTGACTCCTTTTAAACCCAGTGGGATGGCAATATTAACCAATCCCAGTGTTAGAGCTCCATGAACCATATTGTCATGTTCTTACCCAATTATTTTGTGGAAATCACAAAGACCATGGCTTGAAGAGACATATTAAGTAAATTCACTGTACTACACTGCCTTTCTTTGAAATATTTTAAAATGTCAATATATGCGTCATAAAAGAAATTTAATCTTCCTATTAATAGTTATCAAGAAGTCCTCATGGCTCAGTGGTTAAAGTGCTCAGTTTCTGACTAAAAGGTTGGAGGTTCAAACCCACAAACCCACAAACAAACCTATAGGAGAAAGATGTGATAGTTAACTTCTGTAAAGATTTTCCTCTCTCCTATAGGGTTGCTATGAGTCAGAATCAACTAAATGGCAATTTAAAAAATATATTGATAGCTGTATCTTGTTCTGGAGTCCTGGTGTGGCACTGTGGGTTAATGCACTGGACTGCAAAGTCGTCTTCAACTGCAAGGTCGGAGGTTCAAGCTCACCAGTCTCTTCTTGGAAACCCTGTACAGGGTCGCTAGGGTCAGAATTGACTGAACAGCACTTACCACCACCACCAACAACATAGCTGGTTCTAAACAACAACAAAAAAATATATTATCTACTTCATGCAAATGATCTTGACTGTGTATGAATTTATCTTCAAAGACTGACAATTTGTCATTAGCAAAAGGTACTCAAATAATTTTCTAATACTTGAATACCAAGACAAGTGTTCCAAAAATATTGGCAACTTTAAGTTACCCAATTTCTGGAAAGACCAAAGGACTTAAAGTCAGAGAAAGGATGAGACTTCCAAGCTTTTGGCTCTTGGTTCCACTGTGTTTTCTGTTACAGTATCTTACTACTTGAGGTGTCTGTTGAGATATCTATGGGTCACTTCCTAGAAGTGGTTTTGATAGAAAAAGAGAGCATTGACTAGGCTCCTTTATTTCTTTGTGAGGAGCAGATAGAGTGTTAAAACGATGAGAGTGGAAAGATTAGTTGATTCATATATTTTATTTACCTGTTGGATATAGGAAAGGAGATTGTTGGACTAGCAATATGTTCCTCACTAGAAGGAAGGAATAACAATTTATCATGAGCCCATATGTGCTTGAATGCCCAGAAACCTTAAGCAGGTGCTTCAACTATGTGTTGTTTTTTTTTTTAATTGTGAATTGAGTGATAGTTTATATGGGAGAACATCGGTTTTACACTCATCGTTTTATTGCAGTGATTACAATCTCCTCTGTGTATCATCATTCAACAGTATTTGCTTCTATTACCTCTGTGAGTTTTTTTTTTTTTTGGAGAGGGACGTATGCAAAAACACTCAAGAATATATAATCACTTAAACAACCAAAGTCCACATTCTGCAAGTCTGCCTCCTGGTCGCCAGCACAGTCTTTCTTTTTCCAGGAGTCTAGAGTTCTTAGATGCTTGATCTTTCCATGTCCTCATCTCTGCCTCCATCTCTGGTGTCGCTACTTCTCTGGATAGAGTTCCACATTCCACTCATGCTCTTCTCCCTTGATGGTCCCAGGGTCCTTTGTTCCTGGACTGTAAGCTTAACTACATCCCCTTTCTTGTTACAAAACTTCTACCTTTACAATTGTGACAGTTGCAATTAATCATGAATCTTAAGAATCTTATCCCCATCTCCTTTCACCAGACCCATCTAGATAAGATGAAACTATTCAGTGGGGATTCTAATTTTCTCCAGACACTCTGAAACAAAACTCCCTCTTGAAAACTTGTAAGCCAGATACTTCATTCCTTTATAACCTCCCCCTGTAATTTTAGGTAGCTAGTGTCTAATCAACAACATTTTGAACCCTAAATATTGTATTAACAAACATTTACAAGCTTCTGTGTACCAGCCATTGTTGTAAGTGCCTTACTTACATTGTTGTTGTTGTTAGGTGCTATAGAGTCAGTTCCCACTCATAGTGACCCTATGCACAACAGAATGAAACATTGCCCGGTGCTGCCTCATCCTCACAATTGTTGTATGTTTGAGCCCATTGTTACTGGCATTGTGTCAATCCTTCTCATTGGGGTTCTTCATCTTTTTTGTTGCTCCTCCACTTTACCAAGCATGATGTCCTTCTCCAGAGACTGATCTCTCCTGACAACATATATAAAGAATGAAAGGTGAAATCTCAATATCCTGACTTTTAAAAACATTTTTTGCTGTACTTTTTCCAAGACAATTTTGTTTGTTCTTCTGGCAGCTCATGGTGCTTCCAATATTCTTCTCCAACACCATAATGCAAATGGATCAGTTCTTTTCTGGTCTTCCTCCTATGGTCCAGCTTTCATGTTCAGGTTTACCTTAGTCCCCAAAGTGTTGTTTTTGCTATTTAACACCTTAAAGAGGTCTTTTGTACTACATTTGCCTAATGCAACACATCATTTGATTTCCTGACTTCTGCTTCTATGTATGTTGGTTATGAATCCAAGCAGAATGAAGTCTTTAGCAATTTCAATCTCTTTTCCATTTATGATAATTTTATTTATTGGTCCTATTGTGAAAATTTTTGTTTATTACCTCATTTAATCTTGTTAACAATTCATTGAGGTAGTGATTGTTTATATCACCTGATTCCTATTTTACAGATGGGGAAGCTGAGTTCCAGAAAGGTTACACAACTTTTCTGTAATTTGCCCAAAGTGTGGTGCTGTAGGATAAGCACTCGACTGCAAATTTGGTTTGAAACACAAGGTAGGTGGTTCAAACTCACCAGCCACTCTTTAGGAACCCTATACATGGTCGCTATGGGTCATAACATACTCTATGGCACTTAACAACAACAACATTGTTATTGTTAGTTGCCATTGAGTCTACTCCAACTCATGGTGACATTATGTACAACAGAACAGAATGTTACACAGTCCTACATCATGCTCATGATCATTGGTTTGTTCCAGTCTGCTGTTGCTGCCACTATGTATTTTCAGCACCTTCTATACTCACTAGCTGCTCCTCGGAAACCCTATCCAGGGTTGCTATGGCACATAACAACAACAACAACAACACTAGGGTCCTTGTGTGGTGCTGTAGGATGAGCACTGACTGCAAGTTCAGTTTGAACCACAAGGTTCATGGTTCCAACTCACCAACGGCTCTTTGGAAACCTATGAGATGGAACTGACTTGACAAAACATAAGAAGAACAACAACAAATCCTAGAGATCACCACTCATCTGTCAGTTTGTCATACTGTGGTAGCTTGCATGTTGTTGTGATTCAGTAAGTTATGCCATGGATATTTTAAATACCAGGAGGGTCACCCATGATGGACAGGTTTCAGCTGGGCTTCCAGACAAAGATAGACTAGGAAGAGTCTGACTACTTCCAAATATTTTGTCACTGAAATTTTATTAAAAGCAGTGGAATATTGTATTACAATATTGAATATTGAAGCATGATAAATAGTACCAGAATATTATCAGATATAGTGCCAGAAGATAAGCTCCTCAGGTTAGAAGACATTCAAAATATAATTGGAGAAGAGCTGCCTCCACAAAGTTGAGTTAACCCTGATGACACAAATGGAGTAAAGCCTTCAGAACCTTAATTTGATCATGGTGCACAGCATGACATGAAGAGGAAGATCTGTAAACAGTCATTAATAATCTGAACATGGAATGTAGAAAAAATAAATCTAGGAAGACTGGGACTTGTCAAAAATGAAATGGAATGCATAACCATCAATAACCACTAAATCTTAGGAATTAGTGAGCTGAAATGGACTGGTATTGGTCATTTTGAATCTGACAATCACATGATTTTACTATGCTGGCAATGACAAATGGAAGAGGAATAGTGTCATATTCATCATCAAAAATAATATACCAAGAAGTGTCTTGAAGTACTATGCTGTCTGTGATAAGATGCCTGCAAGAAAGACTAGTTAATACCACTATTATGCAAATTTGTACACCATGCTCCTTGGTAGGCAGATTTAACATTGTGACAATGTCAATACTGCTCAAAGCAATTTACACATATAATGCAATCCCAATCCAGATTCTAACAACATTCTTCAAAGAGATGGAAAAACAATTACAAGCTTTATATGGAAAGGAAAGAAACCAGTATAAGCAAAGCATTCCCCGACTTCAAAATTTACTTCATGGATACAGTAGTCAAAACAGTTTGGTATTGGTAATATGAAAGATACATTGATCAATGGAATAGAATTGAGAATCCAGAAATTAACCCATCCACATA
>NW_006408606.1:6783322-6784532 GCF_000296735.1 Chrysochloris asiatica | reverse complement strand
CAGACAGCAAGGGACCAATGAACAGCTAACAAATGAAAATAATGTCCACGCCTTTATATCTGCGGTTCTGCCAGGCGTCTGTGGCCGCTCCGATCCTTCCCCTGCATGGTCTTACCCAAGATGGCAGCTCCTGGAGCAGCCGAGCGTCCCAGAGTAGAAAGCAATAGATTGCTTGTTTCTGCCACAAATTCCCTCAGCTGTAAGCCTTCCAACCTTCTAAATATTCCTTTATATGTGGTTCAGAGCTCTGGGACCATCTCCTGAGCCTGCTTGGTAGGGTATTCTGTGTTGTTGTTGGCAGGGCTCTTTAGTACACGTCCACCTGATCCGCCGTCTTGTTTGTCCTCTATTCTGGAATGTTTTGAATAGACTTGGTATCAATTCTTCTGTGAATGCTTGGTAGAATTTACCAATAAAATCATCTAAGCCTCAACTTCTTTTTTGGTTTGTGGGAGTTTTAAAAATTCCTGACCTATTCGTTTTCTTCTTTTCTTATAGATCTGTTTTATGTTTTCTAATTGTTTCTGTTTTAGTGTAGGTAGGGTGTGTTTCTTAAAAATTGTCCATTTCTTCTAGCTTTTCAAATTTGTTGGAGTACAATTTTTCACCTTGTTCTATTATTATTTTTATTTTCTTTGGTTGTGTTGTGATGTCACCCACAACATTTCTTATTCATGTTATTTGCATCTTCTTCTTTTCTTTTGTTAGATTTACCAATAATTTGTTGGTTTCATATTATTATTTATTAAAGAATCCAATTTTGTCTTTTAGATTCTTTCTATTGTTTTGCCTGTTTTCTATTTCATTTATTTCTGCTCTATTTTCTTTTCTTCTGTTGGCTATAGGCTTATTTTGCTGTTCTTTTTACAAATTTTTCCTTTTTTCTGATTGTTCTTCTACCTTAATAGTATTGAAAGGTTTAGCTTTATGCTCACTAATTCAAGTTTCCATTTATTCAAATCTACTCTTTTGCTCTTTCAATATATTGTACATTTCTGATATCTTAGTATTAATCATCTTAATTTCTACTTGAAAGTTTTGCATTGTCTCCAATTCTTTATCTAATCTATTTGTTCTTGTTGTGTTTTCTTGACTTTTCTGTAAATCATTTGTGGTTGTTATTAAGTTCCATTGAGTCATTTGGACCTCTTTCTGTAGGTTTTGAATTGTTTCCAATGCTGTATCTGTCTTATTTGATTGTTCCTGTAGC
>NW_006408606.1:6771017-6782877 GCF_000296735.1 Chrysochloris asiatica | reverse complement strand
TGATTGTAGTTTGACTATATGGCAGCAATTGCTGTCTCTTCTTGGGTAATATAGGGAGAGAAAGAGTCCCCAAATGTAAAAGGAGGAACTGAACAAACAAAACACCAAAAGCAAAAACCAAAACCAAAATCAAAAAGCAGATTCGATACCGTGGTCTATAATTTCAGAAAAGAGAGAGGAGAGAGAGAGTGAAAAAAAATCTGTAGCCTAATATGTTGTTGTTGTTGTTAAGTACTGTGGAGCTGGTTCCGACTTATAGTGACCCTGCACAGGGTTTTCAAGGCTGCAAATCTTTACAGGAGTAGAAAACCTCATTTCTCTTCTGCAGTAGAGCTGATAGTTTCGAACTGCTGACCTTGAGGTTAGCAGCCTGATTCGTAACCACTACGCTACTAGAGCTACCTTTGCTCTTTCAGCTTCTTGTCTTCAAGGCCTCCTGACAAATTTCAAGATGCCACTGTTGGTTGTTATGCTGTACCTCAAGATTCAGTTTTCAGCCTGTTTTGTTTTTAGACTGTCTACCACTTCAAAGCTCCTGTTCTGGCCTTTTCCCTATTAATAAACAATTCAGGGCCAGCTGTGGCCGTTTTGGCCTGCTGGTGGTTTTAAGTGGGCACTGGCCCTTTAACCATTTAGAGGACCTGTGTGCATGCATAATAGAAGAACCATCCAGTGGTGGGGGTGAGGGGTGTTTACTCACACAGGCACCCCCTCTAGTCACCAGAATAGAGGTCTACAGACAGCAAGAGGCCAATGAACTGATTTAAAAAAAAAAGTCAAAACAAAACAAAATAAAGATTATTGTCCACCTTTGTCTCTGAGGTTCCCACAGGTATTAGTATGTGGCGGGTCTGCTTGCTTTCCTGCTTGGTCTTGCTGTTTGGTCTCACCCAAGTTGTAGGCTCTGGGCCTCTGAGCCTGGCAGATACAAAAGTATGAGATTTCTTGGTTCAGCTACAAGTTCCACCAGCTATAAGTCTTCAAAGTTTTTATATATTCCTACATATGTGGTTCATAGTTTTGGCGCTCTCCCGTGAACCCGCTTTGCCTGGTATTCTTTGTTATTACTAACAGAGATCTTCACTGCTCCTCTACCCTATCTGCCATCAAGCCCTGCCTCTCTGCTCCTGCTGGTATTTAAAATACTGGTGGCACAGCTTACATACTTACAGTATATAAGTCACTGTAGTATGCCAGACTGATAGGTGGTGATACCCAAGGTCACCAATAAGATCTGATTTGGGATTCATAAACAGGTAGTTTAGCTTCTAAGTCAAATAAATTTTGTTTTTAAAATTTTATTCTGCAAAATTTCAAACATACACAAAAATAGAGAGAAAATGGTGCAACGAACTCCCTTCAGTCACCTACCAGCTACCGTGATCATGAGCTCATGGTCAAATTTTTTCTATCTATATTTCCACCTGAACTACTGGTGTGGCACTGTAGGATCAGCACTGGACTGTGAACCACAAGGTTGATAGTTCAGAACCACCAGTTTTTCTTTGGAAACCCTATATAAGGTTGTTATGAGTCAAAATGAATTCAACAGCACTTAACAATGACAACATATCTTCACTCATTCCTCTTGACTCCCAATCTCCTTTCTGGATTGCTTTCAAGAAAACACACAATTCTATCATTTCATCCACAGATGTTTCAGTAATATTACTAAAGAAATGATGACTTCAACAAACAACCAAATGCTTCTTTATAGGATGAATATAGTACTTCTTCTCTCCTTTTTTGTGACATTAGTAACCTTGACTGTTATTTAGATTGAAGATATTCTCTTTTTTCTTCATCTATTTGATAGAATAGGTTCCTATAGAAACTATTTGATTAAACCAATATAGAGTTTGCACAGGATAAATGCTAGGTGTAATGTCTCCACCACTCATCTCTCTTTTTCACTATTTTTTAACGTTTCAATGAGCTTGTGTTTTAACATCAAATTGATTGCTTTTTATTAAAAGTATAATAATGAACTGTAGATGTTTAAATATATTTGATGTTGATTTGATGCTGTTTTTTTCAGTGCTTAAATTGTCCTAAATTGGCCAGGGGGAAGCTTTTGGTTAGGTTTATGCATCCTTTTATCATCTTTAGTAGCTCCCTTATGTCTTGGCATGGCAAAATGTTATAGACTTGTTCTATACAATTCTTGTTCTAAATCTGGAATTAGCCATTTTTCTAAGGAACTTGAATTCCTTTATGGGAAATGGTATTTAAAGACCACATTCTGGACCAATAAACAACATTATGAAAAACAGAGGAAAGATAGAAATTGTTGATCCACTATCAACCTTCATGGAAGCAGCAGTCAAGAAATCACAGGACCTTTTGAAGTGTTAAAGAGCCAAGCTATCACTTTAAGGACTAATGTGAGTTTGAACCAAGCCATGATATTATTTTCTATCACTTCGTATGCATGTGAAAGCTGGACAATGAATAAGGGAGATTGAAGAAGAATGGATGCATTTGAATTGTGGTGTTGTGGAAGAATATTGGCAGTACTAGGAACTGTCAGCAAAACAAACAATTCTGTCTTGGAAGAAATACAACCTTAGAAGTAAGAATAGCTAGAGAAGAAGTTTCATGTACTTTAGCCATATGATCAGGAGTTACCAGTCCCTTGCAAAGGACATTATGATTGATAGAGTTGAGGGTCATTAAAAAAGAGGAAGGCCCCAGGTTGGATTGACACAGTGGCAGCAACAATGGTCTCAGATATGGTGTGACGCTGTTGGTGAATGCAGTGGACTGCAAAGTTTGTTTGAACTTGGGGGCCTATGGTTCAAGTTCACCAGCTGCTCCTTGGAAACCCTGTACAGAATTGCCATGGGTTGGGACCTGACTTGATGGCACTTAACAACAACAACAACAACAATGGCAACAATTGTAAGGAAGGCACAGGGTCCCGTCGCTATAAGTCACAACTGACTTGAGGACACCAAACAGCAACAAAAAAGTAAACAAAAGAATCCCTGGTAATGTAGAGAGTTAATACATTCAGCTGCTAACCATAAGGTTGGAGGTTCAATTTCACCCAGAAACATCTCATAAGAAAAGGCTGATGATTTCTTCTAAAAGATCAGCCATTGCAAACCCCATGGAGCACAGTTCTACTCTGACATACATGAACTCACTCTGAGTCAGGGTTTATTTGATGGCAATTGTTTTGCTTTAGGTTTTTAAGTGCTCAAAAGGAACTAATTAAATTAGCCTGGGCCCTATGAGGAGAGCGAGTCATGGGATGTGAAAGGGATGAAACCACATCACAGGAGAAATGCCGGAGGACTAGGTATGACAGCCAGAAGGAATAAGATCTAAAGTGGGAATTCATGTCAAGCCTCTGCTATTTTAAATGCTCTCAGGTAGAAGGATTAGAATTGTCATGCTTGTGAGACCCTAGGAAGCAGACCAGAAGGATTAGATTTTTTATTTTTATTTTTTTCTATTTGGTCAAGTTAAGTATGACTCAAAAAAGACCTTACAGGACAGAATAGAATTGCCCCATAGGTTTTTCCAGGCTGTAAGTCTTTATGGGTTCAGACTTCCACATCTTTCTTCCTTTGGAGTAGTGGATAGAAGTGCATTATTCAAGAATTCCATCAGGAAAACAGTGCCACTCTGATTGTGGGGTGAGGTATTTATTATAGGAATTAAACCTTACACAATTGTGGGAGGATCTGGGGGAAAGGAAGGTCCGGAAAAGGGAGTTGGAGGATCAGACAGAGAAGGAGTCATTTACTTCAGAAATGACTGAAGAACTAGCCTGGTGGGCAAGTCAGAGCTTGTAGGGAAGTCTGAGACAAGAAGCACATTCAGTTGCAGAAGTGGAACTGGGAAGTTCAAGTGATCTTTGGGGAGTTGTTGTCTACACAGGGTCTGAGTTACAGAGTGTCTACAGCCAAGTGGCCAGTAGTGGGCTGCTGCTGGTCAACAGGGTTTTGAATTGGAAGGAAGAGTTAAAATATGGAGTGGAGCAAAATAAAGACAGCTGGGACCAACAAAGTTCTTCCATCTTTCTGTCATCATGACTGACTATGAAGATATCAGAAAGTAATGAGTGCAGCTTCACTTCCATCTCCCAAATCTTGCCTGAGTTCCTATTTGGAAAGGAAGTTCTGGGAAATGTTATTGCCAGACTACAAGGAGAGGCCTTTCGCTCAGTGAAAAGGAAGAATTAGAGGAGTGATTTTTAATCTGCCCAAGTGTGAGATACTTCTAGAGATAGTGAGACAATAACCAATTTGCAGGGAGATTGTAGATGGATTTAATCACTAGGTCAAATCTACCCACTCACCTACACCTGTCCCTGTGCACTCTACTTTTTGTTCCTTTCTCTTTGTCTATTTTCTGTCAACTGGTAGTTAGATCAAAAGACATGATCTCATTCTGATTAGATTAATTGTAGCAGGAATAATTGGAAAGGTGTATCAAATATCCACCGTCCCTCTTTTTAGTAGTCACTGATGAACAGGTCTCTTACCCACTATAATGGTGTCTTTTCTATAAAAAATAACCAATCCCCAAAACCCAAGGCAGTTGTGGAAATCCATCTCCAGCTCCTGGTGATTCTGTGTGTTAGAGAAGAACTGTGCTTCAGAGGATTTTCAATAGCTGATGTTTTGGAAGTAGATCACCAAGTCGTTCTTTCAAGGTGACTCTGGATGGATGGATGGATTCAAACCACGAACTTTTTGGTTAGCCTGTGAGGAAGTTAACTGATTGCACTACCCAATGACTCAGAATAATAACCAAATATTCACAATCCTGGCCAGAATCAGGCCAAAATAAAATGAATATGCGTGCATGTTCTATGTGCATGTCTATATCCATGTTCATGCATTCCCATGTACTCATCCTTGTAAAGATGAGATTCTTCTATTCTGTTTTAAGAGAAGGCTTAGGTAACCATCTTAACTAGCACCTTTGGATGTCAGCCTGAAAAGTCAAGGTAAGAGGAAGAGCAGGATCTACAGTTAGCATGTGTATTATATTTACACCTCCGAGAGTAAGCATATTAGCCTGTATAGTTTATTTTTCATACTGTGTTTTTGTACTGTGCCTTCTGGGGGATAAAACCAAATCCTTTCATTTACACTTCCTAGTGAAGTGGGCATGAGAAGCAGAAAGGGGGGATTGGGGAGCAGAGCAGCCCTGTGAATTAAGGGATCAGGCGTTTGCTTTCATTGGCCTCGGTGCCAGCCCAGCCTGGGGACCTACGTGAAGCGTCTTTGATGCTTTCACTTTATGGAAGTCCATAAATACAATTTGGTGGAGATCATACAGGACCAAACTAGTTTGGAAGCTAAATTGCCTGTAATGTCTTGACAGAGATTTTCTTTAGCAGGGATGGAACAAACCCCTTTGCTGAGGTAGAAGAACCAGGTATTATACTGTCTTAAACTGTTTACACTTGGAACACATTTTTATTGCCTTCACAAGTTAAAAGGTCCTCTTTTTTTCCTCCCTCATTATTTCCTATGGCTTTGGAATTATCCGCTGAA
The DNA here is from genome assembly GCF_000296735.1 of Chrysochloris asiatica. NCBI lineage: Eukaryota > Metazoa > Chordata > Mammalia > Afrosoricida > Chrysochloridae > Chrysochloris > Chrysochloris asiatica. The sequence continues at coordinate 6,777,361 of NW_006408606.1, read as the reverse complement.
AGAAAGCTGGGTTTTTCTGCTTTATAGTTTCTCTGACACACAACTTCCCAAGGCATTTATAGATTGATGTCGATGTACAACCATTAGGTTGAAAAGAACCTAAAGACATCTTTCACAGAAATAGTGAAATGTCTGTAGTGACATTTCTTGCTTAGAGGTGTGTAGCATGCTGAATCCTTCTGGATTCTCATTTTGTTTAGTTTGATGTATATGAAATTGTTTATTTTTTAATGTAAAAAAAAATTCAACTATTAGCTATTTCATGTGGTTCAACTTCTATTATTTAAAGTGTGGTCAACCGTCCTTAAATGAATGGATCTGTGCTTTCATGAGTCTGAAATTAAGAGGAAATACAGAAAATTGTTACAAAGGGCCAAGACAATTCTACAAACAATCTATTGGAAAGAAAATTAGGAGATTCGTCTGTTTGATTTTATTATTTCATTCAGAGATTATGGGGTTGGGCATATGAGCCTTCCTTAAGTAAGTTTTAAGAGACCAAGTATTACTTTTTTGAAAGAACAATTTATGAATTTGCTATGGAAGGATCTAATTGTTTGATGCCCTGCATCTTTGGGTTAACTAGTGAATACATTCCTGTATGAGGAAATGACTTGAGAACAGAAATATGGTTAATGTAGATTGAATACTTTTCACTGAATATTTTAAAACATTATTTTCCTTGAGGTATGCTAGTCTCTGGAATAGTTTTTCTCTAACAAAAAGAAATAGTTGTCAGGCAGACAATTTATTTGGATTAGCCCTGAGCAATGTTTGAGTAGCCTGCTCTCTTTCATGAACAATGTTTGTGAAATGCCACTACATTTCTTTCTTGCTTCCTTTTTCCCTCTTTTATTACTTAAGGTACCATTCCTCTGCTTATACTATACCACAAACTGACTTCATTCTAACACACTTTATATATTCTGATTCTCAAAGGTTCCAGATTTATCAGACAGCAAATTCCTTAAGGACAAGTCATGTCTCATGGAATCATGGGTGTTGGGGTAGAAGCCTGAGTTCAAATTGTGGTCACCTGAGGTGGGTGTGACCTAGGATAATATTCTTAATGTTTCCCACCCTCATGTTTTTAGTTTGTAAAAATATGAATGATAATATCTAACTTATGGGGACTGGGTAAAATAGATGTGAAAGCACTTTGGGCTGTAATGCCTGGTCCACAGCTAGTACTTATAAAGGTTGATGTCTTTGCCTTGTCTTGCCTTAATCTTTTTTGAGTGTCATTGTGCATAAGACACACACAGTGCATGCTGGGTGAATTGATTTCATTTTTGACTGTTTTCTCCTTGATTGACATAGAGACAGACCCCTTAGTGTTGTTGGCAAATTGTCTTCAAATCACATTGGGTTGCTTTTGGAAAGCCATCTTTTGAAATGTTTTGTTGTTACGTGCCTTGGAGTTGGTTCTGACTCATAACAATCCTTTATGAGGTTTCTGAGGAGATGATGGTGGGTTTGAACTGCTGACTTTGTGGTTCACAGTCTGCTGCTGATAGCAGCTACCATGAAAGAATAATAGTAATAATAATTAAAAACAACAACAGTTTTCTAGAGAAAGGTAATTGGTTGTTACATTGGTATTTCTGGCAAGTTTTATGAATGTGAAAATTGTACTTCTTGCTGCAACTCCTTTTTTCTCCTCAGCAATTAAGTGAGCCAGCAGTCGATGACTATTTTCAGGTGTCTTGTGTGGATTTTGGTTAGTTAACCTTAGAGGATGGTGCTTTCTCAGGTAGCCTCTATGATTGAGAGTTATTTTTATGGGCTTGTACTTTACTCATTGAACTCACCATTCAGTGGTAGCATACTTTTAAATGACTAGCACCAATGAAATGAATTGTCTTGGGCTGTATATGGCCACTTCTTTTTGAGGAATAGGTGGTTTAAATCTGATCTGACTTTATATTTGTCTTGCCTATAGATTCTTTAAGGAGCTCTGGTAATGTAGTGGTTATGAATTAGGTTGCGAACCTCAAGGTCAGCAGTTTGAAACTACCAGCTCTTCCGCCGGAGATAGATGAGGCTTTCTGTGCCTGTAAAGATTTACAGCCTTGGAAACCCTGTACAGGGTCGCTATGAGTTGGAACCGACTCCACGGCACATAACAACAACAACATAGATTATAGATTCTTTGCCCATACTTTCTAAAGCCAATGCATTTTTAATTTTAGTTCCTCTCAAGATATATATGTATTTTTTAAAGGATACTATGTGCCTGCAATTGCTTTACCAACGTTTCAGAAAGATTAAAAACAAAACAAAACAAAACAAAAAAAACAGCAAAAAAACCAACTCCACAACATAACAACTAAGAAGACTCTTTGTTAAAGGTCTGGAAAATAAGACTTTTGGATAGAATTCTGGGACACCTGTTTTGCATTAAAATACCAAATAAAGCAAAATGATGGATTGTTTTGGCACCATTTAGGTTGAGCTTATGTGATGAGAACTGTACATAAAAGACAGCCAGTTATTGTCATAGCTGACAGATTTTTGGGTACTATCTACTTGTTCAGTATAGCAAAATCCCAGAGGTGAGATGCTTTTCCAAAATTAATATGCCAACAACGATGCAAACTGTAACAGAGACAGACATTATCTTTCCAGTTCTCTAAATATGTATATGTTGTGGTCTCGCCTGGCACACTGAATAAGTTCCTGTGATTTTCTGTGGGATTTGTTGTTGTTGTTAAATACCGTGGAGTCGGTTCTGACTCATAGTGACCCTGCACAGGTTTTCTGAGGCTGTAAATCTCTACGGGAGCAGAACATCTCATCTTTCTCCAGCGGAACAGCTGGTAGTTTTGAACTGCTGACCTTGAGGTTGGCAGCCCGATTCGTAACCATTACGCTACCAAATACATTATCTTTATTGACGTAGCTTTATTTTTTCTTGTTTACAAGTTTGCACGTTGTGTTAATATGTTGGTAGGGTTTTTCTAGAAGATAGATACAGAGGTTTTCACATGGGGCAGATAGTGCAGACAAGGAGAAAACAACACAAAGTACATGCTAGGGACAGCAAGGTGATTGGTTTAATGGGAATATAGGTTATAGTGAAGGATTTCCTGAGAAGTAATTCAGGGAAGGTATTTTGAGGTCTTTTTTGAAACTTTGGTTGTCAGGATGGGAAACTAGTACTTAATTTTTAGGCAGTGTGGAATGTTGGAGAGACTTCCAAGGAGTCCATTGCAATGATCCAAATGAGAGGTCATGACCTCTCAGTAGGGTGAAGTTGATGACAGGAAGCATGCTGGGATAGATTGCCTTACTCTTGTCACATTATACTTTATTTACATAGTTGTAATACAATGTGACATACATCACTAATGGAACCTACAGTACAGCTATTAATAGAAAGAACTCAACCCAAACCTTATCTGTTGAGTTGATTCTGACTCATAGCAACACTACAGAACAAAGGACAACTGCCCCCTAGATGTTCAAGGCTGTACCTCTTTATCACTATGAGTCGGAACTGACTCAATGGCACTAACAACAACAACATCTTTATGAAAGCAGACTGCCACATCTTTCTCCTGTGGAGGAGTAGGTGGATTCAAGCTGTTGACCTTTGGATTAGTAGTTGAGTGCTTAGCCACTGTGCCACCAGGGCTCCCTATAGAAATTCCAGAGGCCTGAAATTGAGTCCAAGAGTAACTGAAGGGTAAATGAGTAAATGTGTTGAACAATATTTCATGTTTATTAGTTAGCTATGAGAAGTTGCTGCTACAAAATCACATACCTTAGGGCCATAGGTGATGCAAGTGGTTTGTGCTCAACTATTATCCTAAAGAAGGAGCTCTGGTAGCGTAGTGGTTACGAATCGGGCTGCGAACCTTAAGGTCAGCGGTTCGAAACTACCAGCTGCTCCGCGGGAGAAAGATGAGGCTTTCTACTCCCGTAAAGATTTACACCCTCGGAAACCCTGTACAGGGTCGCTATGGGTCGGACCCGACTCAACGGCACTTAACAACAACAACAACATTATCCTAAAGTGGTGGCATGGGAGAAAGTCCTGGTGACCGGCTTCCATAAAGATTAAGGCAAAGTGAGCTCTATGGAGCAGTTGTAGTCTATAACACATAGGATTGCTGCGAGGCTGACTTGACTCAATGGCAATGAGTTTGGGTTGGATTTAGCTGAGAGATTAGTATCGAAGCCAATCAAAGTTTAACACCACTTTACTTTTTCACAGCACTTGAAAGTTTTTAATAGTTACTCTGCTTATTACCTCAATTGATCTTTACAACAGATCTAGGAAGTAGCTTCTGTTTTCCTTATATTGTAGCAAAGCTTTGAACTAGTTCATTTCTGTTTTACCTACTCCTGAGAATTTGCATTCCCACCCCAGATACACTGACTCAGAATCTTCATTTTTACAAGATCCCTATATACATAAGACTCACTGAGGGATCTATAAGAAGTAGATTCTGATTCAGTATATGGGGTGGAAATGAAAATTCTCAGCTGGGGGTAGAAATTGAGGGGAATGGTTCAAAGCCCCATTTTGTAGAAATGGGGCCTCAAAGCTCAAAGAGGTTCAGTTACTTGCACAGGGCATTCATCTTTGCAGAGTTCCTCTCCATCCTGCAATTTTTCTACCCCCTCTGGTTTACCTGGTTATTGTTGTTAGCAGCCATCCACTTAAATTCTGATTGGTGATGCCCTTATGTGTAACAGAATAAAACATTGCCTGGTCCTGTACCACTATCACAATCGTTACTATGTTTGAGCCCATTGTTGCAACTACCGAGTCAGTCCAGCATAGAGAGATTTTCTCTTTTTCTCTGACCCTGTACATTACCAACCATGATGTCTTTTTCTAGCAGTTGGGCTATCCTGATGACATTCAAAATAAGCAAGATGAGATCTCACCCTCTTTGCTTCTAAGGAGCATTCTGGCTGTATTCACTCAAAGATGGATTTGTTCATTCTGGGAGTTCATGGCATAGTCAATATTTTTTCCAACACCACAATTCAAATGCAACAATTCCCACTGTACTTTGACCCATTTGTTTACAATTGAATGGATTTGTTCATTAATATGGTCCAGTCATCATTCTCATCAAAATAATTTTTTTAAAACCACCATATCTGCAAGTTTTTCATTTAAGCTCTTAACACTAGTATGAGAATTGCATCATAAATTGCATTGTAAATTATTTTGCAATTATCATTGGCATTGAGTTAAGGAGACAGTGTCAGCATGGTAGGATTAAACATATTTAAATAAACCTCTATAGCACTTTGAATTATAGGTAAGAACATTTAAGTGCTGAATACATGTTAGTTGATGAACAGTATTTCTGGGAATAAAAAAGATGCTTAGGAATGTGTCTTAAATGGAACATTAAATGATTCCTCTAGTGACTTGAGATTTATTATGCTTTACTAAGTACCTCATTTATGGCGAGGCCCAGGGGAAGCCTAGCTCCTTGAGTTTTATTGTTTATAATATCTGATATGTTATTTGAAGTATATTGAAAGCATTCCTTGAAATGCTTTATTCCCCCTAGTATTGCCTATCTTTTCCCACAAAATAGAGCTCTCAGTTTAACTTATAGATTGATTCTTGCCTTTCATCTGAGCTCACAGAAACAAGAATTAAGATTTTTCAATGAATAATCTTGGCTGAAAGCAGAGAATATCAGAAAGATGTTTACCTGTGCTTTATTGATTATGCAAAGGTTTTCAATTGTGTGGATCATGACAAGCTATGGACAACATTGTGAAGTATGAGTATTCCAGGACACTTAATTGTACTCATGAGGAATCTGTACATGGACCAAGAGGCAGTTGTTTGAACTGGAAACACTGAATGGCTTTAAATTAAGAAAGGTGTGTGACAGGGTTGTATTCTTTCACCATACTTATTCAACCTGTATGTTGAGCAAATAATCCAAGAAGCTGGGTTATATGAAGAAAAATGTGGCCTCAGGACTGGAGGAAGAGTCATTAACAATCTGTGATATGCAGATGATACAACCTTGCTTGCTGAAAGTGAAGAGGACTTAAAATGTTTACTGAAGAAGATCAAAGAGCATAGCCTTTGGGATGGATTACATCTCAACATAAAGAAAGCAAAAATGCTCATCACTGGACCAATAAACAGCATTGTTATCAATGGAGAAAAGATTGAAGTTGCCAAGGACTTCATTCTTCTTGGATCAACTATCAACACTCATGGAAGCAGCAGTCAAGAAATCAGATGACGTATTGCATCAGGCAAATCTGCTGCACAAGACCTTTTTAAAGTGTTGAAGAGCAAAGATGTCAGCTTGAGGACTAAGGTGCACCTGACCCAAGCCATAGTATTTTCA
>NW_006408606.1:6753508-6770472 GCF_000296735.1 Chrysochloris asiatica | reverse complement strand
GTTTTCTTCTGTTGTGCATAGGGTTGCTATGAGTCGGTACTGACTCTATGGCACTTAACAACAACAATAATCTATAGGAAACACCTTGTATGCACCTGATTTTGATGATGAGATACTAGACTTCTAGTCGAAGGTGAGTCTAAGCCTGAGACTGATGCCAGAATGGGGAGGCCATGAATGGGAGAAAGTATATTTTGCATATGAGAGAACTATAAAGGCTAGAGGGAGGACCTTTTGAAAACACAACTATTAATTGAGAGATGAAGTCTTATCTCCTCCTCTTGAATGCTTATGATTGCTTTGAAAACTATAGTGTGACAGATATGATATTGCATGACTTCTGTGTCTCGGTCATACAAGATTGTGTGATGAACTACCATGTAGCAGGAGACCACTTCAAGGTCATCATCTTGGAGACACTCAGGTAAGTGTTAACAGTTCTTGCTGAGTTCAGACTTCCAGTCATCCCTACTAAGGTACAAGACATGTGAATGAAGCTATTGTAGATGTTCAGGCAAGCCCAGACACAAACTGAATACCAATAAGCTACCTATATTGACACCACATGGTACAGAAAAATCACCCAGCCAAGACCTATTCCAGACTGGCAGGATTGTGTAACATAATAAAATAATTGTTTTGAATGACTATGTTTTGAGGAAATTGTTATGCAGAATGGATAAGTGGAACAAAATTTAGGACCAGAAATAGAAAGAATTGATAGAATAACTACTTAACCAGAAGAGGGCTTTAAGCATTAAATACCTATATATATGATGCCTAGGCACAAAGGGAAATTTCTATGCTAATTTGGAAACACCTCAAAGTGTGTGCATGCATGTGGGATTGTTATAAAGTACTCAAAGGCCAGCTTTAAAAGGAATCATTATACAAATTATTTGCCTTCCTCATTCCTTGCACTACAGAAGGTAATATTCTAAATTCATGTTATACATAGTATAATCTGAATACCAGGAGCATTGGAATTACTTGGGAGTTTGTTAGAAATGCTGAACGTCAGACTCATCCCCATATTCTGAATCAGATACTGACTTTTAATAAGATCCCAGGACATTCCAATGCACATTTAAGTTGGAGAAACACTGATCTGAGTTGGAGAAACATTGCTCACTATTACTACTGTTTCTATTACTGTCATTGTTGTCATTCTTGTTAGGTTCTGTCGAATTGATTCCAGTTATAGTGATCTTATGCACAGCAGAACAAAACACCGCCTAGTCTGTCATTATCCTCACAATTGCTATATTTTAGCCCACTGCTGCTGAACTGTGTTAATTCATTTCACTAGGGCTCTTCCTCTTTTTCGCTGACCCTCCACTTTACCAAGAATGCTGTCCTTCTCTAGGCGCTGACAAAATGTCCAAAGAACAACAGATGATGTCTCACTATCCTGGCTTCTCAGAGCATTCTGGTTGTACTTCTTCCAACACAAATTTGTCTGGCAGTCCATGATACTTTCAATACTTCTCCAGTCTTCCTTATTTATTGTCCAACTTCCACATAAATATGAGTTATTGAAAACACCATGGCTTGGGTCAGTTAGGAACACCTTAGTGCTCAAACTGACATCTTTGATCTTAAACACTTTGAAGAGGTCCTCTGCAGCAGATTTGCCTAATGCCATAGATTATGAGATTTCTTGACTGCTGCTTCCATGTACAGTATCTGTGGATCCAGGCAAAATGAAAAGATTGACAACTTCAATCTTTTCTCTGTTTAAAATGATACTATTATCGGTCCAATTCTAAGGAGTTCCATTTTCTTTACATTGAGATGCAATCCATATTGATGGCTGTAGTACCTATTTCAAATCTTCCTACAAACAAGGTTATATCATTTGCATATTTATTGTTGTTGTTAGATGTCATTGACTTGCTACTGACTCATAGCGACCTTATGCACAGCAGAATGAAACACTGCTCAATCCTGGGCCAACCTCACTACTGTTGCCATGCTTGAGCCAATTGATGCTGCCACTTTGCCAATCCATCTCACTGGGGGTCTTCCTCTTTTTTTTTTTTTTGGGCCATCTACCCTACCAAACATGATATCTCATACTTCAGACATATTGTCAGGAGGGACCAGTCCGAAGAATGAGAGGCAAAGTTTGACCATCCTGGCCTCCAAGAAGCACTCTGACTGCACTTCTTCCAACACAGATCTATTGGTTCTTTTGGCAGCCTGTGGCAATTTCAATATTCTCCTCCAACACCATAACTCAAAAGCATCAATACTTCTATGGTCTTCCTTATTTATTGTCCAGTTTTTGCATACATATGCAGTTATTGAAAATACCATGGCTTGGGTCAGGTGCACCTTAGTCTTCAAGCTAACATCTTTGCTCTGCAACACTTTAAAAAGTTCTTGTGCAGCAGATTTTCCTGATGCAATGCACCATTTGATTTCTTTACTGCTGCTTCTATGAGTGTTGATAGTTGATTCAAGAAGAATGAAGTCCTGGACAACTTCAATCTTTTCTCTGTTGATAAGAGTGTTGTTTATTGGTCCAATGGTGAGGATTTTTGTTTTCTTGACATTGAGATGTAATCCATACCGAAAGCTGTGCTCTTTGATCTTCATCAGTAAATATTTTAAGTTCTCTTCACTTTCAGCAAGCAAGATTGTATCATCTGCATATCCAGGTCTTCCTCTAATTCTGATGCCACATTTTTCTTCATATAACCCAGCTTCTTGGATTATTTACTCAGCATACAGGTTCAATAATTATAGTGAAAGAATACAACCATGTCATACACCTTTCTTAATTTAAAACCATTCTGTGTTCCCATGTTCCGTTCAAACAACTGCCTCTTGGTCCATGTACAGATTTCTCATGAGCATAAATAATTGTTTTTGAATACTCTTACTTCTCAATGTTGTCCATAGCTTGTCATGATCCACACAATCAAAAGCCTTTGCATAATCAATAAGGCACAGGCAAACATCTTTCTGATATTCTCTGCTTTCAGCCAAGATCCATCGGACATCAGCAATGATATCTCTCATTCCATGGATTCTTCTGAATCTGGCTTGAACCTCTGGAAGTTCTCTGTTAATGTATGCTTGCAGCTGTTTCTGCATTACCTTTAGTAAAACTTGCATGGGATATCAAAGTTATTGTCTGATGATATTTGCCTTCTGTTGGGTCACGTCTCTTTGGAATGGGCACAAATATGGATCTCTTCCAATCAGTTGGGCAGACAGTGGTCCTCCAAATTTCTTGGCAGAGATGAGTGAGTGCCTCCTGTGCTGCTTCACTTTCTTGAAATATTTCAATTTTCATTCCATCAATTCCTGGTGCCTTGTTCTTTGACAATTCCTTCAATGCACCTTGGACTTCCTCCTTCAGTATTATTGGCTCTTGATCACATGCTACCTCTTGAAACGGTTGAACATCAACCATTTGCTTTTGGTACAGTGACTCTGTATATTCCTTCCATCTTTTTTTGATTCTTTCTGCATCATTCAATGATTTGCCCAGAGAATCCTTCAATAATGAAAGTCAAGGCTTGAATTCTTTCTTCAGTTTGCCCAGCTTGAGAAATGCTGAGTGGGTTCATCCTTTTTGGTTTTCTGATTCCATATCTTTACACATTTTGTTGTAATATTTGGCTTTTATCTTCTCGAGCTGATCTTTGAAATTTTCTGTTCACTTCTTGGACTTCCTCATCTCTTCCATTTGCTTTATCACCTCTATGCTGGAGAGCAAGTTTCAGTGTCTCTTCTGACATCCATTTTGACGTTTTCCTTCTTTCTTGTCTTCTCAATGACTTTTTGCTTTCTTCATGTATGATGTTTTGATATCATCCCACAACTCTTCTGGTCTTTGGTCTTTAGTGTTTAATATATCAAATCTGTTCTTCAGATAATCTCTAAATTCAGGTGGGATATATTTAAGGTCATATTTTGGCTCTCATGGATTTATTTTCATTTTCTTCAGCTTTAGTTTAGATTTGCATATGAGAAATTGATGGTCTGTTCTACAATCTGCCCCTGTTCTTAGTTTTCACTAATAATATGGAGCTTTTTCATCGTCTCTTTCTGCAGATATATAGTCAGTTTTATTTCTATGTAGTTCATCTGGTAAGGTCCATGTGTGTAGTCATCTCTTATGCTGTCTAAAGAAGGTATTTGAAATGAAGAAATCATTGATTTTGCAGAATTCTATCATGCAATCTCCAGCACCATTTCTATCATCAAGGCCATATTTTCCAACTACTGATCCTTCCTCTTTGCTCTCAACCTTTGCATTCCAATCACCAGTAATGATCAGTACATCTTGATTGCATGTTTGGTCAATTTCAGATTGAAGACGTTGGTAGAATTTTTCTATTTCATCCTCACTGGCTTTAGTGGTTGCTGCATAAATTTGAATAGTGGTATTAACTAGTCTTCCTTGTAGGCACATGGATATTATCCTATCACAGACAGCGCTATGCCTCATGACTTACTGATATCTCATGTTGCTACCACAAGCACATTTAGGCCTAAAAAATGTTTAAATGGTACAAATAATGGAAGTAAATACTTTTTTGTCACATGGATGCAGCTTAATTTAGTTCATGATGATTGAGACACTTTACAGTCTTATTTCTTTTAAGAAATATGTATTGACTAGCTGCTACATGCCCAGTTCTGTGTTGGGATAGTGGTATGATACAAAGATACAGTCTTTGTTATCCAGATGACAATTGGTGAAATAGTAAACAAGAAGTTAAATACCTTTAGAAGAAATGTGATGTGCTAGTGGGTGTTAAACTTGGACATGTTTTGATGAGCTTAGAAGTATGGGTTATATAAAGGGTCACTGAGTTTGTACTTCATGAGTTCATAATTCTAAAGTTCATAGATAACCCATACTGGTTCTAATTAGATTTAGGAATAGAAAGGACCATCAACCATGAAATGTATATTCAGTAAGCACATATTTATTGGAAGTGAGAGAGGGAGTTGTGAATGTTTATGGTGTGGTCATACAGGTTGCTGAGGGCTGAGATTCCCTCCTTAGGTTTGCTTTCAAATGGAGCTGGGATTTGAACCCAGGGACAACAGATTTCAGTCATGCTCCTAACGTCTATGCTATGCTACCTGCTTAGTAACATTAGGATAGGATACTGTCTTAGTCCCCTAGAGCTGTCATAACAAAATGCTGCAAAGGAAGTGACTTTAGAGAACAGAAATTTATTTTGTCACGATTCTGGAGGCTAGAAGTCTGAATTTAGGGTATTGATGGTGTCATGCTTTAGGTGACCATCCTTCCATGTCTCTTTCAGTTTCTGGCAAGTTCAGGTTCTTCTTGTGTTCCTTGGCTTGTAACTGGATCTGCACATGCTTTCTTCTGTGTGTAGCTATTTCTGTGTCTGTCATTCTCTTTTAAAAAACACCATTTAGAAGGGATTAAAATTAGGATCCATCCGACTCTGATGTGAGTTCATTTAAGTCAGGGCTGGAGAACCTTTATTCTGCCAAGGGTCATTTGGCTATTTATAATATCAGTTGCAGGCCTTACAAAATTTTCAATTAAAAACTAGTCTGCTATATTTGATCAAACATTTAATTAACTCACGCTGTGGGTTAATGCGCCAGACTGCAAAGTTGTTGACTGGAGGGTCGGTGGTTCAAGCGCACCAGTCACTTCTGAGAAATCCTATACAGGGTCGCTATAGGTAGGAACCGACTCAACGGCACTTAACAACAGCAATGACAACAACAATGGAGTCCTGGTGTGGTGCTGTGGGTTAATGCGCCAGACTGCAAAGCCGTTAGAACTGCAAGGTCTGCGGTTCAAGCTCACCAGCTGCTCCTTAGAAAGCCTATATGGGGTCGCTGTGGGTCGGAATTGGCTCGATGGCCCTTTACAACAACAACGTGTCCTGATGGGGCACTGTGGGGTAAAGCACTAGACCGCAAGGTCTTTTGAACTGTAAGGTCGGTGGTTTAAACTCACTAGATACTCCTTGAAAACCCTATGCAGGGTTGCTGAGTCAGAACCAACTTGAAGGCAATTAACGGCAACAATGTGATGTCTGGAGTTCTGTTGTGGTGCTACGGGTTAATGCACTGGACTGCAACATGTATTTGAATCCCAAGGCCAGTGGTTCAAGCTCACCAGTCGCCTCTCAGAAACTCTATACAGGGACACTATGGGTCGGAACCCCCTCACAGGCACTTAACAACAATAACATACAACCTACGGGCCAGATGTTCCTCACTTCCTGATTTAACTGATAACAAAAGAAAAACCTTATTTTCAGACAAGGTCACACTGACATGTATAGGGGTTAGGACTTGAACAATATTTTTTGAGGACACAATTCAATCCATAAGAGATCCTGGTGTGACTCTGTGGGTTAACGCGCTGGACGGCAAAGTCAGTTTGAACTGCAAAGTTGGCAGTTCAAGCTCACCAGCTGCTCCTCCAAAACCCTATACAGGGTCACTATGACTCAGAAGTGATTCTTTCTGTACGTAACAACAACAACAACAACTGGTTGCCATCATATTGATTCTCAAATCAACAGTATACATATCAAGCAGGACTGTGCTTTGTGGGGTTTTCAATGACTGATTTTTCAGAAATAGAACACCAGGTCTTTCTTCTGTGGTTCTTCTAGGTGGACTAGAATTGCCAGCCTTTTTGTTAGCAGTTGAATGCATTAACCATTTGTACCACCCAGGGACTCCATAACAGATACTAATAGATTATGCAGGAACATGAATTTTGATAAAAAGATACTTACTAAATAATGCCCATAACTACTCTAAGTATGTAAAAATTAATTTTAGATGACTTAAACACAAAAAGATAGTAGATGGCTTATAGAATTTCCAAAAAGGTTCTGGGCTTGGACCCCATGCATCTGGACACAATTTCCCAAATCACACTGTGAAATGGACCCAGTGAAGACATTTGCACGATGTTGACCACATGACTTACTGCACTGACCAGGTCCTGCTATGTCAGCCTTTGTTTGGCTGTATCTGGGACACGGTCAAACTCTCCATGGTGCACACACATGTCACATGCTCTTGTTCCTTCTCAACATTAAATTAGATGTCAATTGTAAGTCTTGGGCAGATGATTCCAATCAGCAGAGCCTATGTTATATGTTAATCTAATTGCCAGGGACACTTAGAAAGCAAATATGGCATTTTTTGCTTCTGTGATGGGCAGGGGCATCAGATGCTGGGTGACCAAAGAATGATAAATCCCACAACTACCCCTTTTTGTTCCTCATATGTGTTTTCTATCCTTTAACTTCTGCTTCGCAAAATTGACCCATGCTTCAAGGTTCAGTTTACATTATGCTCCCTCTGAAATTTCCTCTGACTCTTTCAGTCTATAGTTTTAACTTACCTCTAAATCTCTACACTACTTATAGTCAGAATGAATTGTGAACTATGAAAAGATAATATTTAAAAGCTGAATTTGTATCATCAGACCTGGACTTTATTTTGCCAATGAACTGATAAAAACGAAATTATTTGTTGCCATTTTGAGATAGTTAGTAGAGAAATAGCTACTCTAAGAGGCAGAAATCCGTCTGTGTTTCTTCCTCTCCTTCTACCCACCTGACTCTGACTCTTCTCAATTGGATCTTTACCTAGATGCGAACACTGCCATGGGTAGTTGCTGTAATTTCATATTATTTTCTTATTCCTTTAAAATTAACAAGAAATCCCATTAAGGGTAGCAACCATAGCTAAAGCTTGCTCTGTGGTGCCCATAATATGATGCAAAACAGTACATACTTATTGGTTGGTTGAAAATAAACATGCCTGGAAAACACAATGCTTTATTTGAGCCCTATGACCTAAGTAGCTATTCATTCTTGGTGTCATAATACCTCATTTGTAGAAACAGTAATAAAACTCACTCCCCTTCCTGTAAAGCTTTCTCTTCAAATAGGGCTTGACAATGGAACACTTTATTATGTGACTGAAGATCCTCTTAGGAATGCCAGGTCCATAGCCCATGTGTAGGAAAGGATCCCTATACATGTCCACACACAAAGGTAGACTGTATAATCATTGAATATGCTTTTAAACAGACTAATTCAGTGGAAATCAGGAGCAAATTTTCAGGACTGAAAAGTTTACAGGCCAGACTTGCTCTGGCAGAGATATACATCTATTGTAATAATTAGTATCTATTGTTTGGAATCCCTGCATGGCACAAATGGTTAAGCAATAGACTACGAACAGAAAGGTTGGCAGTTCAACCCCACCCAAAGAAAAACCCTTTGGATCAGTTCTAGTCTATAAACATGGGGTCACCATGAGTAGGAATTCATTCAACAGCAGCTGACAGTGACAGAAATCATTTGAAGGACTTATAACTGCTTGTTGTTGTTAAGTGCTATTGAGTCAATTCCAACCCATAGTGACCCTGTATAGGGTTTCTTAGGAGCAACTGATGAGCTTGAACCACCAAACTTGTGGCTCAAACAGATGCTGCAATCTAGCACATTAACCCACAGCTCTAGGTGAAAAAATATAATAATAATAATAAAAAATGTGTGCTTTGTATTATAATTGTCTTTGAAGGAACATGGTAAATCATTTTTTTCCCCAGTGATCTGGGGAATGTGCTTATCCTCCTAGATTATACGTTTTCTGGTGCTGCATTTAAATAATTTCTAAGTAGAAGGTAAACAATTTGTTATTTCCAAAATTTTTATTGCATTATCTATGTCATTTTATAGACTCACCTAAAGATGTGATAATGTAAATCTACATTGTTCATGGATTTAAAGTTTCATAAGTCCTCTTGAATGAACTGTTTTTTCCCTATGAAGTTTCAATTCATTTAAAAATACAAGTGGGCTTCAAAAAGTTTTGGAAAAGCAGATTATCTTTTCATTCATTATTTCTGTGAACTCTTTGAAGCTCTCTCATATTTATTAAATAGATTAGAAGAAAATATTTGTAATTCACAAATCTTATATAGAAATATTTGCAATTCACATATCCAAATTATAGAAAGGGTTCTCAACATGGAATAATAAGAATATAAGCAACCCAATAAAAATGGACAAAATATTTGAATAAGCATTTCCCAAAGAAGATATGTTGTTGTTGAGTTGGTTCTGACTCATAGCAATCCTACATAAGGTTTCCAAGGAGCAGTTGGTGGGTTTGAACTTCCGACCTTGTAGTTCGCAGTCCAGTACTTATTCTACAGTGCCACACCAGGAGTCCATGAGTCCAATTGTGGGAAAATGAAATAGAAAGATAACAGAATTATTTTCATGAACTTTTTGAAGCTCCCTCATATGGATGGCAAATAAACACACTGAAAGATGCTATTAGTCTCTTGTTGTTGTTAAGTGCCATCGAGTTGGTTCCCACCCATAGCGACCCTGTATAGGGTTTCCGAGGAGCAGCTGGTGAGCTTGAACTGCCAACCTTGCAGTTCAAACAGCTTTGCAGTCTGGCGCATTAATCCACAGTGCCACACCAGGATTCCTATTAGTCTCTAGGGAAGCACAAATTAAAGCCACAGTGAGATATTACTATAACAACAACAACAAATTATAAGGATGACTAAAAATCAAACACTTGACAATATCAAGTGTTGCTGAAGATATGGAGAAACTAGAATTCATTTATTCTGGTAGGAATGTTAAATGAAATGCCTCTTGGGCAAACAATTGGACAGTTTATTATAAAATTAAACATGCCTTTACCATGAAACTCAGTAATTCTATTTTTAGATATATACATAAATTAAATAAAAACTTATGTTCACATAAGAGCCTGAATGTGAATGTTTATAACTGTTTTATTCACAGTTGCCAAATACCCTTCAATGCCTTCAAAGGCAATGGATTAAACAAATAAACAAACAAACAAACAAACAAAAAAACAAACAATTAGTACATTTGTAAAAAGCTGCTACTCCTTATAAATAAAGGTAATGAAGAACTGCTGTACATAATAACATGGATGAACTCAAATTCAATGAGAGAAACCATTCTCAAAGACTATAAACTGTATGGCTTCATTTATATGGCATGAGGAGCTCTTGAACCAGAAAACAGATCAGTGTCTGGGAATAAGAGAAGGAAATGCCCATTGTCATTGAATTGATTCCTACTCAGTGTAGGTCTATAGAGTTTCTTAGACTGTATATCTTTATGGGAGCAGACAGCCTCATCTTTCTTCCTAGGAGAGACTGGTGGGTTTGAACAACAGACCTTACAGTTAGCAGCTCAAACCCTAACTCAAAAAGCTATCGGGGTCCTTGCATAGAGGAATGTTTTAGTGCAATGGAAATTATCTATATCTTGATTTTGGTGTTGGTTACATGACTATACGCAGTTTCTAAACCTCACAGAATTTGAGAACTCCTCGAAGGGCTTAACCAGTGCTAATTCTGTGTGTGTGTGCATGTGTTGGTTTGTGGGTGGAAAGGCATGTGAGCAGTGACGGCCTCAGAGGGGAAGTGGCATTTGACAGATGAGAGAAAGTTCCCCATGGAGATAAGTGGGGTGAAAGAAAGGGAGCAGGTACATCCAGCTGACAGTGACTAAGGTAAACAGAACAAATAAAGAGTTGTTCAAGCATGAGTTCTTAATAAAGAAACCAGTTAAAATTTGTTTATGCATTTGAGAAGAAAAACAAACATTATTGGAAACATGCATGACGTGATTTTTCTTTGCTAGCTGGAGCTGTTAACCATACAAGATTCCTGGCAGGGAGTTGGTTATCTGTCCTGTGACTGAGAGGGCACACCCTGCACTAGCCCTAAAGCACAGAGATAATAATAGTATGCAAGCATGGCAGCCTACACTCTGGAAGGGTTTATGAGGAGGAAGTCCACAATTACATATTTCTGGGCAAACATTAACCAAGATTGAAACCCAGATTTGAAGGAAAATAACAGGCTGGAATCTTCAGACACATAATGTAGCTGTTCTGTGGATGGCAAACAGTAGTCAGACACCCTGCTGACTCTAAAAGTATAGGTAAAATATTGAGAAGAAAGGACATAAAGTTTGGTAAGAAACATCTATCACACCTTGCTCACAGAATGTGATTTATAACACATAGAGCATTGTCCACATATGAATGGTGAGACACTGTTTACATTCATTACAACAAAGCTGAAGCCACAACATAGGGTCTATTGTTCACCTCATGCCAATGACCAAATCTATTTATCCATGTGGTTTAAGAGCTCACCACTATGCATGGAAAGGCCTCCTCTTGGCAATACTACCAGCAGCATCTCAATCACTGTTACTACAATCTGAACAATTTTGGTTCCATGCTGTGGTTTTGTAATTTCCATTTTTAAAACTTCTTAGACTGAACAGTGATGTGCCTAGTCTAGGTTGGGCAAGCTTAAAATGAAACTGTTAAGCTAAAATTAGCTTGACATCAAAATGGTGCATGTTCATTTTCCTTATATTTAAAGCTGACCACAGTCATTATACAGAAGGCATCTAGTCTTTAGGATGCACTCTAGGGAGCAGGAGGGGCAGTGGCAGTAACCAAAAAAAGAACTAAGAGTTTTTCCAAAGGCAGATGGTCAGAACTATTGCTGGAATGGTGCCTGCATCTTAGTGAGGTCAGCGTGTATGGGGCCGGAAGCTTTGTCATTGCACAGCTGTTTACTCTTTAGTTCTTCAGTTAATCAACAGTGATGGGGTCTTTTCTAAAAGTTTTGCTTGGGGGCCCAGAATTTATCTTACCCCAAAGTAAGTATAGATAACAACAACAACAACAACAAAAACATTTCCTAGTGTTTCTTCACCAAGTAACTTATTTACTGACATATCCAAGAACTGAAGATAAAATTAACTCACCATGATGCAGACAAAATAATTTTTGACTGGCCCCCAAATGGCTGAGTTTCTGGTTGTGTGGCTTGGCCACCAATTCATCTCATAAATTCGGAGTATTGAGCTAGAATTCTTAAATTTAACAGTTCTGACATCTCTCAATTCTTGTAAGTGAACTAAAATGGCTCTCATCATTCTCATTGTATGTCAAATGAAATAAGAAGTAATGAGAACCAAAAAGAAACCTTTTATTAACCTGAAAAAAAATCAATATTTTGATTTTTTTTTCAATTTCAGATCAGCATGTGAAATATTGCTGTGCTTCAGTGATGTTTATTATAAGACTATGTATCTTATCCTTGACCGTTTCCAGTTTTTTTACTTTGAAACTCTAAACATTATATTTTTGGCTAATTGTGGATTTCATGTCAATGTAAAAAAAAAAAAAAAAAAAAAATCCTCGCAACTGGACCTATAAATAGCATCATGATAAGTGGAGAAAAGATTGAAATTGTCAGACTTCATTTTGTTTCAATCCACAATCAACTGTCATAGAGGCAGCACTCAAGAAAGTAAACTACATAATTGCATTAGGCAAATCTGCTTGCAAAAGACATTTTAAAATTGTTAAAGAGCATAGATGTAACTTTGAGGACTAAGATGAACCTGACCCAAGCCATGGTATTTTCAATTCTCTTATGGATAGTGAAAGCTGTGGTCTTTGTTCTTCATCTGTAAGTATTTTAAATCCTCTTCGCTTTCAGCAAGCAAGGGTGTATCATCTACATATTGTAGGTTGTTAATAAGTCTTCTTTCAGTCCTGATAGCATGTTTTTCTTCATAAAATCCAGCTTCTCTGATTATTTGTTCAGCATACAGATCGAATAAGTATGGTGAAAGAATACAACCCTGGCACATACTATTCCAAATTTTAAACCATTTGCTGTTCCCTTGTTCTGTTTGAACAACTGCCTCTTGGTCTATGTCAGGGTCCTCATGAGCACAATTAAGTGTTCTGAAATACTCATTATCCACAACATTATCCATAACTTTTCATGATCCACACAACTGACAGCCTCTGCGTGTCAATAAAGCACAAGTAAACATCTTTCTGATATTCTCTGCTTTCAGCCAAGATCCATCTAACATCAGCAATGATATCCCTCATTCCATTTCCTCTTCCGAATCCGGCTTGAACCTCTGAAAGTTCTATGTCAATGTATGGTTGCAGCCATTTATGTATTATCTTTAACAAAATTTTACTTGCATGTGATATTAATGATATTTCCAATGATTTCCACATTCTGTTTGGTTATCTCTCATTGGAATGGGTACAAATATGGTGACCAGGTAGTTATCCGCATTTCTTGGTATAGATGAGTGAGTACCTCCAGTGCTAAATCAGTTTGTTGAAAGATTTCAATTTGTATTACATCAATTCCCAGGGCCTTATTCTTTACCAATGTCTTCAGTGTACCTTGGATTTCTTCCTTCAGTATCATTGGCTCCTAATAATATGTTACCTCTTGAAATGTTTTAACATCGACCGTTTCTTTTTGGCACAATGCCTCTGTGCATACTTTCCATCTTCTTTTGATGCTTTTGCTTCGCTGAATATTTTGCCCATAGAATCTGTCAATATTGCAAGTTAAGGTTTGATTTTTTTTTTTTTTTCTGTTTCCTCAGCTTGAGAAATGAGTTTTCTTCCCTTTTGGTTTCCTAACTCCAGGCCTTTGTACATTTTGTTATAGTATCTGACTTTGTATTCTTGAGTTGTTCTTTGAACTGTTCTATCAGCTCTTTTACCTCCTCTTTTCTTCCATTTGCTTTAGCATCTCTATGCTGTGGAGCAAGTTTCAGAGTTTATTCTGACATACATCTTGGTACCTTACTTCTTGCTTGTCTTCTTAATAAATGTTCAGTTTTATCCTGTCTGATGTCCTTGATGCCATCCCACAACTCTCTGGTCTTCAGTCTTTAGTGTCTAATGCATCAAATCCGTTCTTTAGATGATGTCTGAATTCAGGTGGAGTATGTTTAAGATCATATTTTGGCTCTTGTGGACTTGTTTTAATTTTCTTCAGCTTCAACTTGAACTTGATATGGGAATTGATGGACTTTTCCACAGTCTGCCTCTGGTGTTGTTCTGGCTGATGAAATGGTGCTTTTCCACCATCTCTTTCTATAGATGTAGTCAGTTTTATTTCTGTGTATTCCATATAGTGTGGTCCATGAGTATAGTCAACTTTTATGTTGTATAAAAAAGCTATTTGCAATGAAGAAGTCATTGGTCTCACAAAATTCTATCGTGTGATCTCCAGCATAATTTCTATCACCAAGGCCATATTTTCCAATGTCTGATCCTTCTTTGTTTACAACCTTTGCATTCCAATTGCCAGTAATTATGAATACATTTTGATTTCATGTTTAATCAGTTTCAGACTGAAGAAGATAGTAGAATTCTTCAGTTTCAACATCACTGGCTTTAGTGGCTGGTGTGTGAATTTGAATATTAGTGCTATTAGCTGGTCTTTCTTGTAGGTGTATGGACATTATCCTATCACAGACAGTATTGCACTTCAAGAGAGATACTGATATATTCTTTTTGATGATGAATGTGATGCCATTCCTCTTTAATTTATCATTCCCAGCATAGTAAACCAAGCGATTCTCAGTTTCAAATGGACAATACCAGTTCATTTTAGCTAACTAACACCCAGGATGTTGATGTTTGTGTGTTCCATCTCATTTTTGACAGTTTCTGATTTTTCTAGATTCATACTACATACATTCAATGTTCTGATCATTAATGGATGTTTACAGGTTTTTCTCTGCATTTTGAGTTGTGCCCCATCAGCAAATGAAGGTCCTGAAGGCTTTACTCCATTCGTGTCATCATGGTCAACTCAACTTTGAATAGACAGCTCTTCTTTAGTTATATTTTGAGTGACTTCCAACCTGAGACACTTATCTTCTGGTGCTATCTGAAAATCTAGTGCTGTTCATCTCAATAATTTGGTGCTAACAGTGTTCCACTGTTCTTCATAAGGTTTTAAGAGACTAAATATTCAGAAGTAATCCTTCTTTCCTTCTTCCTAGTCTGTCTTCATCTGGAAGCTCTGTTGAAATTTGTCTACTGTGGTTGACTCTGGTGGTATTTAAAATATCTGTGGTATTGCTTATAGAATCACAGCAACACACAAGCCACCACCGTATGAGAAACTGATAGACAAGTGTGATCAGCTCACTAATGCCTAGAATATCAGTGTTTATGAATTCCAGTTCATTTTCAACAACTTCTAATTTTCCTACATCCATATTTCGTGCTTTCTGTATTCTGTTTATTAATGGATGTTTACAACTGCTTCTAGGAGCTCTGGTAGCGTAGTGGTTACGAATTGGGTTGTGAACCTTAAGGTCAGCAGTTCAAAACTATCAGCTGTTCCATGGGAGAAAGATGAAGCTTTCTGCTCCCTTAAAGATTTACAGCCTCAGAAACCCTGTACAGAGTTGCTATGAGTCAGAACTGACTCCATGGCACAGAACCACCACTACCACAGTTGTTTCTGCTCATTTTGAGTTGTTCCTCATCAAGAGATAAATATTCGTCCATCTCTCCTTATTTCTAGTCTGTTTTAGTCCGGAAGCTCATCTGAAACCTGTCCACCTGTGAGTGACCCTGCTGGTTTTTAAAATACCGATGGCATGCATAGTTTCCAGAATGACAGCAGCATGCAACCCACCACAGTAAGACAAACTGACAGTTGAGTGGTGGTTTATTAGATTAGCCAGTGGTTTGTCAATTTTATTAATCCTTTCGAAGAACCAACTTCTTATCTTGTTGATTCTTTTTATTGTTTTTCTATTTCATTTATTTCTGTTCTAGTATTTATTATTTATTTTCTTCTGGTAACTCTAGGCTTATTTTGGTGGTCTTTTTCTAATTGCTTGACATGTTGTGTTAGTGCGCTGATTTTGGTTCTTTCTTTTTTGTTTGATGTGTGCATTTATTGGTATAAATTGTCCTCAGAGCATTGGTTTTGCTTATAAGGCAATTTATAGGTTTTGACATATTATGTTTTCATTTTCCTTTGGTTCAAGGAATTTTATCTTTTTTTTAAAGGAGCTCTCCTTTCTTTTACTGCATTAGTGTAACAAGTATCACATAATATAACTTGCATCCAACTCTGAAATACGTCATGTGGCTGTTTTAAGTTTGATACATTATTACCAGTATGTGCCTCTTTTGAAGCAGAGATTTTTAGAAATCCAAAACTAAACTTGTTGTTGCTGTTAAGTGCCTGGAGTTTGTGTCAACTCATAGCAACCCTGTATAGGGTTTCTGAGTAGTGGCTCGTGAGTTTGAATCACCTACCTTGTGGTTATTTATTTAAGTTTTTATTGTGAACTGAGTGATAGTTTACATAGGAGAACATGGACTTTACACCATCGTTTAATTGCAATGATTGCAATCGCCTCCATGCATCATTATTCAACAGTATTTGCTTCCATTCCCTCTGTTTTTTTTTTTTTTTTTTTTGCGGGGGGAGCAGCAGGGGGGAGGAGGAGATGTACACAGAAACACTCAGGAATATATAATAACTTAAACAACCGAAGGGCACATTCTGCAAGCCTGCTTCATGGCCTCTAGCACCTAGTCCCTCTCTTTCCATGAGTCCAGAGTCCTCTGCCTCCATCTCTAGTGTTGCTGCTTCTCGGGATAGGGTCCAGCATTCCACTTGTGCTCTTCTCTCTTGATGGCCTTAGATTCTTCTGTTTCTGGGCTGTAAGATTAACTACTTTCCCATTTTTGTTACAAAACTTCTACCTTTACAGTTGTGACAATCACAGTTAGTCAAGATAACAGTTACTCACAATTGAATCATAAGAATCATATCCCCATCTCTTTTCACCAGACCTGTCTACTAGACAAGATGAAAATTATTCAGTTGGGACTCTACCTTTCCCTGCCCACTATTAAACTAAACTCCCTCTTGAAAACTTGTAATCCAGCCACTTCATGCCTTTATCACTCCGTCGTTTTGGGTAGCCAATGTCTAAGTTGCCTGTCCCTATGTACCTTGTATACAGGGGGGAAAGGATTGATAATAAATGTGAAGACTCCTTCCCTCTCAGTTGATATTTTGAGCAACT
>NW_006408606.1:6752147-6753408 GCF_000296735.1 Chrysochloris asiatica | reverse complement strand
TTTTTTTTTAATCTTCCTCTAGTTGAGTTCTGGTTATCAAGCCATTGATGCTAGGCCAAATAGGTACTATCTGCAAGTATGGGTGTTCTTGTGCATCTCTCCTCCCTTCATATCAGAGGGATGCTTCACTCTCAGCTCTAACCCTCCATGGCTATGTCCTTGTCCATGGGATCAATAATGCTCAGGTCTCACCACACTTGGGACCAACCAGCCCTTCCTCTTCTTTCTCTCATGTCAAGGTCAACGGGAGTCAATGGACTGTGGTTGAACTCAGCCCATTTCTTCATTGCTGCCTTTTCCCCTCTTCCACTCAGCATTATACCAATGTGGTTGCCAGCAAGTTTACATGCCTACTCATGTGTTCCCTTTGAGTTTCAGTCTTGGAGGGTTTTTTGCATTCCATTTCATTTTGACAACTTCTAATTTTCCCAGATTCATACTTCGTACCTTCCATGTTCCAATTATTAATGGATATTTACAGCTATTTCTCTTCATTTTGAGTTGTGCTCCATCAGAAAATGAAGATCCCCTGGGCTTTTTTCTCATGGGCTTTACTCCATTCACATCATCGTGGTCAATCTACTTTGAGGAGATAGCTGTTCCCCAGTCACATTTTGAATGCCTCCCAACCTGAGGTTCTCATTTTCTATATCTGATAGTGTTTCTCTGCTATTCATAAGATTTTCAGCGACTAAATATTCAGAAGTAGTTCATCACTCCTTTATCCTAGTCTGTCTTTATCTGGAAGCTAATTTGAAACCTGTCCACCATGGGTGACCTTGCTGGTATTAAAAAAAAACAAAAAAAACAATGGCATAACTTCCAGAATCACAGCAACTCACAAGTCACCACAGTTCAACAAACTGACAGATGAGTGGTGGTGAGTGAAATAAGTCATTCACAAAAGAACATATATTGTATGAAACCACTACTGTAAAAAGTTAAGAAAAGGAATTCATGGTACAAGAAATATTTTTATATGATTACTAGGGCTAGGAGGGAAGGGGAAAAAATTCACTGGTTAGAGGTTAGACACATGTTGACTAGGGTGATGGGGAAGGCAATATATAACAAGAAAAAGGCTGGCAGAAGAATGATGAAGTTAGGGGAATACATAAGGAAGAGTGCAGAAGTTAAAATGAATAGTAAATACTGTGATATACACAATCTCTTTGATATCTCAAGCGAGCAAAGTTTTGCTAAAGGTAATAGAGAAACGGCTACAATCATACATTGACAGAGAACTTCCAGAGGTTCAAGC
>NW_006408606.1:6741642-6751167 GCF_000296735.1 Chrysochloris asiatica | reverse complement strand
AGAGAAAAAGAGGAAGACCCCCAACGAGATGGATTGGCCAGGTGGCATCATTGATGGACTCGGGGGTGGCAGCGGTGGTGAGGTTGGCCCAGGATTGAGCATTGTTTCGTTCTGCTGTGCATGGGGTTGCTATGAGTCGGTTCCGACTCGATGGCACCTGACAACAACAACAACAATACACAATCCTGCAATAACAACTATTTGTGGGTTGATATGTAAACAGAATGGGAGTATAACCACACATATGTAAAGGTTTAATAGGATATTTGTACATAGGTATTTACTTTTTCTGCCAACATATTTACGACTGTGATATAGCATTTTTTATATTTGTTGTTTAGTACTCGTGAGTCAGTTCCAACCCAGAGTGATGTTGTATAGGGTTTTCAAGGAGCATCTGGTGAATTTGAACTGCTGACTTTGTAGTCCAAATGATTTTGTGGTGCATTAACCTACAGTACCACACCAGGACTCCATGGTATAGAATACAGGGGACAAAATTATTAAAACTTGTTAGACATTACCAAACACCTTGAAACAATGAGTTGCTGGGTCTGCAGGCTCAGGACCACAGTCCCAGGGTACACTGTGGCATAATAGTTCACAGAGACAGTATTCTACATCATACTTTTGGGAGTAGTGATTAGCATCTCAAAAGGTCATGATACACCATCTGAGGTGCAACTATTTGTCTCTCATTGTGTGGCGGAAAGAAGACTGAGGAAATTGAAGACACTTGGAGTCAGTTAATTCCGTGCATTAATGCAACATGTGAATACCAGTGACCCTGAGGTAAGAAGAACTAGATGGTGCCCAGCTATCAATACCAACTGTTCTGAGAGGGATTATATTAGAAGGTGCTGGGAAGAGTGGGAAAAGATGTGTAGCAAAATTCAAAATTATAAAAATGGTCTGGTTTGCTGGTCAGAAAACACCTGATGGAATCTGAGACTAGGTCACCCTTCAGGTCTGGAATTGAACTCAATTATCAGCCACGCAGTAGATAGGCATATAGCAGGGACAACAACACGTGTGAGGTATGCCATTCAAGGTCAACCATTCAAGATAAAAGGGCAACATTCACCTAAGTACAAAATTCAGAAGGGCTGGAGAAGAAAGTTGAAAGTAAACAAGAGCCACAGGGAGGAAGTGGGATAATTGATGTTATATGGAGGGGATTGCAGTTATTGCAATGAAATTAAATATGTGATTTATTGAAGTATGTGATTTATCGATCTGCTCTGTAAAACCTTCATTCAATTCACAATAAAAAGTTTTCTTCAAAAGTACAAACCCTTTTTTGGACCTGAAGCAAACTTAACATGTGCTTTCTGGAGCATGCAGATTAAAACAAACAAACAAACAAACAAACAAACAAACAAGCAAACAAGCAAATAAGTTAAAAATAATACTATCATCACCATTTACTGCCATTAAGTTGATTCTGATTTATACTGGCCTTATGTAGGACAGAATATTACTGTTACTTATGGTTTCTTAGACTGTAAGTCTTTTCAGGAGCAGACAGTTTCATCTTTCTCCCTTGGGACTTCATCCTTGATTCTTGGGCATGAGGGTCCAATTCCTGGAGAAAAACATCATACTTGATAAAGTAGAGTGTCTACAGAAAAGGAGACAAATTGGCACAGTGGCTGCAACAATGGTCTCAAACTGCAATGATTGTAAGGATGGTGCAGTACTGGACAACATTAAGTTCTCTTACACATAAGGTGGCTATGAGTCAGGGATGACCCAAGGACATCTAACAACAATTCTTTACTCAGATCAAAATATCAGTTTCTTGTCAATTCAAAATGAAATTGACTTATTGAAAAAATTTGAATGAAGATGAGGAAAAAAAAAATACTTATGTATACTTCCTAAATTACACTATCCTTTTACTGTCAATAACAGTTAAGGAATATATGAATGGAACTTATTATTTGCAAATGTCCCTGACTCCTTCACTTCCCATCTGAGTTTAATTCTATAAAAAAGAGACCCTGATGGATTCTTGCCTTCAGGTACAATTACCTCAAATTTGACTGACATTTAAAGCACACATGACACTTTTTAGCTTTAATTAGACTAAATTGATAGAGTTTATTTGACTGATAGTTTTGTAGATGGTTAGAGGCATAGGAGTATAGTTTTCATACCCTTACTTGCTGATGCAAAGATTGGGCCCCCATGTTTAGGATAAAATCACTTAAGAAATGTAGCACAGTGATTGTCATAACCATGAAATAATCAGCACAGGCAGCTAGAGATACTCTGAGAAAGGAAAATTGTTACTGACAACAATGGAAACCAAAAAGCCATAAAAGTTTCATTTAAAGAATTGTGTAGGCTTCCTTTAATTTTTACAACGTTGGAATCTTTTTGCTTTTCTATAACATTTTGACATTGATAATATGAACACCAAAGCAAGAATTGTAATATGTAGAAGTGTTTTAGAATGACTCTAAAATGTGTGTACAAAACATTTTCATATGAGTATGCTCTTGAAAAAGAAAGGGGGTTTCCCCCTTTCTATAATATGTATAGTTTACTTTTACTAAATATGAGATACATATTAAATCAAGAAATATGCTACCGAGAAAAATGTTTCCTATGTAGAGTCTTCCTTTACTCTTTCATTTTTAGATTTCCCTGTTAAATATTCCACATTTTCAAAAATAAGCATTTTAATAAATAATACTGCATTTTAAAAACACACAAATGATTGCATTATTTAATAGAGATTCCTTAATGGTGTTTTCTGAATTCTCACATTGATTAAATTTTTCCTGAATTTGATGCCAAATTCTTTTCATTGAGTCTAACCTTTTTCTTCTTTATATTTCATGACGTTAGGACCGCTCCGCGGGAGAAAGATGAGGCTTTCTACTCCCGTAAAGATTTACACCCTCGGAAACCCTGTACAGGGTCGCTATGGGTCGGACCCGACTCGATGGCACTTAACAACAACAACAACAGGACACTTTGGACCCTGGCCTTCAATTGTTTGCATTTGCACTCCTTGCTTTGGGGAAGTAATTTACTTGTGTCATTTCTTCTCATAGGTTTACACAAGCCACTGCTTAGTCTATATGTAGAACCGTTTGTTGTTAAGTGCCATCGAGTTGATTCCAACCCATAGTGACCATAGGGTTTATGAGGAGCAGCTGGTGAGCTTGCACCACCGACCTTGCAGTTCACATGGCTTTGCAGTCTGGCACATTAACCCACAGCACCACACCAGGACTCCATGTAGAACCATAGATGCTCCAAATTGAGAGGAATCTTACAAATAGAACTTAATTTCTGATTGTTGTTGTTGTTAAGTGCCGTCAAGTCGGTTCCGATCCATAGCGACCCTGAACAGGGTTTCCGAGGCTATAAATCTTTACGGGAGCAGAAAGCTTCATCTTTCTCCCACGGAGCAGCTGGTAGTTTCGAACTGCTGACCTTGCGGTTCACAGTCCAATTCGTAACCACTACGCTACCAGATAGTTCATTGTTAATGATTTTTCCTTCACTATTGATACCCATTCTTCTTCATATGATCCAGTTTCTCGCATTATTTGCTCAACATAATGAATAATGAAAAGATACAACCCTGACACACACCTTTTCTGATTTTAAATCATTCAGTATCTCCTTGTTCTGTTCTAGCTACTGCCTCTTGGTATATTTGTTGATTCCCCATGAGAACAATTAACTGCTCTGGAATTCCCATTCTTTACAATACTAGCCATAGTTTGTTATGATCCACACAGCTTAATGCCTTTGCATATTTAAGAAAGCACAGGTAAACTTCTTTCTGATGTCCTCTGCTTTCATCCGAGATCCATCTAATGTTAGCAATAATATCCCTGTATCACTCCCTTTTCTGAATCTGGCTTGATTTTCTGGCAGCTCCCTGTTGATGTACGGCTACAATCATTTTTAAATTATCTTCAGAAAAATTTTACTTGTATGAGATATTAATGATATTGTTCGATGATTTTCATGTTCCGTTGGTTCACATTTCTATGGAATGGGCACAAATATGGATCTCTTCCAATTGGCTGACCAGGTATCACATTACCCTTTTATAACTCAACATTTTATCACATTACTCTTTTCTATTTTCATTTATTTATTTGCCTTAAGTAATAATATGTGAAAATCACAAATACTAATATTGATGAGGTAAAAGAATCTACTATGATTTCTCATTCTGGTCCTGTTCTTAATTGCATGTCTTATCTCATTAATCTTCATTACAAACCTATGAGGTTGGCACTTGGGATGAAGTGAATTATTTAATATGTTTCTTCTAACCTTAGTCTTTATAATTCCCATCAAACGACTCTCTTTCTGATGGATCTGGGTGGGAGAAAGATACTGATAAGATAACATAATTCAGTGTGGAGATCAATAGAGTTAACTCAAATTGTAAAAACTTGAAATTCTAGCATGGATATAACAGGGGTCATCTCAGAAGCAAGGGGGAAGCTCACTAACATCAAAGAAGAGCAGGAAGTGCAGTGAGTCCTTTGATTTCAGTGCATTGAAACTTCTCAACCCAGCAACAGAAACTGTGATAGCAGAGGAGTGGCAGACTTGCAGCAGCAGAACCAAGAACCAGAGCAGTAGACAGTGCAGTGGGCTTCCCAGTCCACAGAGCAAGAAAAATGGAGTGGCTTTGGGTAAGAGTCTTGCTTGCAGAGTAGGGTGCCTCTAGGCACTTAATTGGGGAACCTAGATTTGCTGACTCGCAGAAACAAGTCAGAGTTTTTGGGCTGAGGCTTATAGTCGAGTGGAGTGCCTTTGAGCATTTATCAGCAGCCCTAAAAGAGCTTTGTTGCTTGGGCAGAGAATAACCTGCCTTGTTAGATGACTGGGGAGAGATTGTTCTGATTGGAATAATTGTGCCCTGAACATTTCTGCCCCTGAACTATAAACTGTTAATTTTCTAATAAATCTCATAAATGTGAGTATTGAAATGAATTATTGAAACCAACATGAGTAGAGAGTGCTGTGAGAAGGATGATTCGGTGCCACATCATTTATAATACTCTTATTATGTGGAGTCCTGGTGTAGTGCTGTGGGTTAATGTGCCAGACTGCAAAGCTGTTTGAACTGCAAGATTGACAGTTCAAGCTCACCTATACAGGGTTTTTATGAGTCAGAACTGACTCAATGGCACTTAACAACAACAATAACTTATTATGTACTCCCTGGGTGGTGCAAATGGTTAGTAAACTTGACTGCTAACCAATAGGTCAGAGGTTTGAATTCACTCAGAGACATCTTGGAAAAATGACCTGGAGATCTACTTCTTTATAATCAGCCATTGACAAACCTATGGAGCAAAGTTCTACTCTGACATACGAGGTCACCATGAGTCAGAAATGAATCAACAGCAAGGAGGTTTTTTTCAGTTGTGGCACTGTGGGTTAATGTACTTGACTGCAAAGTCGCTTGGAACTGCAAGGTTGGTGGTTCAAGCTCACCAGCCACTTCTCAAAAACTATATGCAGGGTCTCTTTTGGACAGAACTAACTCAAGGGCACTAACAACAGCAACATTATCCTCATTTTACAGATGAAAGAACTGAGGCATAGAACATTTCAGTGACTTACTGGTCACATGGCTATTGAATTGTTAAATTAGGATTTAAACCCAAGAAAACTGGCATTAGACACTGTATTGTGCTAGTCACAAAAATTGTAGTTCTGAATGAGGCAGAGACATGAAGACTTTCAAATACTCAATAATTGGGATGAGGCAAGTGAAAGAAAAATCACAGCAAAACATGGTACATTTAACATCATATGTATCAAAGAAGGGCTAGGAAAGCAGAGAAGTGGATCATCTTATACATATTACAAAATCTTTTTGTACTAATATACATCAGAAAAATATGATGTATACTTATTAATATATTTGTTGGGCCAAATACACATACTTTCAGAGGTGTCTGGCATCATTATCATAGAAACATGGAGGTAATAAGATGAAACAATTTCTGGTATATAACATACCAAGGAACTAAAGTCTGGAAGACTGGATTTTTTTTTACTGAAGTGATTTTTGACATTTGTTTCCTATTCATTTACTCTGCCTGAGAAAGAGACCTTTTTTTTTTTTTTAAAAAAAAAGAAAGGTGAAGTGAGGAAACTGGAAGAAGATGAACTCAAAGATCAGGAGAAAATCAGTATCCTCCTGCTTTGAAGAAATAACTGAAATAATGAGGTAAAATTAATATCTGTGCTTAAGATTTTATGAAAGTATGCCAAGATACCTAATACAACTCTAATGGGGATTTGATCAGACGTACACCAAATAACCATCCCAGACCTCACTGAATTCAGCAGTAAAATGAGATTAACAGTAGTGAGCAAGCAATAAATAAAACACTGCTACCACCAGTTTCCATTTAGTGCTTCCCATTGAAGGACCTTACAGGAATTCACTCATTTAAATCATCACACCAAATCTAGTAAGGTAGGAGTCCTGTGGGGTGCTGTGGATAAACACTGGACTGCAAGGTCAGTTTAAACTGCAAGGTCTGCAGTTCAAACTCACCAACTGCTCCTCGGACACCCTATACAGGGTTGATATGAGTCGGAATCAACTCAATGGCACTTAACAGCAACAACATTATATTTATTCCCATTTTACTGATGAGGAAACTAAGGCACAAGCTTAAGTAATTTGCCTCAAACGACACATCTGCAAAGTGGTTGTTGTTGTTGTTGTTAAGTGCCGTCGAGTCGGTTCCGACCCATAGCGACCCTGTACAGGGTTTCCAAGGGTGTAAATCTTTACGGGAGTAGAAAGCCTCATCTTTCTCCCGCGGAGCGGCTGGTAGTTTCGAACCGCTGACCTTAAGGTTCGCAGCCCGATTCGTAACCACTACGCTACCAGAGCTCCATGGTAGGAGTGAGAATTTGAACTCAGTCATAGGGTTTTGCAGAAAAAAGACAAACAAGTAGTTATCATTATTGCTTAGTTTTCCAAAACTTACAAAGAAGGTATTATTTTCATGTTGTTGTTGTCAAGTGCCATTGAGTCGATTCTGACCCATAGCGACCCCGTATAGGATTTCCAAGGAGCAACTGGTGAGCTTGAACCGCTGACCTTGCAGTTCAAACTGCTTTGCAGTTTGGCGCATTAACCCACAGCGCCACTCCTGAGACTCAGGAATTTTGATTTAAAGCCTGACCTGTTGGATTCCAAAATCCAATCAGTAATTTATTTGACTCTTTATATTGTACTTTTTTGATACACAGCTTAATAGTGTGTGAAAAAATAAAATTTGTTAACATTTTTAGAGTCAGACTATTTGCTGGGCATTATAGTAAATTATTTCCCATTAATTACTTCAGGTAATCTTGCCAATAACCAAATCTCATAGGTACTATTTTTAGCATCATTTTATAGATGAGGCAGTTGAAGGTGAGAAAGATGATCTTGATAGCAGTTTGATTAAGAGTCTGATGTTAAAATTTTCCTGAGAGAAAATGGAACTTTTGAAAGCCTCACTGCTTTCTCTTGCACTAAGCATAATTGAGCCAGATTCAGATACTTTTAATCTTGAACAACAACAACAACAAAATTCCATTTAATGAAATCTTTGTGTTTTTTTTTTTTTTTTGTATGTGTGTGTTTTCAGGACATGGGGAAGAGGCAGGGTGCTTTATGATGTGATGTATTTCTTGAGAAGATATTTTGGACTAATTCTAGATGGTTCCTTTCCCCTCTTTTTGTGGCTCTGTCTTCTGTTCAGGGCAGCCACCATTAGCTTCTGTCTACTGAAAAAACAAGTGGAGCATGCAGAGGTTGGGGGTGGGAGGCAGGGTATTGGGTCCCTGGGAAACTTATTTGCATAGTCCTTGTTACAAAGGCTGACCACATCCTGGTTAAGACAGTGTGTTGTCTGATAAACAGACTGTATCCCCCAGTGTCTGCCTGGAGCTCAGCCAGCATGTGGTCTGCCTTTGTAACAAGGTGCAGTTTATTCTGGGGGGAGGGGGGGAAGGAAGGGGGAGAATCCAAGGACAGGACAAACCAGCTAAATGAACCTTTTATTTTTCCCATTCTTTGGCATACATTCTTTGGGTCAAAATATTTATTAATATTAGAGTAAGGAGAAAGCATCAGAATCCTCCAAAAAAGCTTTCCTAACCCCGTGGAAAACTTTTCAAAAGTTATTTTCCTGTCTAGCTATGAATTCTTTGGGGTTTGGGAAAACTAGGAAAGTTGGAAAATCTAGCACAAGTGTGATATAAAGATGAAAGTTTGCCAAGATTTTTTGTTGATAAATATTTATGTCCACATCTGTTTTCTTCATGTTCTCCTTCTCTTTTCCTGCTCCTGCCCAACCAAACACACAGACAAAAGGAAGTGTTGACTTGAGCAATTATCTGGTAACTTCAGGACATGGAGTTTAAGAATTTAGATAACTGATTCCTAATTTCTCAGTTCTCCCAACAATTTGATAAATTAAAAATGTCAAAAAAAAGAAAAAAAAGATTTGAGACACATCTCATTATGGCTGCTGAGGTAAAAAAAAAAAAAAAATCTAACTATGATATTCTTTTCTGTTGTTTTTTTCTCTTTACCTCCTTTCAAATCAACTCAACATTTCTTGCTTTGGTTAAAGTACTTAACCTAAATCTGGCACATATTTTTAAGACACATTCTTCAATCATTTTTATTGGCCCAGTCACAAATTTTATTGGATACTGTAATCACAAAAAGGAAAATACTCTTTTTCATGACCAAGAAATAGTTTTATTTTCTTAAAAATCAATAAGTCCTATAAAACAGGTTTTATCCTGAGGGAATAGAATAGGCAGTTATTTCCTTTCTGCATTTGCAGTGACCTCTTAAATATATTCCAACCACTCATCTTTTGTGAATCCCACATGTACAGTGAAGTACTGACTGGAATCTTCCAGGAGGTATCTGCTGAGGACAATGACAAAGATGGTGTTACAGAACAGCTTGAAAAAGACGCCAGTCGGCATTTTGAAGGATTACCAGCATTTCTAATAAGGTCTCTCAAGAGATTTCTGGCTTTGGCAAGCCAATAATATGATAGAGATTGATTAATTTGAGGCTTAGAAGCTAAATACTTGCACATGGTGAATATTGAGGTTTATTGTGAAAATGAAAATTAGACCTATATAGAATGTCTTGTAAAGAATAGCCCACGCAGGGGACAGTTTATCTGAGCAACATCAGCTTTTCAAGATTAGAAAACACAACTAAACTCCAGTGAATAGATTTTTCTTTTTTTCATTTTTAACATCACCCAAGATTTATCAGATCGAAGCTGAAGAAAATGAAAACAATTGCTCGAGAGGCAAAATAAGACCTTGATTATATCACAACTGAATTTAGAGATCATCTAAAGAACATATTTGATAAATTAAACACATAAGACCGAAGACCAGAGAGTTGTGGGAAGACATGAAGCACATCATATAGGAAGAAAGCAAAAAGTCATTAAGAAGACAAGAAAGAAGGAAAAGATAAAAAATGGA
>NW_006408606.1:6657903-6741402 GCF_000296735.1 Chrysochloris asiatica | reverse complement strand
AAATTATTGAATGATGCAGAAAGCATCAAAAAACTATGGAAGGAACACACAGAGTCACCGTACCAAAAGGATATGGTTGATGTTCAACCATTTCAAGAGGTAACATATGTTCAAGAGCCTATAATACTGAAGGAAGAAATCCAAGGTGCATTGAAGGAATTGGCAAAGAACAAGGTACCAGGAATTGATGGAATAAAATTGAAATCTTTAAAGAAACTGAGTACACAGGAGACACTCACTCATCTATGCCAAGAAATTTGGAAGACAACTATCTGAGCAATTGATTGGAAGAGATCTGTATTTTTGTCCATTCCAAAGAGAGGTGACCTACTGGAATGCAGAATCATAGGACAATGTCTTTGATATCCCATGAGAGTAAAGCTTTACCAAAGGTAATACAGAAATGGCTGCAAGCATATATTGATAGAGAACTTCCAGAGGTTCAAGCTGGATTCAAAAGAGGCTGTGGAATGAAGGATATCATTGCTGATGTCTGATGGATCTTGGCTGAAAGCAGAGAGTATCAGAAAGATGTTTACCTGTGCTTTATTGACCATGCAAAGGCTTTTGATTGTGTGGATCATGACAAGCTATGGACAACATTGTGAAGTATGAGCATTCTTGAACACTTAATTGTGCCAATGAAGAATCTGCACATGGATCAGGTGGCAATTGGAGAACATGGGAACACTGAATAGTTTAAATTAAGAAAGGTGTGTGACAGGGTTGTGTTCTTTTATCGTATTTATTCAACCTGTATGCTGAGCAAATAATCCAAGAATTTGGTTTATATGGAGAAAATTAATAACTTGCAATATGCAGATGATGCAACCTTGCTTGCTGAAAGTGAAGAGGACTTAAAATACTTATTGATGAAGATCAAAGAGCACAGCCTTCAGTATGAATTTCATCTCAATATAAAGAAAACAAAAATTCTCACCACTGGCTCAATAAACACCATTTTTATGAATGGAGAAAACCCAAGCCATGGTATTTTCAATAACCTCATTTGCATGCAAAATCTGGACAGTGAATAAGGAATATCGTAAAAGAATTGATGCCTTTGAGTTATGGTGTTGGAGGAGAATATTGAAAGTACCATGGGCTGAGAAAAGAGCTAACAGAGCTGTGTTGGAAGAAGTACAGCCAGAGTGCCCTTGCAGGCCAGGATGTCCAAACTTTGTCTCTCACACTTCGGACATATTGTCAGGAGGGACCAGTCGCTGGAGAAAGATGTCATGTTTGGTAAGGTGGAGGTTCAGAGAAAAAGAGAAAGACCCCCAGCGCGAGATGGATTGGCAAAGTGGCAGCATCAATGGGCTTAAGTATGGCAACAATTGTGAGGTTGGACCAGGATCGGGCAATGTTTCTTTCTGTTATGCATAGGGTCGCTATGAGTCGGTACCGACCCCATGGCACCTAACAACAATAACAACAAAGATTTAGAGTTTTAAAATGAGTAGTCTTAATAAAAGGGCATGATGGAGTTTTGGTGTAACACTGTAAGATAATCACTGAACTGCTAACTACAAGATCAGCAGTTAAAACCCACTAGTATAGGGTGTGCCTTATATCAATCTCTTTTGAGATATGAAAGATAATGGGGGAAAGAAAGATACCAACCCACTTGAAGACTGCCCAGAGCAGAAAAAAGCTGAGAAGAGACAACGAGCTTCCTTCAGAACTGATTGAGAGAAAACCTTCCCATAGAGTCAGCACCCTGAATTTAGACTTTCAGTCTTCTAAACTGTGAGAAAATAAGTTCTGTTTGTTAAAGCCACCCATTTGTGCTTTTTCTATTATAGGAGCACTGGATAACTAAAACAAAATTCTATTTCTCCTTTCCTTGCTATCTTCCTTAGTATGTACTGGCTCAGTAGGTACTTGAGATATCACATTACCTCTCTGAGCTTCATTTTGAAGTTGAAGACATTATATAGTCTTCAACTGAGTCTTTAATATACTCTCCAGGTTCTTCTGGATTCTCAAGCTGCATATATCATGAAGTATGAATGGGAATATTTGCTGGTGATCTATCAGGAGGATTGGTCTTAAAAAGCATGATTTTTTAAATATAAAGATGTTCATGTCCTGGTATAGGATAAGCACAGGACTGCTAGCCACAAGGTCAGCAGTTGAAACCTACTAGCTCCTCCTTGGAGACCTTATACAGGGTCACTATGAGTCCAAACCATCTTGAGAGCATTTAACAGTGGCAAATCATGTGATGGTGCCTACTTTGGCTTATTGTGTTGTTATGTTGTTGTTGTTGTTAAGTGCCTTTGACCCATAGTGACCCTGTATAGTGTTTCCAAGGAGCAGCTGGTGAACTTGAACCACAGGCCTCCCAGGTCAAAGTGGACTTTGCAGTCCAGTGCATTAACCAGTGGAGCCACACCAGGACCCTTGGCCTGTTGTGTAGCATATCTATATTGCATTTCACAAAGTCTTAGAGTTTGGCCATTTTCATACTTCCTTTGGAATTGATGAAGGCTCTAATTGTGGGATGGTGAGCTCACTGTTAAGAAGAATGCATACAATCCAGTAGTTCACTAGTTTCTGATTTGACTTTTCACAACCTTTGTCATCATGGGGTTAAGGAGATTCCTGAAGTCAAGAATTACGTTGTTTAGTATCTACAATGCTGGTGTCTAACAGACTGTCTGGCAACAGATAGAGGTGCTTAGTTAAAGTATTGAATGAATAAATTGACTTGGTATTGTTTATCGACTATCTTTCTGTACCAGCAGCTGTGGTAACAGCTGTACTTGCATTATAGTATTTAATATATATATATATATATATATATATATATATTTGAAATACAACCAGAATATTCCTGGTGTGGCACTGTAGGTTAATGCACCAGACTGCAAAGCTGTTTGAACTGCAAGGTCAGTGGTTCAAGCTCACCAGCTGCTCCTCAGAAACCCTATACAGGGTCTCTATGGGTCAGAATCGACTCGATGCCACTTAACAACAACAATGTGAGACTTAGTTGAGACTTTGAATCATTTACTTTGGATATGTATTAGGAAAAAACATTTCCAAAAGAGGACATCAAGTTTGGTAAATTAGAGGGCCAACAAGAAATGAGGGAAACCTTCAACGAGATGGATTAACACAGTAGTCACAACAATGGACTCAAGGTACCAATAATCATGGAGAAGCTGCATGACTGGGGATCATTTTGTTCTATTGGACTCAGATGTAGTGTCACTATAAGTTGGAATCTACTCAATGGCAATGGGTTACATAAAATATCCTGAGTTGGAGCTGATTCAACAGTAGCTAACAATTCTCTGTACAGGAAAGAAAAGGTAAAATGAGATCATATAGCAATTTTCTTCATATACTTGAAAAAACTAACTGTAAGACAACTGTCCACCCTCTGATTTCTTCTCTAGTCCTTTACTTTTCTGTAGTCTCTGCCCCAGGATACTTTGATGAAATGTGTCAAATCATGGTTGCTTTGTGGCTTGATGTTCAAAAGAGCTATAGACATTTAGAATACATATATTTTATTGCCTTTAGATATCTAGCACTACAATTTGATCTCCTCAAAGGGTTTCAAGTTCTGCTGTTGTTGGAGTTCAGCTGTTCTTGTGGGAGCTGGTATGTTTTGTGTTCTCTGCTTCCTTCAGGAACCCAGTCATCTCTTGTTATCTAAGGAAGATAATCTAGCATGGCCAATTATTATCTGGCTCCCTGCCTCTTGGCGATTTTACTGCTCATTACCATCTCTACCAGAGGGTGGGAGAGAGAAATCAAAGGACCTGAAACTCAAACCAGTGCATTTGCTGCTTGGTTACAGTTCTGGTAAATGGGCCAAATGAAAAGGAAGTTGCAGTTGCAGTTGCAGTATTTCCACAGCCATTTGGCCCATATCCCAAAGGTTTTGCTGGTCAGGGAGGTTGAGAATAGGAAGTGGCTGGGGTTTAGTTTCAGATGTGGAGTTTTTCTCTCTCTTCAGAAAAGACTGGATAAAAGCCACAGGCCATTCCTATGTTTGAAAAAGTAGTTGACTGTGCTTATATAAATAATTATTGCTGAAGCACCATGTGTGGGGTTTGTATGCCAACCATGTGGTTGTGTAAGGTAGAAGTTTGGCCATGAATGGTTAGTTATGGTTGTTTTTAACCCAAGTTCTTTGACATTTAGGGCATGGGACAAAAGTATATAGTTTGGGTTTGGCGTTCTATAACTACCCAGCTGGGTTATTTTTTCCTTCCTTTTCTTTTATGGGAAGTTTATGGCTTGGATTTTCTTTTTACCACTGAATCTAATTTAATTGTGGCATCAAAAATTTTTTTTGCATATGTGCCCAGAGCTTTTTGGGTTATTGGTAAACTTTAAAAAAATACCACAGTGCATGTAAACATATAATTTAAGAGCCAGCCATGAGTGAGGCCTATGATATCCTTTGGAAAATTCTTACTTGGAAGTAATTCTAATTAACAAGATGTTTTCTGGTTTCCTTCTTACATGCTTTATTAATAATAATGCTGCTATATAGAATCTCTTTCCTCTTAGGATTTAATATTTTCTCATTCATTTCTCAATAGCCAATTCTTTTGCAGTTAGCTTTAATATAAATTTGTGATACTAAATAAGCAATATGCCTAGCGATAAGAACAGTTGAACTCTTAAAATCAGAATTTTGTAGATGTTCATTTATAATAAACTCATTGGAAATGTATTATGGGAAACCTCATTAAACTAAAATTGGCTTTTCCAAAAGCATTTTATAATTTAAAGAAGATGTTTTCCTCCCAGTTAACTGGATTCCTTTTTTTTCCCCTAAAGTAAAGATAGTAGACAACTAGCTTGACTTGTCAGAACTATTTTTTTTTTTTTTTCTTTTCTGCCTTTGAATTTTAGTTGTTGTTGTTGTTGTTGTTGTGCAGGGTTTCCCAGGAGCAATTGGTGGGTTTGAACCACCAATCTTTCAGTTCAAACCGATTTTGTGGTCCAGTGCATTTTCCTGCAATGCCATACCAGGACTCCTGAATTCTAGATAAAGGCAGGTTAATTCTAGAAAAGAGAGTAATGTATGAATAAAACACTGAAGGAAACATAAGTTTGACACATATTTCTAACTTTGCTTTGAGCAACAGTGAACTACAAAGACTAAGCTGTGAACATTTGATATTCAGAAGTTATGTTCACCTGATTCTTTATTCTTGGATATATAAGGAACTCTGGTAGCGTAGAGGTTACGAATCAGGCTGCGAACCTTAAGGTCAGAAGTTCGAAACCACCAGCCACTCCGTGAGAGAAAGATGAGACTTTCTGCTCCTGTAAAGATTTACAGCCTCGGAAACCCTTTACAGGGTCGCTACGGGTCAGAACCTACTCGATGACACTTAACAATAACAACAGTGAAGAAAAGGTTGTTGTGTTTAGGAAAGATGAGATTGCCTGCCACTCAGTTTCCAATATGTAAGATGTATATAATGAATCCCTTGTGTAGGTGTACACTATTTGTTGACACTTTTCACTTTTTGCTTGGGCCTTTATTTGAGGTGGAGAAATTGTGCTGATAAAATAATATTTATTTTGCCTCTTGACATCAATTGATGACTCAAAGTGAATTTAATTGATAACATTTTGTTGTTGTTGTTAAATGCTGTTTAGTCAGTTCTGGTTCATAGTGACCCTGCATAGAGTTTCTGAAGTGTGGTTGGTGAGCTTGAACCACCGACTTTGCAGTCCAGGGTATTAACCCATCAGCTGCTCCTTGGAAACCCTATACAGGATAACTATGAGTTGGAACTGACTTGATAGCACTTAGCTACAACAACATCTCATGCCCCTCAGAAAGCTATCCTGATACAACAAAGCAACACACAATTCCAATATCATCACAATTTCTGAAATTCTTTCCTTCCCTACCCAAGAATTTTGCTGTTGTTGTTAAGTACTGTCAAGTCAGTTCTGACTCATAGCAACCCTCATAGTTTCCTAAGAACAGCTGGTGGGTTTGAATGACTGACCTTGCAGTTAGTATTCCAGTGCTTATCCTACAATGCCACACCAGGACTCTTTAAATAAGTTTATTTTGTAAGGACTGAAAATAATTTCTGAAGCATGTGTAACAAATATTTATTGATGCTATAAGAAATAATAAAATATAAAATTTGCAAGAACACAAAATTGAATTGGTTCTGACTCATAGCTATCAATGCACAACAGAAGGAAGCATTCACAGTTGTTAGATTTGAGCCCATTGTTGCTGCCACTGGGTCAATCCATCACATTGGGGGTCTTCCTCTTTTTTACCGATCCTCCACTTTACCAAGCATGATGTCTTTCTCCAGGGACTGATTTCTCCTGACAGTATGTCCAAAGAACACCAGATGAAGTCCTGGCATCTTCGTTTCTAAGGATCATTCTGGCTATACGTCTTCCAAGACAGATTTGTTTGTTTTTCTGGTAGTTCACGGTACTTTCAATATTCTCTCCAACACCATAACTCAAATGCATCAATATTCCTTTGGTCTTCCTGATTCATTGTGCAACTTCCACATGCATATAAGGTTATTGAAAATACATGACTTGGGTAAGACACACTTCACTTCTCAAACTGACCTCTTTGTTCTTTAGCTCTTTAAAGAGGTCTTTTGAGCAAATTTGCCTAATGCAGTATGTCTTTTGATTTTTCTGACTGCTGCTTCCATGAACATTGACTATGAAGTCTTCATGACAACTTCACTCTTTCCCCATTTATTATGATGTTATTTATTGGTCCAATTGTTAGGATTTTTATCTTTTTTACATTCAATCCATACTGAAGGCTGTATTCTTTGATCTTTCATCAGTAAGTATTTTAAGTACTCTTCACTTTCAGAAAGCAAGGTTGTGTCATCTGCATATCACAGGTTTTAATGAGCCATCCTCCAATCCTAATGTCATTTTCTTCTTCATATAATCTAGCTTCTTGGATTATTTGCTCAGCATACAGATCAAATGTGTAGGGTAAAATGATACAACTTTGCTTATACTTTTTCTGATTTTAAACCACTCAGTATCCCCTTGTTCTATTTAAACTATGGCCTCTTGGTCTATGAGCAGGTTCCTATGAGCAAAATTAAGTGTTCTGGAATGCCCATTCTTCACAACATTATCCATGGTTTGTTATGATTCATATAGTCAAAAGCATTTTCATTGTCAATAAAGCACAAGTCAATAAAGTAAATGTATTTCTGGCATTCTCTTCTTGCAACCAAGAGCCATCTGATGTCAACAACTATATCCTCAGTTCCAAGTCCTCTTCTGAACCCAGTTTGAATATTTGACAGATCCCTATAGAATTTATAATGTGTAGTTGCTTAATATTTAGTACATGCAAGCCCACATGGGGTGTCTAGTGAATAAGGGTTCATTTCTACCAAGATGGGAACATTTCTATTATCAAAAGACCATTTTGACCTCAGGTTGAATCCTGAGCCCCATCCAGAAACTTCTGAGGTGAGATATTCGCATTGGAAAGGAAAAGCAGACCAGCTTGGAGCAGCTAGAGGAACAGAAGATACTTCTTGAAAGAAAGACCAGCAGGAAAAAAAAAAAAAAAACCAAAATGGCAATCTTATTGGCTACTACAAGAACAAGCAAGTTGTTCACCAGCAAGCCATCAAAGAAAGCAATCAAGTCCCTTCAGGACAAACCCCCTTCAAGACTGAAACTCAAAGGGAACATATGAACAAGCATGTAAACTTACTGGCAACTATGTTGGTCTACTGGTAAGTGGAAGTGGGGGAAAGGAAGCAATGACAATATGGACTGAGTTTGACTATGTTCCATAGACTCCCATCGATATGGAGATGAGAGAGGTAAAAGGAAAGGCTGGCTGTTCCAAAGTATGGTGAGATATGGGGATTCCTGATCTCATGGACAAGGAAGGGCATAGCATGGGGGGGGCTAGAGCTGAGAGTGAAGTGTCCAGCTGATATGAATTGAGAGGAGATGCACAAGAACTCCCAAGCTTGTAGATAGCATTCATTTGACCTAGCTTAGATGGCTTGATAATCAGAACTTGAATACAGGAAGATAAAACAGAAATTTTGTAAAGTAAACAAGTATAATTTGATGAACTTGACCT
The DNA here is from genome assembly GCF_000296735.1 of Chrysochloris asiatica. Taxonomy (NCBI): domain Eukaryota; kingdom Metazoa; phylum Chordata; class Mammalia; order Afrosoricida; family Chrysochloridae; genus Chrysochloris; species Chrysochloris asiatica. The sequence goes on along the minus strand of NW_006408606.1, from coordinate 6,733,301 downwards.
ATACTAATGGAGACAATTGCTCAAAATATCAACTGAGGGTAAGGAGTCTTCATATCAGGTATCAATCCTATCCCCTCTGTACACAGGGTTGATAGGGACAGGCAACTTAGACATTGGCTACCTAAAATGAGTGGGTGGGTGGAAGGCTATAAAAGCATGAAATGACTGGCTTACAGGTTTTCAAGAGGGAGCTTAGTTTAAGAGTGTGCGTGGGAATGTAGAATCCCCACTGAATAGTTTTTATATTGTCTAGATGGATCTGGCGAAAGGAGATGGGGGGATAAGATTCTTATGATTCAATAATTGTCACCATGATGAATTGTGATTCTCACAACTGTAAAGATAGAAATTTTGTAATACACATGGGGAGAATAGTTAATCTTACATTTCAGGAACAGAGGACCCTAGCACCATCAAGGGAGAAGAGCATGAGCAGCCTGTAGGACCCTATCCAGAGATCCAAAGTCCCCAGCCGCTTCATCCCTCCACGTCATTGTCTCTGCCTCCATCTCAGGCATCGCTGCTTCTCTGGGTAGGGTCCCGCTCTCGGGTCTTCTCCGTTGATGGTCCTAGAGAGCTCTGCTCCTAGACTGGAGAGTTAATCACTCCCTTCCTTGCTACAAAACATCTACCTTTACATTTCCAACCCTCACAATCAGTCCTGATAAAAATTATTTGCTATTGTATCACAAGTGACTCATCTGCGTTTCATTTCATCAGCTCCGCCTAACAGATTGGATAATACTCACTGGAGAGTCTGCCTTCCTTCATGCCCCCTGGCTCTAGGTTCCCTCTTGATAGCTTGTAAGCCAGTCACTTCCTGCCTTTGTAGTACCCCCTCCCCCCCAATTTTGGGTATCCAATGTCCAAGTTGCCCATCTCTGTCTACTCTGTGACACACACAGTTTTTAAAAAAGACCATTTGCCCTAGACGCAACTTTTCTTGGAAAGAGGATTTGTGATCATATGGCCATTGGATGGACATTTGATATGCTGTGACCACCATTCTTTTAGATGTTTATCTAATTACTGCTATGCTTATTAGAGTTGAAAGAAGTAGCAGTAATTATCAGTATAAGAGAAATATCTCTCTTTTGAAATTGAATGTTGTTATTTTGAGTGACTAACTGAAAGAAGCTATAGAACTTCCAGCCTTCTCCCTTGAGATCCTTATTCTGCTCATAACCGTTAATATTTATTTGTTAAGGAATAGCTTTGAAAGTTGGGGAAAGGCTTAATGATCTATCATGTTTCATATTTTAATTCCTTCTGTTACCCAAGAAGCAACTTTACTGTATTATATGACATAGTTATATGACATATAATATGACATACAACACAGCAACTTTACTGTATTTATGACATAGCGGAGATAGTAAAACACACTTATTTTAGAAAAAAATATGTTGAGAAAAATAAGCATAAGCATTTGCACAGCATTTTAGTCACTTTAAATTTTAGACATCCACATTGTGGAGTCTATTAAACAAGCTTTCATAATAATATGTATCTAAAACAATCTTGGAATGGTTATGGAAGAAACTGCTGTATTGGGTGGTCCAACTGTGAGTTAGATTCCTTGAAAAGTCCTTAATATACACTAACATATTAATCTTTAGACATATTATTACTAGCTGCATTTTAAAGAGAAGGTAACTGATAATTTTAAAGATTAAACTGACTTGTCTTAGTCACATAGCTCTAGGAGTAAAACCAGAGTTCATCTTATTTGCCCTTCTGACTATATCACTGCAGTTAAATTTCTAGAATTATTAGGTTTTTGCTGCTAGTGATATAGATAATTCTTAACCTCCTCATTAGCATCAGATATTTACATTCAATTACCATAGGCATTATCATAAAGTGTCTTTCTACCTTACACAAATATCTATATACTCATTGCCACCTGCCTATCTCTATCAATTAGTTAATGAGGTCCTGTAATTCTTACTTCATGAATTATGCTAAATTGATGAATTTCATCTGTCAATTACAAAAACTCGGAGCACAGTGGATCCATACAATAAGCACTGGACTGTGAACCATAAGGTCCATAGTTTGAATCCGCTAGCCGCTTCATGGAAGAAAGATGAAGCTTTCTGCTCCCGTGAAGATTAAAATCCTGGAAGCCCTGTACACGGTCTCTGCTATTAGTCAGAACTGACTTGATGACACTTAACAACAACAATTACAAAGGCAACAATGATCACTTCAATGATTAACTGGTCTTGGTTGATTCTGATTTGTGTTAAGAGATTTGACCAAATGAGTAATATCTAGCACCAATTCATTGTCATCTAGTATCTCCCAGTTGACTGCAGATAAGTCAAAACTCCTAAGTCTGGCTGACATTCAAGGACATATAGAGTTTGCCCATAATCTACCCTTTTAGAATCACTACTTATACTCCCTGGATCCAGTGCTGCCACATGATTTTCCTACTTTTCCACCTGTGTCATGCTGTTTTCCTACCTATTCACTTTAAAAAAAATTTTTTTTTTTTAAATTTTAATGTTTTATTGTGAATTATATAATAGTTTACATGAGGGAACTTCAATTTTACATTCATTCCATCGTATATCATCTCATTGCCATGGTTCTAATCCCCTCCATACATCATCAACCAACCAAAGGGTATATCCTAGAAACCTGCCCCCTACACTTCCCGACTCCCACCACCCCCTCCCAGTTTATGGCCCACAGTCCCTTTCCCTCTCTGGATCCAAAGTCCCTAGCCACTTCATTACTCCACGTCATCGTCTCTGTCTCCATCTCAGGCATCTCTGTTTCTCTGGGTAGGGTCCCGCTCTCGGCTCTTCTCTGTTGATGGTCCCAGGGACCTCCGCTCCTAGCCTGTAGAATTAATCACTCCCTTCCTTGTTACAAAATGTCTACCTTTGCATTTCCAACCCTCATAATCCGTCCTGATAAGCATTATTTACTACAGTATCACGAGTTACCCATCTGTATTTCCTTTCATCAGCTCCGCCCAGACAGATTGAATAGTACCCACTGGAGATTCTGCCTTCCTCCATGCTCCCTAACACTAGGTTCCCTCTTGAAAGCTTGTAAGCCAGTCACTTCTTGCCTTTGTAGTCCCCCCATCCCCATTTGAGTATCCAATGTCCGAGTTGCCCATCTCCGTCCGTCCACTCTGTGTGTGGAGGGGGTGGGAATAATTCTTGCTGTAAGGATTTGTTCCTTCTTTTGAGTTGCTGCTCCATAGGTATTCCATAGGTATAGGTCAAGTTCATCAGATTTGTATCAGCTCACTCTTTTTTTTTTTTTTTTTTTCCCCTCTTCTTTCTTCTCCTGGTTGAGCTCTGATCATCCAGTCATCCGGTCCAGGTCACGTGGGTATCATCTGCAAGTGTGGGCACTTCTGTGCACATGCCCTCTCTTCCTGTCAGTCAGTAGCTCCACTCTCCTCTCGAGTCCTCCGTGGCCACGCCACTGACTCTGTGCCCAAGAGTTCCCAGGTTTCCTCAAACTGTTTGCCAACCAGGTCCCCAAATGGGTCCACAGAAGTCCACTGAACATTGTAGGGCTTAGCTTGCCACTTCATTGCTGCTTTTACCCCATTTCCCTCCATGGGTGATGTGTGTGATCACCAATCAGAGCGTGCATTTCCTTTGAGTCTTGGAAGAGGGTTTGCATTGAGAGGACCTGGCCACTTGCCTTGATGTTTCCTAGGGAAGCGATTTGTTTGTTCTTGTAGTAACAGTGCATCTGCCTCCATTTTTCCTGCAGGTCTTTCTTTCAAGAGGTATCTTTTATTCTTCTAGCTGCTCCAGGCTGGTCTGCTCATCCTTTCAAGTGGAGATTTCTCATCTCTGGAGATCTGGATGTGGTTCTGGTTTCTACCTATAGTTTTATGTATTGCAACGGCTCCGTAAGAAGCCCCGTTCACTGGGTACGCTGTAGCCCCATTTTAGGTATTCCAATCAGTCATAGGCAGAAGACTGACTTACAAGCCTTCTAGTGTGGTGTTTCTGACTATTCCTTTCTCTCCCTCTCCAGTGTCTACTCTGTATTATAATGCAAGGGAAACCAAGATTAAAACAAACAAACAAACAAAAACAGTCAAGCATCTTAACATGATTCCCATCCGCATTCCAGCCATGACTCAATTCCTGTATCTCAGAGCCCTGCAGTTCCAAGGCTATGCATATATCCTTTATCTCTGTCCCATTTAGCCCTTTCAAACATGCCCAATTGTTCTCCCATCTGCCCCGTTTCTCCACTTCCCTCTCCCTCCCTGTATATTGCCCCCCTCCCCAGCACCCAAGCTCTCCTGTGTCCAATCCCCGCCCTGTGTTCCACCATCCCCCCTCCCCCGACCCATCACCAACTTCCCAACAACCAACAAAGGCTTTTCCCTACCCCCCTTAAGTATAATTTCTTTTTTAGTCTTTTACAGTAGTGGTCTTATGCAGTATTTCTCTCTTTGTGACTGACTAATTTCACTCAGCATAATGTCCTCAAGGTTCATCCATGTTATGTGGTGGCTTGCTGCTTTCTTGTTATTCTTCAGTGTAGCATAATATTCCATTGTGTGTATGTACCACAATTTGTTTATTCATTCTTTCAGTTGATGGGCACTTTGGCTGTCTCCATCTTTTTGCTATTGTAAATAGTGCTGCTATAAACATTGGTGTGCATATATCTTCTTGTGTTGTGGCTTGTTTTTCTTGTGGGTAAATACTGAGTAGAGGGATTGCTGGATCATAACCTATCTATTCACTTTTTGTAGAATTTGATTGTAATAAGCCCAGTTAGGAGTCCCTAAGCACTCAACTAGGTGGATGGTTTAAACTCACCTAGAGGCACCTCAGAAAACAGGCCTGACACGTGTGCCTGAAAAACTTAATGGAGCAGTTCAACTCTGCACACATGGGGTCACCATAAGTTGGAATTCATTTGATGGCTATTGTGGTATTGCAAATTTACTTGATAGGCTTTACTCTCCAAAGTCTTCTTAATTCCCATAAAATATTTGGGTGGGACCATGCAAATAGAATATATAAGACTGTAACACTTGGATTGATTAATTTTGTCATCCTGCTAGGTTTAAAAAGGAGTTATCTCAGAAGCAGGAATAGACAACCCCAATGACATCAAGAAAGAAGAGCTATAGGTAGAGAATGAGTTCCCTTCCTGGAACAGTGACAGCTACAGAGGAGGCATGGAAAGACAAAGCAGCTTCGTGCTTCCCGACCCATGGACTGAATAAAGCTGAGTGCTTATGGGCAGGAGGCTAGCTCGCAGAATGTGCTCTTTGGGCATTCACAGACAAGCTAAATGAGCTTTGTAATACTTGCCTTGGGTAGGGCAGAGGCCAAGGGGCCGCATGGATCAAAGGCCAAAGACAAGATCAAGGTATGCCTGCAGTACAGCAGTGAAAAGCATTCCTGCCTGGAGAATTGTTGTATCCTTAGTTGTTTCGGCTTCTGAATTGTACCCTGTTCATTTCCTTAATAAAAGCTGTAATTGTGAGTACTGTCTCTGAGTTCTGTGTGGCCATTGCAATACATTATTGAACCCAGATGTGAGGCAGAGTGCTGTGGGAAGGATGGTTGGTGTCAGAAGAAGGCAAAAAAGGTTGATGAGTGAAGCCATGTCTGACCTCTGCTTCACAGGAATCAGTCTTGGTCTAATTTTGAGTTTGATCCCCACTGGACATTTCCTACCCCTGATCTAGAATAATGCAGGTTAGTGTGGCAGGAGGAAAGAAACATAGCAAATTGGACACTGACTTCTAAAGCTTCTACTTGGAAGTCATATGTGTCAGTTTTACTTATATTTAATTAGTCAAAGCAAGTCATTACGGGCATAGTTAACTTCAAGGACCACCACTCACCTGTCAGTTTGTTATATTGTGGTGGCTCGAATTTTGCTGTTACACTGGAAGCTATGCCACAAATGTTAGAAATGCCAGCAGGGTCACATATGGTAGACAGGCTTCAGCAGGCTGTCAGACTAAGACTAGGAAGACATGTTTGATGATCTACTTCCAAAAAATTAGCCAATGAAAAACTTTGGAATCACAACACAATATTATCCCATATACTGCTAGAAAATGCGCAATCCAGGTGTAGAAGGCACTCAAAATGCAGAGTGACTGCAAAAATGGATGGGAGCAATCAAAGGGCAGTGAAAGCTGACAGTTTTCTTGTGAATGAGGTTACCATGAGCCAGAGTTGACTTGACAACAGCTAACAACAACAACTTCAAGGAGGCAGAGAAGAACAGTCCTACTATGTGGTCAGAAGAATGAGGCCAAAAAACATCAGGGGACAGTACTCTGTGTGTGGAGCTGCTTGTGGGTTTTAACCGCTGATCTTGGTTTTCAAACTGACCTTGTGGTCCAGTGCATTAACCTGCAGTGCCACACAGGACTCCCTTAGCTCATATGGAGAGGTAGAAAAGTCTGTACTTGATGGCATGAAGACAGCATGCACCTTACAAGATCTAGCTTTCTTTTCTGAAGGCCCATAGTACAAAGCTAGGGTTGATTTTTTTTCAGTCTTAGGCAATAATATATGAAATGGTCAGGGAGAGGTGAGTATATACCAGGATTGAGGTTTACTCAGTCATGGGGACATATTTGAAATCACCTAGATCTGCAGCAAGGCTGGAAAAGGTCTTTGATGTTACCTACTGGATAGTCTGAATCATATCATCGAAATCTTATTACTTGCTTTTTCTTTTCTAATTATGTAAGATATTTATATTTGTTAGAGAAAAGTTAGCAGATATAGATGGACAAAAACAAAACAACAATAAACACCATCAAAGGAAAAATTACTCTAAAGAAAAACATCTTATTTCCCATCTTGGATTAATATCTTTTAAACAAAATACCACATATTCTTTCATTGTTACAGTGAATGTTTCTTACAACACTGATCAATTAACATACTATGTTATAGTTTCTGTCACTACACTGTAAATTTACAGACAGTTAATTTACATCATAAGCTTGGCCTGATGTTTTCAAAGAAATTCCTTTTATATTAAACAAATTTTAAACAATACATAACAACTGTCTTTCCCCAACTTAAAATTACAAATCCCAGATGCAAGCAAGGCTTTTTAAAAGTCACAAAAACAATCTTTAAGTAAACAAAAGTAAAACATGAGTCTATGACTTCACGTGCAACACATTACTGAAGACCAAGGTGCTCTGCAAGAAATAGGCAAAAAGCACCTGTGAAGAACTTACTCCTCAGAACAATCAACCATACAAGATCCAAAGGGCAGCATTTACTCAAAACCAAAGTTCACAGGGCAGAAAGGGACAGGAGAGAAGGATGAATGCAAATGGGGAACCCAGGAAGTAAGTGAGATGAATGTTTTACATTGAGTGGATTGTAAATAATGTCACAAAATAAAATGCATATAAGCTGTTAAATGGAAAACTAATTTGCTTTGTAAACTTTCATCCAAACCACAGTAAAATGTTACCAAAGGAAAAAAAAGAAAGAATGGATCTAAAGGGAGTCTTTCCTTTTGTTAGACCCCTTAACATAGTGCCCAGGTTGAAAAAGATCTAGAAAAATGTATGCTGCTGTCCAAGCCATTTCAAGAGCCTGAGAAACTGAAGTCTTCCTCCAGGCATGTACTTTGTTTGGGGCATTTGATTGGGAATCTCACACAGTAAGTGGAAGAAGATGACACTCTGTTAGGACCTGAATCCATGATCTTTCTTCCTCTTGATCACCTTTACTGTCTGTTCTCTTCTGGAAACGAATGTCAATGGATATAAAGTGAGACCTCCTTTGGAGACTGACTAAATCTGGAGATAGCTGTGCTATCTTAGGGCATGTCCCCTCTTCTGGTCTATGGGGGAGAATTTGCTGGTTTCAACTTCCTGTGGATCTTTCAAAAAGGACATGACTGTGGACTGGATTGGAGGCATCTAATGCCGATAAATTAAGGAGCTTTGGTAGCGTAGTGGTTACGAATCAGGCTGCTAACCTCAATCAAGATCGGCAGTTGGAAACTACCAGCGGTTCCGCGGGAGAAAGATGAGGCGTTCTGCTCCCGTAAGGATTTACAGCCCCGGAAACCCTGTGCAGGGTCACTATGAATCGTAATAGATTCCATGGTACTTAACAACAACAACAACAACAATGCCGCTAAATAGACATGATAATTTGAGATTGTCAAGTCAACACTAAAATGGTATATGAATTAAAATGAAAATATAAACTGAGGGCTCTGGGCAAGATGACAGCTACTATTTGTTTAATACATTATAAATTATGTAGAGTTATTATTATTATTTTTTATAGTCAAGGAAACTGAGGCAAGGAAAGGCAAGCAAAATCTTTCTCCAAATCACAGGAAAGAAATGTTTACGTTAACTTGTAATTTCATCATTACGTGTTGAATGATTTATATTTTCTTTCCTATAAATCTGTGTAATGGTATTTCTTACCTTGACTTCTACCATTTCGCTCCTCCAAACCCTCTATTTCTCCATTTTGATCTCCCCATAGTCTTCTGAAGGTACCCGGGATGCAGCTCTCTGACTCCTTTGCTTATACCCTCTCCTCAATTTCATTCCTCCCTCTTTGCTTTAATACTATGTGTTCTCTCAGAATAACTGCAATTACTGTTCCTCTATGATGCCTTTCCTGGCCCAGACAGCTCATAGAGTTATGTTTCCTGAAATACACCTTTAGCATTTTTTGGCTGTAGAACTTCAGTGGAGTTCCTGGGTGGTGAAATCGGTTAAGTATTTGGCTATAAACAGAAAGGGAGGCAGTTTTAATCCACTTACAGGCACCTTAGAAGAAAGGCCTGGTGATCTACTTACGAAATATCAAAGCCATTCAAAACTATGGGGCACGATTCTACAATGAAACACATGAGTTCTCCATGAGTTAGAATCAATTTGATAGCAACTTATTGATTACTATTATTTTTAGCATTCAGATCTTACCAACTGCCTAGTAATGTATGTCCCAGTAGCACAGTGGTCAAGCAAATCTTCTGCTGTTTGAGCCTACCAGCCACTCTGCAGGAGAAAGATGTAGCAATCTAGTTCTGTCAAGATTGTTGTTGTTGTTGTTAGGTGCTATCGAGTTGATACCGACTCATAGCAACCTTATGCACACCAGACTGAAACTGCCTGATCCTGGGCCAACCTCACTACTGTTGCCACACTTGAGTCCATTGATGCTACTACTTGGCCAATCCATCTCGTTGGGGTCTTCCTCTTTTTCTCTGACCCTCCACCTTACCAAACATGATATCCTTCTCTAGTGATTGTTCTCTCCTGACAATATGTCCGAAGTATGAGAGACAAAGTTTGGCCATCTTGGCCTCCAAGGAGCACTCTGGCTGCACTTCTTCCAAAACAGATCTATAGGTTCTTTTGGCAGCCCATGGCACTTTCAATATTCTCCTCCAACACCATAACTCAAAAACATCAATTCTTCTACCATCTTCCTTATTCACTGTCCAGCTTTCACATGTATATGAGGTTATTGAAAATACCATGGCTTGGGTCAGGCGACAGTCCTCAAGGTGATATCTTTGCTCTTCAACACTTTAAAAACGTCTTGTGCAGCAGATTTGCCTAATGCAATACGTCGTTTGATTTATTGATAGCACAAAAGAAAAATAAGCCTCAGTAACTTTGGTGGTGGTGGTAGTGTGCCGTAGAGTCAGTTCCGACTCATAGCGAACCTGTATAGGGTTTCTGAGGCTGCAAATCTTTATCAGAGTGAAAGCCTCATCTTTCTTCCGCAGAATGGCTGGTAGTTTCGAACTGCTGATCTTGAGATTAGCAGCCTTACTCGTAACCACTATGCTACCAGAGGGCACAAATTATTCTGCACATGGGAGTCCTAGTGTGGTGCTGTGGGTTAAATGTATTGGACTGTAGAGTCAGGTTGAACCAAAAGGTCTGCAGTTCAAGCGCCCCAGCTGCTCCTTGGAAACCCTATACAAGTTCGCTATGGTTCGGAATCGATTAGATGGCACTAAACATGACATACAAGGAGCTCTGGTAGCGTAGTGGTTACGAATCGGGCTGCGAATCTTAAGGTCAGCAGTTCGAAACTACCAGTTGCTCCGCGGAAGAAAGATGAGGCTTTCTACTCCCATAAGGATTTACACCCTCGGAAACCCTGTACAGGGTCACTATGGGTCAGAACTGACTCGACGGCACTTAACAACAACAACAACAAACACGACATAACATATTCTGCACATGTTTTCTGCAAAGACACAGGGTCACAGGTCTTGAAGGACACATGTTTTGTGTTTTACATAATATCTGATGTTTAAAAATTAAGCTACCTCTAAAACCATCTCTAGAAGTCCTGATGTGGTGCTATAGGATAAACACTTGATCATAAGATTGCCTTGAACACAAGGTCGGCAGTTCAAATTCACCAGCTGCTCCTTGGAAACCTTATACTGGGTCACTATGAGTTGGAGCTGACTCAAATTAACAACAAAACAACATCTCTAGGAGAGCCCTGATGTGGTAAATAGAGATGACTAGATCAAAGTTCTAGAGAAAAACTGGAAATTTGCTTCAACATGTATCCCTCAGTGACCAGAATTTCTTCCTCAGCAACATGTGTTGATAAAAATAAATGAATACTTTACACATCTCAGTTTCCCATTGGTCTGTGAAGACAGTCTTAATGGTTAATTGCCAGCAGGCAAGTGATTCAATGATGCTGTGAAGGTCTGATTTTACTTGGGAAAGGTAAGAGACCAGAATGAGGCGAGACGAGACAGGACAAATAGAGGATATTTTCCTGAAGAATATATACCAGTAGTTGACTCTTTTCTTGGCTTTCTTCTTTCAAATATACCAGTTCCCAGGATAATCATCATCACAGCAATTTACATTTACATAATGCTTTACCACTTGCTGTCACAGATTTTATTCCTATTTTATTTGAGGGTGTTGGCCTTGAACTATGTACCTAATCTTGAAATAAATCATTTATTACATAAGAATTTAAGCACATCTTTTAAAATAAAAAGTGCATTACATATTCATGAGTACTGATTTTAAGAATTGCTTTGAAAGAATTATTGATGTTGCTTTGTATCAGAGATCTAAATTTAATCTCATCTCACTTCTCCTCTGTTTTATTATCAGAGTTTCGTAAACATGTTTGTGAATCCCTGAGGGCCCATTTCCTTCCTGTGAAAGGAAAAATGTCTAGGTACATGTTTGGAATTTAGGAAACCTTCTGCTGCTCTTAGTATGTTGGGAAAACGAATTTTCTGAAATAAAAGTGACAGTCCATTTTGTGAGGCAATAAAATAATTATGGTTATTTTGAAAATGTATTGTTGTTGCTAAATGCTGTTGAGTTGATTCTGACACATAGTGACCGTGTAGAGGGTTTCCAAGTTGTTGCTGGTGAGTTCCAATGGTTGACCTTATGGTTCACATCCAGTGCTGATTCTATAGCTCCACACCAGCACAGCAGCAATTGAGGAGATTGTTTGTTAAAATACATTCCTTTGATCATTCTGTCAAGGACCCCAAAAATGATTATTAGTCACTTTAAAATGCATTATTACTTGTATATATCTTTTTTTTTAATTTGGAGGTTTAGAAAGGTTAAGGAGTCCTGGTGTTGCAATGGTTAAAGCTCTAGACTACAAAACAAGTTGGTGGTTTGAAGTCACCAGCAGCTCCATGGGAGAAAGATGGGGTGGTTGGTTTCTGGAAAGATTACAGCCTTTTCAACCCTACTGTGTCCTATGGGGTCACTATGAGTTGGAATTGACTTAATGGAGTCCATTTTGGTTTTGACTTTATAAAGGTTGTTGCATTTAAATCAGTTGCTGTCTACAAAATGAAACACTGAATAAATGACCAGAAAAGAAACAAAAATTGAATGGATCTGAAAAATATTTTTGAGCTCCTGGGAAGAGAAAAAGAGGATAGAATAAACATTGTTTACTGGTTTAAGTTTTAGCAAAGATTTTTGTTTTTTTAAACCAAAAATAAATTGCTATCTGTAGGCTTTTATTTTCCTCTTTAAAGAAACAAGAGGGAAGAACATGAAAGCAGGGGCAACTCTGCAAGGCTACTGGTGCCTGAGTAGAATTGCTAACTGGTTCCTTCTCTCTGTGCTGGGCAGTCTGTATTCACTGTATCACAAGCTTGAAGCCAGACCTCATTTGACTGAGCCAAAAAATGGCCCTTTTGTTGCTGTTTTTTTCCCCAGTGTCATCTCTCATGGTTGCCTGGGCAACCAGTCTGTATCCTTTCAGCATAGGTTATTGGGCCCCAGGAAGGAAGTGCTACAGTGCTGGCCTGCTATTTTTATAGAACTGTTACATAATACAATCTATTAAAGCTTCCTCTTGGTGTTTTATTGCACAAAGGGGAAATTAAGTTTGATGACTTCTAAATGTTGGATGGAGGATGTCAGGTGACTCTGGGATTGTTTGGCTCAGGACACATAGCAACAATATTCCCATATGCATTTCAAGGAGAACAGATATATAATCATGCCCTTGGCAATGTTTGCCTGTCTGTGGATCTCTGGAGGAAACTGAGCTCAGCTGCTCAAGGGTGCAATTTTTGTGGAACTGTACAATGCTTCTCTCAGTGTAGGATGGCCGTGGACTAGTAGACACTATTCACAGCTAAGGGCAAAGGGAATTTTAAAGGTGCAGCACATATGCTTTTAATAAGCAGATTGGTTACTGGCAAAAAGAATTGAATTGAAAGACAGGGGACCCAGATTTTCTTCCTAAGATAGCCACTGAGTTGAATTCCATGTATGCTGCTGAGTGACCAAGATCACTTTTGCCTCTGGGTAACTTTGAAATAGTCTTGGGGAGGAAGCATTGGGAAAGGATGGGCATAATTAGTTAAATGGCTTCTTGGAGAAGACCCAAGTCCACAGAGTACTTTTGCATTTGCAACCTGACCTGGAATTCTCCACTTGCCAAAGGAATCAATTGGGAATGCAAACTGTTCACTCCTCCCATTCCCCCTTTACTGGCTATGCCTTGTCACAGCATGAATTCAAAAAGGTGAAAGCATACACTTGGATTAGAAGCTTTGCATTACAGGAGAAAAGCAACTGACCTCCTCACTTCAGGGAAGACTCATGACCACACGTGATGTGAGATTGGGACTCCCTGGACTAGAGAGGATCTAAACCGGTCATTCACGCCTCTCTTTTTTCAATTTTCTTCAGTTATTTATGTCACTTCCATCATTTAAACTAAGCCTGAGGTCTGTACTTTCAAATCTGTGTCTTTACCCTGGGTTTCTTCAAAGTTCAACTGTCCTGTATTAGAGTAGATGCCTAGTAGACGGAGATGTTTTCTGGGTGACCCATTTTACCTCAAATTCAACATATTCTACATGAAGCACAATTCCTTTGTCTCTTCAACCAACGAATGATTCTAGCTGACACCTCAGTTTTCACGAAGAACTGAGTTCACGGAATGTTGTATTTTAGAAATCATCTGGCACAAGTTAAAAAAAAAATTTTTTTTTAAATGAAGAAGGTGTGGTTGAAGAGTTGGGTCACTCGGATAGTTGAAGTTGGAGACAAGACCTCCATATGGTGAACTTCTAGTCTGTTCTTTCCCATTTCCACTTGATGTCTCTAATGATTTTTAGGCCTAACATCTAATGATGTTTTCCATTCCATCACTAGTTTTATCAAACATTCTTTGATAATCTCTCATCATCCAGTTTTTTCCACTCCACCACAATAATTATGTCTTTATTTATATTAAACCCAGCTATTTTGTTTTATAATTGTCTGCTGCTTTCAGTGTTTACCTTTTGAATTAATACTGCACTTTGCCTCTGGAGTAATTTCACAATAATATCAGGTTATTTAATTATGCAAAAGCTTTCAATTGTTTACATATTAAAATCTGAATTTAACTCCCATAGTCTGATTTACTCCACATTCAGGTGCTTTATTAGCCATCCTAATTTTTTTATTTAGCAAGATTAATTTTATTCACCATTCGTATTTCACAGGTCTGAGATTCATTGATTACTTACTTCCCCTTTTAAATTTTATTGCATCGTAGGATGATTTCTAATTAAATAGTTCCTGTCTTTATTCTATAGGGCTGCCAGTAAATTGGAAACAATATGAATTTGATGTTGTTGTTGCTAGTTGCTTTCATTCAGTCAGTCCTGACTCATGGGGATCCCAGGCACAATGAAAGAAACAATGTTCAGTCCTGCACCATTCTATGATGAACTGCTGATCAGACAACGCTCCCTGATGTTTTCCTTCACTGATTTTCAATAGTAGGTTCCCAGACCTTTCTTTTTGTTGTTGTTGTTATTAGGTGCCATCCAGTCGGTACCAACTCATAGTGATCCTATGCACAATAGAATGAAACACTGCCCGGTCCTGCACCAACCTCACAATTGTTGCTACACCAGAGCCAATTGATGCCATCACTGCCAATTCATCTTGTTGGGAGGTTTTTCTTTTTTTCTCTAATTCTCCACCTTACCAAACATGATATCCTTCTCCAGTGACTGGTCCCTCCTGATAATATGTCTGAAGTATGAGAGATGAAGTCTGGCCATCCTGACTTCAAGGAACACACTGGCTGTACTTCCAAGACAGATCTGTTGGTTCTTTTGACAGTCCATGGTGCTTTCAATATTCTCTTCCAACACCATAAATCAAATGCAACAATTCTTCTATGGTCTTCCCTATGACATTACTGAAAATACTATGCCTTGGGTCAGGGTCACCTTAGTCCTCAAACTGACATCTTTGTTCTTCAACACTTTAAAGAGGTCTTGAGCAGCAGATTTACATAATGCGATTCATTGTTTGATTTCTTGACTGCTGCATCCATGAGTGTTGATGGTTGATCCAAGCAAAATGAAGTCCTTGTCAACTTCAATCTTTTCTCCATTTATATGGGTGTTGTTTATTGGTCCAGTGGTGAAGATTTTTGTTTTCTTTCATTGAAGTGCAACTCTTACCCAAGGCTGTGGCCTTTGTTCTTCATCAGGAAGGATTTTAAGCCCTTTTTGCTTTCAGTAAGCAAAGTTGTATCATCTGCATAATGCATGTTGTTAATGAGTTTTTCCAAACTTGATACCACATTTTTCTTCATGTAGTCAAGTTTCTTGGATTGTTTGTTCAGCATATAGATTGAATAAGTATGATGAAAGAATATGACACACATATTTCCTAATTTCAATCTAGTCAATGTTCCCTTGTTCTGTTCAAACAACTGCCTCTTGGTCTATATACAAGTTCCTCGTGAACACAATTAAGTGTTCCAGGATACTAATACTTGGCAATGTTATGCATAGTTTGCCATGATCCATGCCTTTGCATAGTCAATAAAGCAGAGGTAAACATCTTTCTATTTTTCTCTGCTTTCAGCCAAGATCCATTTAACGTTAGTAACGATATCCCTCGTTCCATGCCCTCTTCTGAATCTGGCTTGAATCTCTGGAAGTTTTCTGTCAATGTATTTTTGTAGGCCATTTCTATATTATCTTTAGTAAAACCTTAGTGGCATGAGATATCAATGATATTGTCCGATGATTCTGTATTCTCTGGGATCACCTCTCTTTGGAATGGGCACAAATACGGATCTCTTTTAATCAGTTGTCCAGGTAGCTATCCTCCAAATTTCTTGGCATAGATGCGTGAGTGCCTCCAGTGCCACATCAATTTGTTAAAGGATTTCAATTTTTAATCTATCAATTCCTGGTGCCTTGTTCTTTGCCAATGACTTCAATGTACCTTGAACTTCTTCCTTCAGGATCATTGGCTTTTGATTGGATGCTACCTCTTGAAATGATTGAACATTGAGTGTTTCATCTTCTTTTGATGCTTTCTACATCATCCAATATTTTGCCCATAGAATTCTTCAATACTGCAGGTCAAAGTTTGAATTTTTTCTGCAGTTCCCTCAGCTTGAGAAATGCTGTTCATATTCTTTCTTTTTGGTAGAGTTCTAACTCCATGTCATTGCACATTTCGTTATAATATTTTACTTTGTCTTCTCAAGCTGACCTTTGAAATTTTTTGTTCAGCTCTTTTACCTTCTCACTTTTTTCCATTTGCTTCCGCATCTCTTAGCTGGAGAGCAAGTTTCAGAGTCTCCTCTGACATCCATTTTGGTATTTTCCTTTTTTCTTGTTTTCTTAATAACCTTTTGCTTTCTTCTTTTATGATGTTCTTGATGTCATCCCACAATTCCTCTTTGTCTTTGGTCTTAAGCATCTAATGCATCAAATCTGTTCTTGAGATGATCTTTAAATTCAGATGGGATATATTCAAGATCATATTTTGGTTCTTGTGGACTGTTTTAATACTCTTCAGTTTCAGCCTGCATTTACATATGAGCAATTGATGGTCTGTTTCACAGTCTGCCCCTGGCCTTGTTTTGGCTGATGACATGGGGTATTTTCATGGCCTCTTTCCACAGATGTAGTCAATTTGATTTCTGTTATTTCATCCGGTGAGGTCCATGTGTACAGTAATCTTTTATGTTGTTTATAAAAGGTATTTGCAATGAAGAAGTCATTGGTCTTGTAAAATAGAATTTTATCATGTGATTCATCTCCTTTTTTTCGATTTTGTATTAATCTAGAAGCTCCACTGAAACCTATTCAGCATCATAGCAATACACTAGCTTTCATTGTAAGACCAGTGGTGGCGTGTATGAGGTACCTAAGCTGGATCTCCTCCATGGGATACAAGAATTATATCATTGAACTTGAAATGCCCCTTGAAGCTGATAGACTAGTAATAAATATTTGGTGCAACTTTTTCGTTACTCAGTAAGAACGTTTCACTGAATATTTACATTATTCTCAAATGATGACCAAGAGATAATAAGCACTTATTATGTGCAGAGGTCAGACATTGCATAAAAATTATGTGGCCATTACATATATAATTATGCAAAAACTAATTTCTGATGAATTTTTAAAATGCTATAAAATGTAAACTAAGATTGCATAAGGGCAAATAGTAGTTGGTGGGATCTTACTTTGAACTTCTTGAAGAAATGACATTTACATCAAAACATGAAGACTGAGTAAAGTTGGAGGAATATATGATGTGAGTAAGGTAAAGGGAGCAGGATGGTGAAAACTTCAAGGATCTAGACGTTTGGCAGCATCTGAGAGAGGAGTTTGAGCCCCAGACTGTGGAAGAAATTATAGTGTATGCATTCAAAAATTCCACCACTCATCTGCCAGCTTGTCATGCTGTTGTGGCTTGTGTGTTGTTGTGATGCTGGAAATTATATCAGTAGTATTTGAAACACCAGCATAGTTACCCATGATGAGCAGGTTTCAGTGGAGCTTCCAGACTAAGACAGACTAGGAAGAAGGAGAGGCAGATTTCTTCTGAATGCTTAGGCACTGAAAACTTTGTGAATATCAGTGGTACAATATCAGTGCTACAGATATAGTGCCAGAAGGTAAACCCCTCAGTTTGGAAGGCACTCAAAATGAGGACTAGGGAAGAGCTGCCTCCTCAAAGTAGAGGTAACCATGATGACATGAATGGCATAAAGCTTCAGGACCTTAATTTGTTGATGGGTCACAACTCAAAATGAAGAGAAAAAGCTGTAAACATTCATTAATAATTGGAAAAAGCTGTAAACATTCATTATTAATTGGAACTTGGACTGCACCAAATATGAATCTAGGAAAATTATTTGTGCCTTGTTGTCTATTTAAAAGCCTTTGACTGTGATCAAAAAGCTTTTTATAATGATAAACCACGGATAATATTGTGAAGAATGAGTATCCCAGAACACCTAATTTTGCATATGAGGAACCTGTACATAGACCAAGAAGCAGTTGTTGGAACAGAACAAAAAGGTACTGAATGGTTTAAAATCAGGAAAGGGGTGCACCAGGGCTGTGTCCTTTCACCATACTTACTTAATCTGTATGCTGAGCCAATTTTCTGAGAAGCTGGGCTATATGAAGAAGAACATGACATGAAGACTCATTAACAATCTGCAATATGTAGATAATACAATCTTACTGAAAACAAAGGGGACTTACAAAGACTTACTGATGAAGATCAATGATCAGAACCTTCAATATGAATTGAAAGTCAATGTAACTAACACAAAAATCCTCACAACTGGACCAATAAACAACATCATGATAAATGGAGAAAATATTGAAGTTGTCAAAGACTTCATTTTGCTTAGACCCACAATCAACTCATGGAAGCAGCAGTCATGAAATCAAATGATGTATTGCATTAGGCAAATCTCTATTTCAAGAACTAAGAGAACAGTTTGAAGACTATGGTGCACCTGGCCCAAGTCATGGTATTTTTAACCGTGTCATATACATGTGAAATTTGGACAATGAATAAGACAGACCATAGAAGAATTGATGCATATGAATTATGGTGTTGGAGAAAAATATGAAAAGTACCGTGGACTGCCAGAACAAACAAATCTGTTTGTTGGACAAAGTGCAGTCAGAATATTCTTTAGAAGCCAGGTTGGTGAGAGTCTTTCAAACTTCAGATATGTTACTATTAGAGATCAGTCCCTGGAGAAAAATATGATACTTGGTAAAGTGGAGGGTCAGTAAAAAAGAGGATGATCCCCAACAAGATGACTTAAATGTAACAGCAATTGTGGGGATAATACAGGACCAGGCAGTGTTTCATTTCTGCTGTGCATAAGGTCATTATGGGTCCGTACTGACTCAATGGCACCTAACAACAACAACAACAATAACAACAATGTACAAATTTTTTTTTTTTTTAAAGTCCCCTCACAACAAGTCCTTGACCTCTTGGGTAGGCCGTATAGTCTACAGTAAGAGATATTTTCTTTGCTTTAAGGCAATTCTTATATTTTATAAAATTCCTACCCAGATAAATATACAAATAATTGTGTATCACTAACAGCAATTACTTTTATTGATTCAATAATGTAATGAGTTTTACAGAATTGAAATTGAGGTTTCCTCAGACCACTGGCTTCTATATAGGAAAGTTAAATTTATACTGTTTTCTTTTTTTCAAGTTTTTATTGTGAATTGAGTGAAAGTTTACAGGACAGATCATCAGTTTTACATTCAACAAATCACATACTTTGTTTCATTACAATGATTGTAATCCCCACCATGTACCATCAGTTAATAATATTTATCTCAATTCATTTTAGCTTTCTTTCTCTCTCTCTCTCTCTCTCTCTCTCTCTCTCTCTCTCTCTCTCTCTCTCTCTCTCTCTCTCTCTCTCTCTCTTTTTTTTTTAACACTCAGGCATATATAATAATTTACACCACAAAAAGGCACATTCTGCAAGTCTGCCTCCTGGCTGCCAGCTCTCAGTCCCTCTCTTTCCATGAATCTAGAGTCCTCAGCTGCTCCTTCTCTCCATGTCCCCATTTCTGCCTCTATCTCTGGTGTTGAAGCTTCTCTGGATAAGGTCCCACATTCTGCTTGCACTCTTCTCCCTTAATGGTCCTAGGGTTCCCTGTTTCTAGACTGTAAGATTAACTACTCCCCCATTTTGTTACAATACTTCTACCTTTACAATTGTGACAGTCGCAATTAGTCATGATACCAATTACTCTATTGAATCATAAGAAGCTTTCCCCCATCTCTTTTTACGAGACCCATCTAGACAAGATGGAAACAATTCAGTGGGGACACTATCTTTCCCCATACATTATTAAATTAAACTCCTTCCTGAAATCTTGTAAGCCAGTCACTTTGTGCCTTTATTACCTTCTCATTTTAGGTAGCCAATATCTAAGTTGCCCATCCTTATCTACCCTGTATACAGAGGGGATAGGATTGATATGTGATGTGAAGACTCCTTCCCTCTCTGTTAGTATTTTGAGCTACTACCTCCATGAGTATAGGTCAAGTTCATCAAATTGAAGCAATTTACACTAGTTTCCTTTATCAAAAACTTTTCTTTTTTATCTTCCACTAGTAGAGTTCTGATTATCAAGCCATTGAGGCTAGGTCAAATGGGTACTATCTGCAAGTTTAGGTGTTCTTGTGCAGTTCCTCTCACTTCGTGTCAGCTGGATGATGCTTCATTCGCAGCTCTAGCCCTCTGTGGCTATGTCCTTGTCCATGGGCTCAGGTGTCCCCAGGTCTCACCACACTTTGGACCATTCAGTGCTTCCTCTTCTCTCTCTCATCTCCAGGTCAAGGGGAGTCTATGGAATATGGTTGAACTCAGCCCATTTCTTCATTGCTGTCTTTCCCCCTCTTCCACTCACCAGTAGATCAATGTGGTCGCCAGCAAGCTTACATGCCTGTTCATGTGTTCTCTTTAAGTTTCAATCTTAGTGGGGGTTTTGTCCTGAAGGAACTTGGTTGCTTGCCTTGATGGCTTCCCGGTGAACAACTTGCCTATTCTTGTAGTTGTTGTTGTTGTTGTCATGTGCCATCGAGTCGGAACCGACTCATAGCGACCCCATGCACAGCAGAACGAAACAATGTTCGATCCTGGGCCAACCTCACTCCCGCTGCCACACCCGAGTCCATCAATGATGCACCTGGCTGATCCATCTCGTTGGGGGTCTTCCTCTTTTTCTCTGACCCTCCACCCTACCCAGCATGACATCCTTCTCCAGCGACTGCTTCCTCCGGACAATATGTCCAAAGTAGGAGAGACGAAGCTTAGCCATCCTGGCCTCCAAGGAGCACTCTGGCTGCACTTCTTCCAAAACAGATCTATTGGTTCTTTTGGCAGTCCATGGCACCCTCAGTATTCTCCTCCAACACCACAACTCAAAGGCATCAATTCTTCTACGATCCTCCTTATTCACTGTCCAGCTTTCGCATCCATATGAGGCTATTGAAAACACAATGGCCTGGGTCAGGCACATCCTAGTCCTCAAGCTGACATCTCTGCTCTTCAACACTTTAAAAAGTTCCTGTGCAGCAGATTTGCCCAGTGCAATACATCGTCTGATCGCTTGACTGCTACTTCCGCGAGTGTTGATAGTTGATCCAAGAAGAATGAAGTCCTTGACAACTTCAATCTTTTCTCCATTGATAAGAATGTTGTTTATTGGTCCAGTGGTGAGGATTTTTGTTTTCTTGACATTGAGATGCAATCCATATCGAAGGCTGTGCTCTTTAATCTTCATAAGTAAATGTTTCAAGTCCTCTTCACTTTCAGTGATCAAGGTTGTATCATATTGCCATTTTTGTTTTGGGTTTTTCCTGATTATCTTTGTTTGAAGATGTATTTTCTGTTGCTCTAGCTCTTCCAGGCTGGTCTGCTTGTCCTTTCTAGTGGGAATGTCACCCATCAGAAGGTTCTGGATGGGGCTCAGGATTCCACCTAAGGTCCGATATACTGCAAAGTCTCCACAAGAGGCCTATTTCGGTAAGTTATAGAATCCCTTTTAGGTATTCCAATCAATTATAGGCTGAAGATGAGTTTACAAGCTTTTCTGTAATCATGTTTCTTAACATTGCTTTCTATCCCACTCAAGTGTTTATTTTATAATAGTAGGCAAGGGAAACCAATATTCATAAGACAGAGAAGCATCTAAGTATTATTTCCCCTCTTCAGACTATGCCTGGATCCCTGTATAACAAAGCCCCGTTGTCCCAAGGTTGAGCATATATCACTATTTATCTCTGTCATATTAACCCATGCAAACCTGTCTCAGTGTTTCCCTATCTACCTAGTTCTTCAACTCCCCTCACCCCCCTTGTTATTGCCTTCCCCAATCTGGTTTCTTATACGCTAAGAATTTGACCTAATTTTCCGTATGAGAAGAAGCGCTCTTTGGTTTTTGTTTTCCTCTTGAATGTACAAATACTGCTCACTTGCACAGCTGTATGCCAACAACTAATCCACTTGGAAATAGTAGATTATAGGAACATCTAAAGGTTTAACTGATTTCCATACAATAAAAAAACTAACCTCTTAGATTAGGTAATTGATTAAAACAGACTCTTAATTCCAGGTATTCAATTGAGGAAAATATTAGAAATATGAACGGTAGGATTTGTAACTTGTAAAAGTCATTTAAAATTATTTGTCTTAAAAACTTTTCCAAAGAAAAAAACAACCAACAAATTTCTCTTTATATAAAGGGAAAAATATTGAAGGTGAAATGATCTATTTGAATCTTATATTAATATAAAAAGGATGAAGGATGGGGATTATTTTTCTGCCTTGGCAAGCTCTTACCCCAGCTTCCTATGGGTTGAGATGGGCAATAAATAACAGGATGTCCAGTGGCCTCTTTCTATGCCTCGTTGTTATTAGCATTGGCAAGTACGCTGCTCTTCTTTCCTTCTTATTTTCAGAGTGATAGCTTACTCCTCTCCCTCCCCCCCCCCACCTTTTTAAGGGTTGAGTGTAAGGCAAGGGGCTGTCATTATCAGGGAGCAAAGTGAACCACATAGACTGGTTTCCCGAGGATTTACACTCCATTGCCAACTTAGTGGGCCAGAGTCATCATCTTTATTACCGCTAGTGGTTTTCCTCTGAAAGTGAGACTTCCTTTCAATTAACATTCACGCCCAGCCATTGGGAACTGTGTGTATTTGCCCCTTACATCTGTTAAATTTGAGAACATATACCTTTTGTTCATATTCTCTTCTGCAAATCATTCCTTCCTTGATTAATTGCAAGCACATTGCTAAGGAATTCCTGAGGATGAGAAGTCATTATATTTCTTCTGGTGTCTTAGTTGATCATCCACTAAATCCTTTCCCATGGCAACAGTCAAGAACAAGATTTCCCCTTGTATTAACAAACAGAAAATAAAATAGTTTTTTTTTTTTTTAAGTTTTGGGATTCTTGACAGAAAAATTGTTGCAATATTGGAGCTTTGTGACAAAAGATTTATTTTTGGAAGAGGGGTATTAAATGGGAGAAATAGCAAGGATAATAATAATTTTCTAGTCGATGACTTGTTGCTGTCAGCCATCTCTGAGTCTTCTCAGAGACCTAATGTATTGCAGAATGAAATGTAACCTGGTCTTGTGCCATCTTTACAGTCATTAAGCTTTCTTATGAATAACTTTCTTGTAAAAAAGATGGTTCTGTGCCATCTTTACAGACTTCAGTCTATTGTTTCAGTCACCTAGAATTGAGCACCATATTGAACAATATTCTGTTGTTGTCCATAGGATTTTATGGCTAATTTTTAGAAGTATATCACAAGGCCTTTCTCCCAAGACTTTCTTAGTCTGGAAGATCTGCTGAAATCTGTCCATCATGGTTTATCCTGCTGATATTTGTAATACAGGTAGGACAGTTACACACCACCACAGTGTAACACACTAACAGATGAGTTATGGAGTTGCAGACAATCTACCTTAATACCCACTATGTGCAATCACCTTATAGTGAGCTGCCTGTAAGCAAAGACCAAAAGTATGCTAGAGAAAGAATTATTTGTTTTCATTGGAAGAAAAGAGAACTTCTTCTTAGGGGGGCACTTTTTCATATGAAGGGATGACTTTTTTTCCCACCACTGATATGTTAGTTTGTCGTACTATGAGGCCTTTTGTGTTGTTGTGATCCTGAAAACTGTGCCACGGTATTTCAAATACCAGCAGGATCACCAGTGATAGGTTTCAGTGGAGCCTTCAGACTAAGATAGACTGGGAATAAGGACTTACCAGAAAAGAAAACAAAGACCAAAATTGTCAGAAGAGACTCTAAACCTTGTCTTGAACATTGTTGTTGTTGTTGTCAGGTGCCATCGAGTCGGAACCGACTCATAGCGACCCCATGCACAGCAGAACGAAACAATGTTCGATCCTGGGCCAACCTCACTACCGCTGCCACACCTGAGTCCATCAATGATGCCACCTGGCTGATGCATCTCGTTGGGGGTCTTCCTCTTTTTCTCTGACCCTCCACCCTACCCAGCATGACATCATTCTCCAGTGATTGTTTCCTCCGGACAATATGTCCAAAGTAGGAGAGACGAAGCTTAGCCATCCTGGCCTCCAAGGAACACTCTGGCTGCACTTCTTCCAAAACAGATTTATTGGTTCTTTTGGCAGTCCATGGCACTTTCAGTATTCTCCTCCAACACCACAACTCAAAGGCATCAATTCTTCTACGATCCTCAAAACAAAGACAGACTAGGAAGAAAGAGTGACAAACTACTTCCGAATCGCTAGTCACTGAAAACTCTATGCATAGCAGAGAAACATTGTCTTGAACATAGAGTAGCTAAAATGAAAGTAAGGAATGATAAAGTAAAAGAATTAAACAAAGAGGAGTTGGACAAGACAAAGTAAAATATTATATTGAGATGTACAAAGACCTGGAGTTAGAAAACCAAAAGAGGAGAACACATTCAACATTTCTCAAGCTGAACAAACTGAAGAAAAATTTCAAGCCAGTACTGAAAAGTGTTCTATGGGCAAAATATTAAATGATGCAGGAAGCTTCAGAAGAAGATAGAAAGACTACAAATCACTGTACCAAAGATTGTTATTATTAAGTGCCATCAAGTTAGTTCCGACCCATAACTACCATGTGTAGGTTTTCCAAGGAGCGACTGATGAGTTGAACCACCAGCCTTGCAGTTCAAGTTGACTTTGCGGTCCAGTGCATTAACCCACAGTGCTACACCAGGTAATTGATAGGTAGTCAGCCATTTAGGAGACAGCATATAATCAAGAACCAACGATACTGAAGGAAGAAGTCCAAACTTCACGTAAGGCATTGGTGAAATATAAGGCTCCCAGAATTGATAGAATAACAATTGAGATGTATCACACGTGGATGTAAAGCTATAAATTTGGAGACCTGGCCTACCAATTGGAAGAAATCCGTATTTGTGCTCATTCCAAAGAAAGTTAATCTTTAAAAATGTGGAATTATTAAGCAATATCATTAAAATCACACACAAGTAATAGTTTCCTGAAGATAATCTAAGAAATGTTGCATCAGTACATCAATAGGGAGATACCAAGAATTCGAGACAGATTCAGAAGAGGACATGAAACAAGGGATATTATTGCTGACAGCCGATGGGTCTGGCTGAAAGCAGAGAATGCCAGAAAAATGTTTGCTTGTGCTTTATTGATTATGCAAAAGTGCTTAAATGTGTGGATCATAACAAATTATGAATGATAATGTGAAGAATGGGAATTTGAGAACACATAATTGTGCTTATGTGGAGACTGTACATAGATCAAGAGGCAGTAATTTTAAGACAACAAGGATATATTGCATGATTTAAAATTTAAAAATTGTGCATCAGAATTGTATCCCTCCACCATAATTATTTAATTTGTTTGCTGAACAAATAAAATGTGATACTGAACTTTATGAAAATGTTGTTGCTCTTGGTAGGTGCCATCGAGGAGATTCTGACTCATAGGGACAGAATGAAACAACATAACAGATAGAATGCACAACAGAATGAAACACTATTTAGACCTGTGTCAGTCTCACAATTGTCGTAATGTTTGAGCCTACTGTTGCTACCAATGTGTCAAGCATGATGTCGCTCTTCAGGGATTGGTCCCTCCTAATAATATGTGCAAAGTATGAGAGACGAAGCCTCATCAACCTCATTTCTAAGGGGAACTCTGGCTGAACTTCTTACAACACAGATTTGTTTGGTTTTTTTTTTGGCAGTCCACAGTACCTTCAGTATTCTTCACCAGTGCTAAGATTCAAATGCATCAATTCTTCTATGATCTTTCTTACTAATTTCTTACTACAAATTCACATGCAGATGAGGTGATTGTAAATGTCATGGCATGGGTTAGGAGCATATTAATCCTCAATTAGTTTCTTGAACATTGTAAAGAAGTCTTTTCTTGTACATTTGCTTAAACCAATATGTTGTTTGATTTCTTCACTGCTGCTTCCATGAGCAATGATTGTGGATCCAAGTAAAATGAAGTCTTTGATTACTTCAGTATTTTCACAATTTAGCATGATGTTATTTATTAGTCCAGTTGTGAGTTATTTATTGGTCCAAAGTGAGGATTTTGGGTTTTTTACATTGGATTTGTAAGCAATCCATACTAAATTCTATAGTCTTTGATTTTCTCAGTAAGTGTTTCAAATCCTCTTAGCTTTCTTCATTCAGGGTTGTGTGATCTACATATAGCAGGTTGTTATTGAGTCTCCTTCCAATCCTGATGCCATGTTTTTCTTCACATAATCCAGCTTCTAGGATTATTTGCTTAGTATATATATTGAACCCACCACTTGTATGTCAGTTTGTTGTACTGTGGTGGCTTGCGAGTGGCTGTTTTCAAATTGTTTGGTAGTCTGTGTATGCCCTGAATTAGAACCCTCACATTTGTCCCTATTTTTTATTTGATGGCCTAGTATTTTCATCTTTTTGAAGAATGCCACTGGAATATGGATTGGGATTGTATTTTATGTGCAAATTACTTTGGGCAGTATTGACATTTTCACAATGTTAAGTCTTCCTATCCAGGAGCATGGTATATTCTTCCGTTTTTGTATGTCCCTTTTGATTCCTTGTAGCAGCTTTGTAGTTTTCTTTGCATAGGTCCTTTGTTTCTCTGGTTACATTTATTCCTAGATATTTCATCCTAGGGGCTGCTATTGTAAATGGTATTGCTCTCCTAATGTCTATTTCAGTGCTATTATTTTTGGTATAGAGGAATCCAACTGATTTTTGTATGTTGATTTTATAGTTGCCACTTTGCTGAATCTTCCAATGAGGTCTAGTAGCTTTTTTATTGAGTCTTTGGGGTTTTCTATGTATAGGATCATATCATCTTCAAATAGAGGGAGTTTTACTTCCTCTTTTCCAACTTGTATGCCTTTAATTTCCCTGTCTTGCCGTAAAGCTCTTGCTAAGACTTCCAGCACAATACTGAACAGGAGTGGTGACAATAGGCATCTTTGTCTGGTTCCTGTTCACAGAGGAAAGGCTTTCATTTTCTCTCCATTGATAGTAATGGAGGTTGTTGGTTTTGTATATATGCTGCTGACTATGTTGAGGAATTTCCCTTTAATTCCTACTTTGTTGTGTGTTTTTATCAGGTATGGATGTTGGATTTTGTCAGATGCCTTTTCTGCATCAATTGATATGATCCTGTGTGTCTTTTCTTTTTTATTATTTATATGGTGGATTACGTTGATCATTTTTCTAATGTTGATCCATCCTCACATCCCTGATATGAACCCCTTTTGGTCATGATGTATTATCCTTTTGATGTGCTTCTGGATTCTGTTGGCTAAGATTTTGTTGAAAATTTTTGCATCTATGTTCATGAGGAATATTGGTCTATAATTTTCTTTCTTAGTGATGTCCTACCCTAGTTTTGGTATGAGGGTTATGCTTGCTTTATAAAATGTGTTAAGAAGTTTTCCATCCTCTTCTATATTCTGTAATAATTTGAGTAGAATTGGTGACTGCTCTTTTCTGAATGTTTGGTAGAACTCACCAGTGAAGCCATCTGGACCTGAACTTCTTTTTTGATGACCTGATCAATTTCTTCTTTTGTTATGCGTCTGTTCGGGTTTTCTACTTCACTCTGTGTAAGTTTATGTAGGCCGTGTTTTTCTAAAATTGTGTATATCTCTTCTAAGTTTTCAAACTTGTTGAAATGCAACATTTCATAGTATTTTGTTGTTATCTTTTTTTTTTATTTTATTTTAAGAGATTTTATTGTGAATTCTGGTCAGGGTCTCTCACTTTGCTTATCTCCCTTGATGGTTCTCTGCTCCTGGACTACAAAATCAGCCACTCCCCTCCTTTTGTTACCAGACATTTACATTTACCTTTCCAACACTCACTGTCAGACCTGATAGCAATCATTCCCTATTGAACCAGAGGAGTCCTTTCTCCCTCACCTTTTATTAACCCCATGCAGACAGGTTGGAAACAATTCAGTGGAAGTTCTACGTTTCCCTGTATCCTCTGGAGCTAGGTTCCCTATTGAAAGCTTGTAAGCCAGTCAATTCTTGCCTTTGTAGTCCCCCTGTTTTGGGTAGCCAGTGTCTAAGTTCTCCCTCCCCATTGACCCTGTGTACCAAGGGGTTGGGAATGATCCTCACTGTAGAGATTTGTCCGCTCCTTTGTCATACTGCATCCACAAGCATAAGTCAAGATCATCCACTTATAGTGGGTTACTCCTTTTTTTTTTTTTTCTTTTCTTCCCTCTTCTTTCTTCCTCCAGTCATGTTCTGATCATCCAGCCATTGATGCCAGGTCAAATGGGTACTATCTGCAAGAGTGGGTATTCTTGTACATCCCCCCTCTCTTTATATCAGTTGGATGCTTCACACTCCATTCTAGTCCCCTGGGGCCATGTCCCTGCCCCTGGGCCCAGACGTCCCCAAGTCTTGTCATACTGCTCATTAACCAGGTCTCAATCCAGGATAACAGGAGTCTATTGAATGTGATCGGACTTCGTTCACAACTTCATTGCTATTTTTCTCCCACTTCCCCTTATTGGTGACCAATGTGGTCAGCAGCAGGACCATATGTCTGTTAGTATATTCCATTTGAGTTTCAATCTTGGAAGGAGGTTTGCCTTGAGGGAACCTGACCACTTACCTTGATAGCTCCCTGGGAAACAATTTGCTTGTTTGTAGTAGTCAATTGGGCTGCTGGTTTTTTTTGTTTTTTTTCCCTGCTGGTCTTACTTTCAAGAAGTATCTTCTGTTCTTCTAGCTGCTCCAGACTGGTCTGCTTGTCCTTTCATGTGGGACTGTCCCACCTCAGAAGATTCTGGATGATGATCAGAATTCCACCTATGGTCTTGTGCAGTGCAAAGGCTTTGCAGGGAGCCTTCTTCACTGGGCAAGTTCTAGCCCCATTTTAGTTATTCCAAACAGTTATAGCCTGAAGATGGACTTACAAGCTTTCTCTGGTGATGTTTCTGCTATTCCTCTCTCTCCCCTTCAAGTTTTTATTTTCTAATAGTAGACAAGGGAAACCAAGATTCAACAAACAGCCAACCAAACATCTTAACAACATTTCCCCACTTTTATCCATTCAAACCATTCCTCAATCTTTGTATCCACGAGCCCTGTTGTTCCACTTTTGTACTTAGATCATTATTTACCTCTGTCCCATTTAGCCCATGTAAACCTGCCTAGCTATTCTCCCATCCACCTTATTTTTCCTTTCCCCTTTCCCTTTCAGTGTATTTGGCCCACCCAGCACCAAACTATCCTGTGTCTATTCCATACCCTGTGTTCCACTATCCTGTCCCTATGCCCTACCTTGTGTCCACATTCCCCTCCCTCCCCCTCCTCCCACCCCTTACACCCCGGTAATCAACAAAAAATTAAAATAAAAATAAAAAATTTTGCCCTCCCCTTTCAGTGTGGGTGCTTTTTCTTAATCTTTTACAATAATGGTTCTAAGCTGTATTTCTCCTCTTGTGACTGACTAGTTTCAATCAGCATAATGTCCTCAAAGCTCATCCATGTTATGTGGTGGCTTGCTGCTTCCTTGTTATGCTTCAGGGTAGTGTAGTATTCCATTGTGTGTATGTACCAAAGTTTGTTTATTCACTCTTCCATAGATGGGCACTTAGGCTGTCTCCATCTTTTTGCTATTATAAATAGTGCTGCTATGAACATTGGTGCACATATATCTGCTTGTGTTATGGCTCATATTTCTTGTGGATAAATACCAAGTAGAGAAATTCTTGGATCATAAAGTATCTCTATTTCCAACCTTTTGAGGTACCACCATATTGTTTTCCATAATAGTTGGACCATTTTTCAATCCCACCAACAGTGTAGTAGGTTTCCAGTTTCTCCACATCCTCATCAGCACTCATTGTCTTTTATGCTTTTAAGCTATGCTATTATTGCTGGTGTGAGATGATATCTCATTGTTGTTTCTCTTTGCATCTCTCTAGGTGTCCTGGTGTGGTGCTGTGAGTTAATGCACCAGACTGCAAAGCCGTTTGAACTGCAGTCGGCAGTTCAAGCTCGCCAGCTGCTCCTTGGGAACTTTATACAGGGTCGTTATGGGTCAGAACCAACTCGACAGTACTTCACAACAACAATTGGCTAGTGATCGTGAACACTTCTTCATGTTTGTTGGCTGTCTGGATCTCCTCCTTGGTGAAGTGTCTATTCGTGTCCTGTGCCCATTTTTAAATTGGGTTATTTGTCTTTTTCGTGTAGATGTGGTGTAGGTTCCTATATATTTTGGAAATGAGTCCCTTGTCTGATATGTCATTGGAAAAGATTTTTTTTCCCATTCTGTGGGCTCCCTTTTTACTTTTTTGATGAGGTCTTTTGATGCGCAGAAGATTTTAATTTTTAGTATGTCCCATTGATCTATTTTGTCTATTTTTGTTTGTGTAAGTTTCAAAATGTTTGGTAGTCTGTGTATGCCCTGTATTAGAGCTCTCACATTTCCCCCTAATTTTTCGTTGATGACCTTTATAATTCTGGGATTCATATTTAGGTCTTTAGTCTATGCTGAGTTGGTTTTTGTATAAGGTGTTAGGTAAAGGTCTTGTTTCAGTCTTTTACATATCGCTTTCTAATCCTGCTAGTACCATCTGTTGAAGAGACCATCTCCTCCCCATGCAAT
The DNA here is from genome assembly GCF_000296735.1 of Chrysochloris asiatica. NCBI lineage: Eukaryota > Metazoa > Chordata > Mammalia > Afrosoricida > Chrysochloridae > Chrysochloris > Chrysochloris asiatica. The sequence continues at coordinate 6,702,791 of NW_006408606.1, read as the reverse complement.
GTACTTAGGTACTTTGTCCAAAATCAGTTGGCTGTATATGGATTGGTTGCTTTCTGGTTTCTCAATTCTGTTCCATTGATCAATGTATCTTTCATTACTCCAGTACCGGGCTGTTTTGACCACTGTAGCTGTGTAGTAAAATTTGAAATCAGGGAGTGAGAGGCTTCCCACCCTGTTCTATTTAAGCAGTGCTTTGCTTATCCTTGGTCTCTTTCCTGTCCATATAAAGTTTGCAATTGTTTTTTCCATCTCTTTGAAGAATGTCATTGGAATCTGGATTGACATTGCATTATATGTGTAAATTCCTTTGGGCAGTATTGACATTTTCACAATGTTAAGTCTTCTTATCCAGAAACATGGTATATTCTTCCATTTTTGTAGGTCTGTTTTGGTTTCTTGTAGTAGTGTTCTGTAGTTTTCTTTGTATAGGTGATTTGTTTCTCTGATTAAGTTTATTCCCAGTTATTCATCCTTTGGGTGGCTATTGTAAATGGTATTGTTTCCCTAATGTCCTTTTCTCACCATCTTGATCTCTGTTCCTACATGTTTACCTTCTTTCACATTGTAATTGTTTTGATCATAGACTGACCTCCCAGATTCTCTGAGTTTGTTCTTACAATTTTGTTTGGTTCTTGACTCTCCCTTCTGTTGATTTAGTTCTGGGAGTTACTACCACGTATCAATCTCTGGTTGTTGTCTATTGTTGGTTCTCAGACCACAGAACTCCGTTAAGGAAATTTTGTGGTGCAGGGTTGGCTTTGGCAAAATCCATTAGATTCTGTTTAACCTGGAATGTTTTGATCACACCATCATATTTGATTATTGGTTTGCTGGATAAACGATTCTTGGTTGGCAGTTTTTTCTTTAAGGGTTTATATATGTCTCCCCATTGCCTTCTTGCCTGCATGGTTTCTGCTGAGAGATGGAGCTTAATCTGACTTGCTTGCCTATGTATGGAATGCTTCTCTTTACCCTAGCTGCTTTTCTTTTAGGGTCTATCCTTCTGTAAGTTCATTGAGCTTCTTGAAAGTTTATAATTTCACTCTTCAGGATGTTAGAAAAATTTTCTTCCAGCAGTTCTTCAACTATTTCCTCTGTGGACTTGTTGTGTGAGTCTTATTGTTCTTGAATGCTGATAATTCTTAAGTTATTCCTCTTCATATTGTCCAACATGAATATTAAACCTTCTTCAGATTTTTTATTCCTTTTTCTGCTTGATCTTCTATCTTAGTGATATTGAGAGACTTTTCTTCCAGCTCATTGGTTCTACCTTCCAGCTCTTCTATTCTACTCCTTTGTCATTTCATTGTATTGTCTATTTCTGATATTCTATTATTGATTATTTGGACCTCTTTCTGTAGGTTTTGAATTGTTTCCAATGCTGTATCTATCTTATTTGATTGTTCCTGTAGTGCTTTCCTGACTTCTTTCTTCTTTTTCTCAACTCCATTGTACAGTGTTTTGAAACATTTTATAATCATTTTTCTGAATTCCTTCTCAAGCATTTCCAAGGCCTGCCTCCTTCCAGAATGTAGTCCAGGTCTACCTCTAGGTCATTTGTCTCAGACATTTTATCTTGTTTCTGGACATGTGCTAATATGGTCATCTGCCTTTGCTTGTTGGACATGTTTAGTGCTTATCTGTGGCCTTAATACTTAATTGAGTGTGTGTTTTGATATTTCTTATGCTTTCTGATTGCTTCCAGGTAGATGTGATGAGGATGTGGGCTTCCCTTTTCACTCTTCTTATTGCTTAACTCAGAGTAGTTTTGCAGGTACTATCTGCCTCCCTGGTGTGTGGCAGTTGGTATTGGTTCTTGCCTGGATCATGGGGTTTTATTGGATGTGATTGTAACTTGACTATATGGCAACAATTGCTGTTTCTTCTTGGGTAATATAGGGAGAGAAACAGTCCTCCAAAGTTAAAACACAAAGCAAAGCAAAACAAAAAATAAACCACCAAAACAACAAAAACTGCAACAAAAAAAATCTATATTGGATCCTGTAGTCTATAATCACAGAAAAGGGAGAGGAGGGAGAGAAAAAAAAAAAAAATCTGTAGCCTAATATGAGTATGATTTTAATATCCTCTTTCAGCTTCTTGCCTTCAAGGCCTCCAGATAAATTTTAATATGCCACTTTATGTTATTTTTCAGGGTTTAATTTTTTGGCCTCTTTGTTTTAAAATTCTCTCTCCCTCTCCACACCCCTAGTTCTGTCCTTTTCCCTATTGGTAAACAGTTCAGGGCCAGCTCTGGTCGTTTTGAGCTGCCTGTAGATTTAAATGCTGAGAGTATCTGTACACATGCATGGCAAAAGAACCCAACATTGGTGGAGGTATGGGATGTCCACTTGGTCAGGAAGTATCTCTAGTCACCAGAATGGAGGTTTGCAAACAATGGGGGGCCAATGAACAGATATACACACCCAAAAAAAATCAGAATAAATCAAAACTGTCAACGTATATTGTCCACCTTTACTCCTAGGTTCCAGAGGTGTTATTCATTGGTTTGTCTGTTTGCACCCCTGCTTGGCCTGCTGTTTGGTCTCACCCAAGTTGTTGGCTCCAGGCCACTGAGCCTGGCAGATTCTACAGTATGAGATTCCTTAATTTTGCTATAAATTCCACTAGCTATAAGTCTTCACACTTGAAAAATATTCCTAAAAATGTAGTTCAGAGTTTTGGAGCCCTGCTCTGAACATGCTTCACCTGGTATTCTATGGTATTGGTGAGAGAGAACTTCATTGCACCTCTACCCTATCTGCCATCAAGACCCACCTCCAAAAACATTCTTAAAACTGGAGAAACAATTGAAGTTGTCAAGGACTTCATTCTTCTTGGATCAACTATCAACACTCATGGAAGCAACAGTCAAGAAATCAAACGATGTATTGCATTAAGCAAATCTGCTGCACAAGACCTTTTTAAAGTGTTGAAGAGCAAAGATGTCAGCTTGAGGACTAAGGTGCGCCTGACCCAAGCCATGGTATTTTTAATAAATCTCATATGCATGCGAAAGCTGGACAGTGAATAACGAAGACCACAGAAGAATTGATACTTTTGAGTTATGGTGTTGGAGGAGAATATTGAAAGTGTCATGGGATGCCAAAAGAACCAACAGATCTTGTTGGAAGAAGTGCAGCCAGAATGCTCCTTGGAGGCCAAGATGGTCAAACATCATCTCTCATATGTCAGACATATTGTCAGGAGGGACCAGTTGCTAGAGAAGGATATTACATTTGGCAAGGTTTAGGGCCAGAGAAAAAGAGGAAGACCCCCACTGAGATGGATTGGCAAAGTGGCAGCATCAATGGGCTCCAATGTGGGAACAACAGTGAGGTTGGCCCAGGATCTGGCAGTGTTTCATTCTGCTGTGCAGAGGGTCGCTATGGATCGGTACCAACTTGACGGCACCTAGCAACAGCAACATATAGACTGAATAAATATGGTGTAATGACACAACTGTGGCACATACTCATCCTGACTTTGACTTATTCAAAATCTTCTTGTTCCGTTCTAACCACAGCCTCTTGGTCTATGTAGAGGTTCCTCACCAACCACTAAAACCAATGATGATAAAATTGAAGAATTTTACCAACATCTCCAGCCTTAAATTGAACAAAAATGAAATTATTATGCACTGAAAATTGCTAGTGATTGGAATCCAAAAATTGGAAACAAAGAAGGAGAATCAGTAGTTGGAAAATATAGTATGGGTGATAGAAATGATGCTGGAGATCATATGGTTGGAACTTTCAAGACCAATGACTTATTCACTGCAACATAAAAGGCAACTTTTTGAACAACATAAAAGGCAACTATATACCTGCACATCTCCAGTTGGAATACATAGAAATCAGATACAATGAAGACTCTCAAAATTATCATCCAAAACAAGATCAGGAATTAATTAATTGCTCATATGCAAGTTGTTCTGCAGGACAAAGATGAGGCTTTCTGCTCCCGTAAAGATTTATAGCCTTGGAAACCCTGTACAGGGTCGCTATGAGTCGGAACCAACTCCATAGCACACAACAACAACAACAACATGAAAGTTACGGCTGAAGCTGAAGAAAATGAAAACAAGTATACAAGATCCAGAATACAGCCTTGAATGTATCCCACCTTAATTTAGAGATCATCTGTAGAACAGATTTAATGAATTAAGCACTAATGACCAAAAGCCAGAAGAGTTGTGGGATGACATCAAGAATATCATACAGGAAGAAAGCAAAAGGCCATTAAGAAGCCAAAAGGAAGGAAAAGACTAAAATGACTGTCAGAACAGACTCTGAAACTTGATCTTGAGCATAGAGAAACTAAAGTAAATGGAAGAAATGATGAACTAAAAGACTTGAACAGAAAATTTCAAGGGCAATTCCAGAAGACAAAGTATTATAATGAAATAAGCAAAGACCTGGAATTAGCAAACCAAGAGGCAAAAAAACACTCAGCATTTCTCAAACTGAAAGAACAGAAGAAAACATTCAAGGCTCAGATTATAGTATTGAAGAATTCTATGAGACAAATGATCAATAATTCTGGAAACATCAAAAGATGCAAGGAATAAACAGAATAACTCTACAAAAAGAACTGATCTATCTGCAGTCATTTCAAGAGGTACCATGTGATCAAGAAATGATCATATCGAAGGAAGAAGTCCAAGCTGCACTGAAAACACTGGCAAAATACAAGGCTATAGGAATTGACAGAATATAAAAAAAATCTTTCAACAAACTGATGCAACACTCAGTTGTCTATGTCAAGAGATATGGAAGACAGTTATATGGTGAACTGATTGGAAGAGATCCATATTTGTGTCCACTCCAAAGATAGATAGCTCAACAGAATTCAGATATAGTTAAACACTATCTTTAAAGTGTTGAGGAGCAGAGATGTCAGCTTGAGGACTAAGGTGTGCCTGACCCAAGCCATGGTATTTTCAATAACCTCATATGGATGTGAAAGCTGGACCGTGAATAAGGAAGATCGTAGAAGAATTGATGCCTTTGAGTTGTGGTGTTGGAGGAGAATACTAAAAGTGCCATGGACTGCCAAAAGAACCAATAGATCTGTTTTGGAAGAAGTGCAGGCAGAGTGCTCCTTGGAGGCCAGGATGGCTAAGCTTCGTCTCTCATACTTTGGACATATTGTCCGGAGGGAACAGTCGCTGGAGAAGGATGTCATGCTGGGTAAGATGGAGGGTTAGAGAAAAAGAGGAAGATCCCCAACGAGATGGATGAGCCAGGTGGCATCATTGATGGTGTCAAGTGTGGCAGCGGTAGTGAGGTTGGCCCAGGATTGGACATTGTTTCGTTCTGCTGTGCATGGGGTCGCTATGAGTCGGTTCTGACTTGATGGCACCTGACAACAACAACAACAACATCATTAATGACACATGTAAGTAAAAGTTTGTAGAAGATAATTCAAAAACAACTGCAGCAGTACATCAAGAGGAACTGCCAGAAATTCAAACCAGATTTAGAAAAGGATGAAAACTAGGGATATCAATGCTGATGTCAGATGGATCTTTGTTGAAAGCATAGAATACCAGAAAGGTCTTTATTTGTGCCTTATTGACTATGCAAAGATATACGACTGTATGGATCATAACTATTGATAACATTGTGAATAATGCATACTTGAAGATAGGAAGACTGTTTAACAACCTACAATATGTTAATGACACAACCTTGTTTCCTGAAAGTGAAGAGGACTTGAAACACTTACTGATGAAGATGAACATAAAGAAAACAAAAATCCACAACATTGGACCAATAAACAAATCATGATAAATAGAGAAAATATTGAAGTAGTCAAATATTTCATTTTACTTGGATCTGCAATCAATACCCATGTAAGCAACAGACAAGAAATCAAATGATGTATAGTATAGGTCATATCTTTTGTAAAACATTTCTTTAAAGTTTAAAAAGTAAAGATGTCACTTTGATGACTGAGGTACTACTCCTATCTCAAACCATGATAGACTCAATTGCCTCATATGCATGGGGAAGCTGAATAATGAATAAAGAAGACTGAAGAAGATATATTTGAATTATGGTGTTGATGGAGAATATTGAATATAACATGAACTGTCAGAAGAACAAACAATTTTTATTCAGAAGCTGAATGCTCTTTAGAAGCAAGAATCATGATATTTTATTTATGTACAGAAGAACAAACAATCCTGTCTTAGAAGCCAGAATGCTTCTTAGATGGTAAGATTTTGACTCACGTACTTTGGACATGTTATAGAAGGGACCAGTCCCTGAAGAAAGATATCATACCTGGTAAAGTAGAGGGTCAGTGACAAACAGTAGGTCTTCAATGAGACGGGTTAACAAAGAGAGGATGGTACAAGACTGGGCAGTGAATGTTTGTTCTTTTATACAAAGAGTCGCTATTAGTCAGAACTGACCCAACAGTACCCAACAACAACAACAGCAATGATAATAAAAGTGTAACAGACATGTCCTGGTGTGGTGCTGTAGGATAAGTGTTGTTGTTGTTAAGTGCCGTCGAGTCGGTTCCGACCCATAGCGACCCTGTACAGGGTTTCCAAGGGTGTAAATCTTTACGGGAGTAGAAAGCCTCTCCCGCAGAGCGGCTGGTAGTTTTGAACTGCTGACCTTAAGGTTCGCAGCCCAATTCGTAACCACTACGCTTGGACTGGTAATCTCAAGCTGCAATTCAAACACACCAGCCATTCTTGGAAACCCTGTACATGATGGCTATGTTTCCGAATTGACTCAATGGTACAGAGCAACAACAACGTGACATACTATTATCAGAAGTCTCCCACTTCATTTTCTGAAATGACCAGCTTAACAATAAAAATGTTTTTTGTTCCCAACTTTTAAAGAGAAATCCCAATATCTATGCCATCCAACTGAAATGATTGCTTTCTTCAAATTTTCGTTTTGCCCATCTAGTGTGTATTACTTCCATTTACAACACTCATTATGTGGTTACCAGGTTTATTATATTGGAAGAGTACTGCCTTTTATCATACATGTCTCTACATTTCCATTTCTATTGTAAATGATTATAGGTGGTATCGAATTTATCCTTCTTTCTATCTATGCTGCTATCCTTGGACTGCCATAAGGAAAGTTGTACGGCACTTTTAATAATCAGATTCATGCTCAGGAGCAGTGCTTCTTAGGAAATAGGGGTTTATAATTGTCCATTCTTTGAAGGGTTCTTTGTTGTCTCTTATTTTTGTGTTAAAAACATTTTGATTATGTATAAGGTTCATTCTCATTCTTTTCTTTTTAGCATATTTCTACCTTGGGTCTAGTGTAATAAACTACAGTTTAACTTTAAGAAAGCCTTGGTTTTCTAACCTGCAAATTGTAACTATTTCATAAAATGGTGGTTAGGATTAATTTAATACATGCAAATCACTTAGAAAAGTGCCTGGGACCTAGTAAATCCTTATTATACATTATGTATGCTGGAAAAACCATAGATTCATTATTATCTTGTGAATTGTCAAATTTATTTTACAGTTTTCTGTATTTTTACAAACCAAAACCCCAAATTCACTGCTTTCATCATGTTTAATTCTTTGTTAGTAAAAAGCATTTGATTCATTTTTAACTCGTCTTGATTTAATTTAATCCTCCTTAATTACAGCTCTCTTTAATGATGACAAAACTAAAAACCCATATACTCTTGAGAAGGTATTTAATATGAAGTATCTTAATAAAGGGTTGTGGTGAAGAAAATCTTTTGGTAAAAGTGATTTTCAAACTTTAGTTTGCTGAAATAGCCCAAGAAATAGCACGGCGGTAATGCCTTTCAAGTCCAGTTGCCTGCCTTTAATTTTGCAGTAAGCGCCTAATCTCATTAGATTTTATACACTCAGTGTTTGCACTTCCACAAAAGCTGTCCAAACAAAGCCAAAATGTTGACACCACCATCCTCTGATGGCATTTAGAATGAATATATTAAACACACTTGCACTAGCATCACGTTAAGCTAAGAAATAAATTTTGAACTTTGAACTCAGCAGGATAAAAAAGCTTTACTTGATAGCTAAGCAATTGTGTTGTGTATTCATGTAGGGAATTCATCTTTTGTTTTTTGTTTTTCCAATGAATCCAAACATGCAAACATTCTCTGTGTATAGTAGGCACTGACTGCACAAGTAAAGAATTAAAGCAAGGAACTGTTCCCAAATCCTGTTGTTAGGGAAACAAATGGAAGGTAAAGTGGGTTTATGGATTTGCTTTCAAGTGTGCTAAATAAACTTTGATTAAATTCACTTCAGAGAAGGGTTCATACCAAATGAGTATCTCTGAGGAAGTCCTGGTGTGGAAGTATAGCATAAGCACTGGACCACAAGGTCAGTTTGAACTGTATGATTGGCAGTTCAAGCTCACCAACTGCCCCTTAGAAACCCTATGCAAGATTGTTGAGTCAGCACAGCACATAACACAAAAACAAGCATATGAATTAGAGTATGCCTTATTCAATTCACCTTTCTAGTTTACATATTCATACATTTTCTTTGAAAATCTGCCATCATATGCCAGAGTCCTATTGTAGTGCTATAGGATAAGCACTGGTCAGTTAACTACATGGTCAGTGATTAAAATCCACCATTCACTCCTCAGGAACCCTATACAGTGTTTGTTTGAGTCTGAAAAACACAGTATATGCTACCATCCATCTGTCAGCTTGTTTTACTCTGGTGGCATGAGTGTTGCTATGATGTTGGAAGCTATACCACAGGTATTTCCGATACCAGCAGGGTCAATCATGGTTTTAACAGAACTTCTATACTAAGGCATACTAGAAAGAGATGCCTGGAGATATACTTTAGAAAAACAGCCAATGAAAACTTAACAGAATATTGTCTGATACAGTTTTGAAAGATGAATCACCCAGGATGGAAGGCACTTATAATGCATAAAGGCCACAGCAATAAACTAGGGCATAGGTGGAATCATGAAGACGGTGAAGAACCATGCAGCATTTTGTTCTGTTGAGCATGGGGTCATCATGAGCAGGAGTGGTGGCAACTAAGAGCATCAATAATGTATTCAGTCCTATGTGTCACTTACTTACTCAGGTTTTATTGTTTACCTAGTCTTAGTTTTCACCACTCGTCTGTCAGTTTGCTGTATTGTGGTGGCTTGTGAGTTGCTGTGATTCTGAAAGCTATGCCACCGGTATTTTAAATACCAGCAGGGTCACCCATGGTGGACAGGTTTCAGATGAGCTTCCAGATGAAGACAGACTAGGAAGAAGGAATGATGAACTACTTCTGAATAGTCACTGAAAACAAATGATTGAATGATGCAGAAGGCATCAAAAGAAGATGGAAGGAATACACAGTCACCATATAAAAAAGAAATGGTTAATGTTAAGTTGTTTCAAGAGCTAGTATATGATCAAGAGCCAATGATACCGAAGGAAGAAATCCAAGGTGCATTGAAGGAATTGGCAAAGAACAAGGCACCAGGAATTGATGGAATAAATATTGAAAACTTTCAAGAAAGTGAGGCAGCACAGGAGGCACTCACTCATCTCTGCCAATAAATTTGTAAGACAACTATATGGCCGACTGATTGGAAGAGATATTGTGCCCATTCCAAAGAGAGGTGACCCAATGGAATGCGGAAATCATTGGACAATCTCTTTGATATCCCATGAGAGTAAAGTTTTACTAAAGGTAATACAGAAATGGCATCAAGCGTACATTGGCAGAGAACTTCTAGAGGTTCAAGCTGGATTCAGAAGAGGCCATGGAATGAGGGATATCATTGCTGATGTCTGATGGATCTTGGCTGAAAGCAGAGAATATCAGAAAGATGTTCACCTGTGCTTTATTGACTACACAAAGGCTTTTGATTGTGTGGATTATGACAAGCTATGGACAACATTGCGAAGTATGAGTATTCCGGAACAGTTAATTATGCTCATGAGGAATCTGTACCTGGACCAAGAGGCTGTTGTTCGAACAGAACATAGGAACACTGAATGGTTTAAAATTAAGGAAGCTGTGCAACAAGGCTGTATTCTCTCACCATACTTATTCAACCTGTATTCTGAACAAATAATCTGAGAAACTGGGCTATATGAAGAAAAATGTGGCATCAGGTTTGGAGGAAGACTCATTAACAACCTGCTATATGCAGATGATACAACCTTGCTTGCTGAAAGTGAAGAGGACTTAAAACATTTACTGATAATGATCAAAGAGCACAGCCTTTGGTATGGATTACATCTCAATGTAAAGAAAACAAAAATCCTCACCACTGGACCAATAAACAACATTCTTATCAATGGAGAAAGATTGAAGTTGTCAAGGACTTCATTCTTCTTGGATCAACTATCAACACTCATGGAAGCAGCAGTCAAGAAATCAAATGAAGTATTGCATTAGGCAAATCTGCTGTACAAGACCTTTTTAAAGTGTTGAAGAGCAAAGATGTCAGCTTGAGGACTAAGGTGAGCCTGACCCAGGCTAGGGTATTTTAATAACTGCATATGCATGCAAAAGCTGGATAGTGAATAAGGAAACACGTAGAATAATTGATGCTTTTGAGTTATGGTGTTGAAGGAGAATATTGAAAGTTCCATGGGTTGCCAAAAGAACCAATAGATTCGTTTTGGAAGAAGTGCAACCAGAGTGCTCCTTAGAGGCCAAGATGGCCAAACTTCATGTCTCAGACTTCAGACATAGTGTCAGGAGAGACCAGTCTCTGGAGAAGGATAACATGGTTGGTAAGGTGGAGGTTCAGAGAAAAAGAGGAAGACCCCCAACGAGATGGATTGGCCAAGTGGCAGCATGGATGTTCTCAAGCGTGCCAATAGTAGTGATCTTAACCCAGTATCGGGCAGTATTTTGTTCTTCTGTGCATAAAGTAGCTATGAGTCAGTACCGACTCAATGAAACCTAAAAACAACAGCATATTTTAGTTTCTTTTTGTTAAAATTTCCTGAGCAATGATTACTTTCTTAATTGAATAATTTTTAAAAAGCTGCCACAAATCCTTTGTGTAAAGGTATAGGAGTGTACTTACATTCATTAATTAAATTCATTTAACTTTACATTAGTACATTTATTAATGCATTCATATGCTTAAATGCATTATTCCCAAACCATAGCAACTTGGAAACCAGAATTTATAAGGAAAGGGATGATTTCTGAGAAGAGATGTGCAGTAAAAAGTGCCAACTGATGTGCTTCTGTGTACAACATCCGAAAACTCTCATAAAGAGGTATGTTGTGAACTCGAAAAACCAGCTGCTGAAGATCTGCAATGTAGGGGTAAAAAACTATCTATTTCTAAAATCTAAGGATAGATACTGCACTGCATTTCTGCAACTGCTGTCTTAAAATAATCTCAGACAGTAAAATCAGATCTGTTATATTGAATAGACTCTGTTTAAGAAGGCAGTGTTCTGCTGATTATCTGTTAGAAAGATGTATTTAAGAAGACAGAGTCTTTTTTTAAAAGGCTAAACTTCAGTCATCAGATAATTAGCAGAAAAAAACCCCCAAAACTCTTTGGTTCTTATTGAGGGGCAGGATGCTGGAGAAATAAATTTGTGTCTTGACAATAGAAGTTGCTGGAGTTCATTAAGAATAATCCAAAAACCAAATTATAGATGTCACTTTTTAAAAGCTGTGTTGTTACTGTTGTTGCTAGCTGCCATTAAGTTGACTTCAGCTCATGTGACCCATGCATAGCAGAATGAAATGTTGTCTGGTTCTGTACCATCTTCACTGTCATTGGTATGTTCCAGTCTCTTGTTGCAGCCAATGTTCATTTTGAGTGTCTTCACCCTATGTTGGACATTTTGTTGTTATCCATAGGGTTTAAAATTTTTTTATATTTATTTATTTTTAAGTTTTTATTGTGAATTTGGTGATAGTTTACATGGGAGAACATCAGCTTTACATTCATTCTATCGTATTTCGTTTCACTGCAATGTTTACAATCCCCTCCATGCATCATCATTCAACAGCATTTGCTTCCATCCCCTGTTTTTTGTTTTTGTTTTTTTTCAGATGTACTCCGAGAAACTCAGGAATATACAACCATTTAAACAACCAAAGGGTACACCCTGCAAGTCCTCCCCAGGCCATCAGCACACAGCCCCTTCTCCCTCCCTGAGTCCAGGGTCCCCAGCCGCTCTATCTCTCCACATCATCATCTCTGCTTCCATCTCTGGCGTCACTGCTTTTCTGGATAGGGTCCCACACTCCATTCTTCTCCTTTGATGTTCCCAGGGTCCTTTGCTCCTGGACTGCAAAATCAACCACTCTCCTCCTCTTGTTACAAAACATTTACCTTTACATTTGCAACTCTCACAGTGAAACCTGATAGCAATTATTCACTATTGAACCACAAGTCTTATCCCCATCTCCTTTCACCAGCCCCATCCAGACAGTGAAGATTCTATCTTCCCTGGTACCCTTGGAAACTAGGTTTCCTCTTGAAAGCTTGTATGTAAGCCAGTTACTTTGTGCCTTTGTAGTCCCCCCCCCCCCATTATAGGCAGGCAATGTCTAAGTTGCCCATCCCTGTCAACCCTATGTACCAAGGGGTGGGAATGATCCTTGCTGTAAAAATTTGTTCCCTCTTTTGAGCTACTACATCCATAAGTATACATCAAGTTCATCAAATTGTGGCAGATTACTCCATTTTCCCTCTTCTTTCTTCCTTTAGTTGAGTTCTGATCATCCAGCTTTTGAAGCCAGGTCAAATGTATTCTATCTGCAAGTATGGGTGTTCTTGTTCATCTCCCCTCACTTCATATCAGGTGGATCCTTCACTCTCCACTCTAGTCCTCTGTGGCCATGTCCCTGTCCCTGGGTCCAGGAGTCCCCAGGTCTCACCATACTGCTGGCCAACCAGGTGGTTGGTTGAAAATGGTTGGATTTAGCTCACAACTTTATTGCTGGTTTTCCCCCACTTCCCCTTATTAGTAGACCAGTGTGGTCACCATTCAAAGCACATGTCTTATCGTGTATGCCCATTGAGTCTTAGTCTTGGAAGGGGGTTTACCCTGAGGGGACCCGACCACTTGCCTTGATGTCTCCTGGGAGAGCAACTTACTTATTCTTGTAGTAGTCAGTTGGACTGCCATTATTGTTTTGTATTTTTCCCGTCAGTCTTTCTTTCAAAAAGCATCTTCTGTTCTTCTAGCCACTCCAAGTTGGTCTGCTTGTCCTTTCCAGTGCAAATTTCCCACCTCAGAAGACTCTGGATGGGGTTCAGAATTCCACCTATGGTCTTATGTAATGCTCCACAGGAAGCCTCCTTCACTGGGCACATTGTAGCCCCATTTTATGTATTCCAACCAGTTATAGGTTGAAGATGGACTTACAAGCTTTCTATGGTGATGTTTCTGGCTGTTCCTTTCTCTCTCCGTCAAGTGTCTATTTTACAGTAGTAGGCAAGGGAAACCAAGATTCAAAAGACAACCAAGCATCTTAATATTATTTCCCCTCTTTTACCCACATAGGGTTTTTATTGATTAATCTTAGAAGTAGATTTCCAGGCCTTTCTTCCTAATCTTAGTCTAGAAGTTCTACAGAAACCTGTTCACCATGGGTGACCCTGATGGTATTTTAATTAAAGGTGGCATAACTTCCATCATCACAGAAACACACAAGTCACCATAGTGTGACAAACTGACAGGTGGTGATTTAAAAGCTTAACTTGCTTATTTTAAATGTGACTTTAATCAAAGAAACATAACCATATTATACAGATTTATCTATTTCCTATCTAATTTAATCACATTAATAATACCACCATTATAAGATGGATAGGGTGTTTCTTTCTAAATTCTTTTTTGTACAAATTTATGAGTATGCATAGGTATAAGTATGAGTTTGTAATAGTGATTCTTAAACTTAATTTTCAACTCTGGCTTAATTAAAATTTCCCTGAAAGCCTCAGGCATGTCTCTAAATTGACTTATTTCTTTCAGGATCCAACAAAATCTACACTGAGCATATAATTGTATGCCTCTTAGATCTTTTTAAATCTATAACTGCATAGTACAATAGGGTGGTCACCAGTCACAAGTAACTTTTAAAATTTAAATTAATTTATATTTAATGAAATTAAGAAATTCAGGCTGTAAATTTCACTGGCCACTTTTCAAGTGCCCAGGAACCTTTTGTGGTTAGTGATTACCGTATTGCAGAGTCCTATCACTGAATTAGTGAAGAAACTAGGTCATTAGTCTATAATTCTGGATTGCTTGCTTATGGGTCAAGTTAATTTGTTTCTCTCAGCTTCGTATTTCACATAAATTGAAAGTTTTATCCAAAGCTTGACTAGATTCAAATTCACTGTTTTTTGTTGGTTGTGCAAGAATATGTTCATAGGTGGGACTGTGGACTTCAATAGTCATTCTTTTTACTGATCAGTTTTATTTGGTTAATTGTAGCTACAATAATGTTAAAATTAGGGTGTTTTACTGTTGAATTTTAGTTTATTGTTATCCCTCCCCCCACACTATTATAAGCGGGAGTTTCAAAAAGTTCATGAATGAATGGAATGAAAAGATAATGGAATTTTTCCACAAACTTTTTGAAGTCCTCTCATTTATAGTATTGTCATGGATACTTCTGTGAACACAGGTTTTTCTATATTTAGGGCGATTCCTTAGGATAGGTGATTAAAACAGGAATTTCTGTTTTATATAACAATTTATGGCTCTTGATGTACAGAATTTCATTATTTTTTAAAAGGATTTCAGTAACTGATGCTGTCACCAGTAATATATGCATACCAGTTTTACCACATCTTCATCAGAACCTCATATTATCACTGAATATAATAATCGTTTTTTTCAATTTAATAGTGCTCTCCATTGAATATGTTTTTTTTTTTTTTTTTTTCAGTTCCTCTTATTCCCTTGTGGCTTGGGGAGATTCACACCAATGAGGCCCTTCTCCCAACTGGTACAGTTTCCAGCCTCTTATACTTGAAGGCAGGATGCACCAGGAGGCTTTGCCCTGGGCCCTTCCTGCCTAGATCCTTTGGGTTAATAATCCCTTTTCTGTCTTTATGATTCATTCTGAGCAGGCTTAGTGGTTAATCTTCTATTTCCAGTTTTATGCTCTGTTTCTACCCCTCGCCTAGATCTGAAACATCTTTTCCTTCAACGATTCAAATGTCTTGGCTATTCATGTTTCCCTTTGGTTCAGAAAGCTTTAGTTGTCAATTCTATTCCCTTGTCAGCAACAATTTTTGTTCTTACTGGCTAAGTCAGGCTGTCTGCCTTGGCTTTCTTTATAAGTGTTTTTGTGTAGAAATTTTGCCTCCTAGGAAGCCCACTGTAGCATAACATAATTAAGTGACAATATATGAGGTGCCAAACCTTTACAAGCAGTTAATGACTGGTTAGAAGATTTATAAGCAAGAGGTGAAATCAAAGAGAACCAAACAGTCAAGTGCTATATAAATAATAAAAAAAAATGTGTTTCCAACTTTTGTTTAATAGATATTTAAACAGAAATGCATGAAAATGTACATATTAAGAAATCTTGAAATGCAATCGCACATTCACTCACACAGTTCAATCTGACACTTATAGTCCCTTTTTCAGTCTCCTATGTTTGTATGCTTCCAAGAAACTTCTCTTCCAGCCTTTGCTTTGCAGCTTATTGACCTCTGACCTTACTTTGGCTCTTCGTTGCTCCCCCTTAAATTTTCAGTAAAAGTAAAATGAGTGTGACTGAGATCAGAATCTGACTTTATATACAAAGTTACTTATATAAGATACTAACTAGCACAAAAAGTGTTTATCATGGGAAAGTTAAAATTGCTCTGAGAAACTTAATTTAGGAATGTCTCTTCTGATCTGTCTCTTAAGGTAATGCTTTACTTTGATGTCATTATTTAGTTTTAAATGAAATATGAAAGTCATGGTGCAAAAGAACAACTTGACAAACAAAAATATACCTATATTTAACTTAGTAGGGTTGTGATGAAGTCAGATCACACAATAGCAGCACATAATTTTCAGATGGTTGTATGAAATATTTTATTTACAAAATATCATCGCCTCAGACTATGTAACTGAATATTTACAAGGATTGCACTGTGCATATTTAAAAATAATTTTTTGATTCCTGATAGCTTTGAATGCTATGTATTTATTTTCTCCGGGGGGCAGTGCTCAGAAACAGGGATGTGGTAAATTCTACTTCTTTTTCAGACGTTTAGCTAATTTGTGTTCTATAGAGTTCTCTGAAATGGATTTTCAATCCAAGAAAATTTCCCCACCACACCCAAATAAACTTAATATGGTTGAATTTCTCATAATAAGTTGAACAAGAGTGATTATAAAATAAACTTTCATTTGAAAGTCATCTGGCACAAAGTATTAATTAATTATAAATGTATGGTGAGTGAAAAAGCAACAGAAGTTATTGGACGATATTGAGGTCAGCTGTATTAGTATAGCATCCCCATTCTGTTCTATTTGTGATGATGAGTGTTTCTAGAGTCATCAATTCAGGAATGAAACTAAGATTTTGAGAACTTTTCATGTTTCCCTTTAGAAGGCGATGAGAGCCAGGACTCTGACTGTTGGGTGAGGGAATTAGGTCAGTGACTTTAGAATTGTGTTTAGTCTTCAGGCCTGTTACTGACATAGATTCCAGACTCTGATTGCTATAAGGCCTTTTTTCAAGATGGTGTTCCAGCTGACTTCACTTGTCTTTTATTTCCAAAAGTTTCTAAGAATAAAGGGTCTGTTGTGAAGTACCAGTAAGTCTGAGTACTGAGACAGATGTGGATCATTTTGGTATTCAGTTTTGCAGATGGTTTTGACTCTGGGATATTTGTTGAGTCACTAATTTTAGAAAGGAATTGCTGATAAATCAAAATCTCATTTTTCTAATGTATAAGTGCAGTCTCTTCTGACCCTGGGGGGGGGGGGGGAATCATACCTAATGACATAGCACAACTCTAGCCCCCACCTTAGTCTATTTCCACATAGGAATGAGGTTAGGAATATGCTAGAGCCAAAACATTTGAGTAACTTTAAGGGTAATTTTTATTAATGCATAAAACCCAAGGAACTTGTCTTCTCATCAGAAATATTCCATATAATAAAGTAGGTATGAGGCCAAATGGACAATGGACAATCCATATATAAAATAGAATTCTGACCTACTGTCTCCTGGTGTGGCACTGTATAATAAGAACTGGACTGCAAGGTCAGTTTGAACTGAAAGATAGACAGTTCGAACTCACTAGACACTCCTCAGAAACTATATTCAATGTTTCTATGAGTCGGAACCAACTCAATGACACTTAAAAACAACATCTGAAACATCTAACCCAGGAAGGTAAACCACTCTCTGCAGCCGACAGTCCAAGAAGCCAAATAACAATCCCTGTAACAATGGACCACAAATGACCGGGACTTGAATAACTGGAAGTTTACCTAATATTTGTCCCCATTTCTAACTTAGAACCATTGAGAGAAAACCAAATACGTTCTCTCAACCAATCACAGAATATAATATAATTCAAATTTATTTATCAACCAATGAAGAAACTGATGATGAAATTGAAAAATTCTACCAACTTCATAAGTGTGCAATTAATCAGTATTGATAATTACTGGTGATTGGAATGCAACAGGTGGAAACAAAGAAGAAGGATTCGTAGTAGGAAAATATGATTTTGGTAATATTTTATACACATGGCCCTCTCCAGATAGAATACAAATACATTAAATTGACTGCATCTGTGGCGAGATGGTTGACAAGCTCATCATCAGCCAAAACAAGACTAGGTGCAGACTGTAGAACACATCATCATTGTTCACAGGCAAGTTCAGGCTGAAGCTGAAGCAAATGAAAACAATTCCACAAGAGCAAAAATATGGCCTTGAACATATCCCATCTGAATTGAGAGGTCACCTGAAGAACAGATTTGATGCAATAGACACTAAAGACTGAAGACCAGAAGAGTGTGGTATGACATCAAGAACATCATACAGGAAGAAAGCAAAAGGTCGTTAAGAAGACAAGAAAGGAGAGAAAGACCAAAATGGATGTCCGAAGAGACTTTGAAACTTGCTCTCCAGCATAGAGATTTTAAAACAAATGGAGTAAATTAGGAGGTAAAAGAACTGAACGGAACATTTCAAAGGTCAGCTCAAGAAGACAAGGTCAAATATGATAACAAAATGTGAAAAGCCCTGAGGGAATGAAGGGAAAATTCAAGCATCAACTTGCTGTAGTGAAGGATTCTATGGGTAAATATTGAATGATGTAGAAAGCATCAAAAGAAGATGGCAGGGATACACAGAGTCACTGTAACAAAAAGAAATTCTTGATTATCTACCATTTTAAGAGGTAGCATATGTTCAAGAGCCAGCAATCCTGAAGGAAGATGACCAAGGTGCATTGAAGGTATTGGCAAAGAACAAGGCACTGGGAATTGATGGAATACAAATTGAAATCTTTCAACAAACTGATGAGTCACTGGAGGCACTTATTCATCTAAGCCAAGAAATTTGGAAGACAACTACAAGACCAACTGACTGGAAGAGATGCATATTGTGCCCATTCCATAGAGAGGTGACCAAACCGAATGCAGAAATCATCAGATAATAGCATTAAGATCTCATGCAAGTAAAATCTTACTAAAGATAATACTAATATGACATTGATAGAGAACATTAGAAGTTCAAACTGGATTCAGAAGAGGACACAGAATACCAGAAAGATGTTTACACGTGCTTTATTGACTACACAAAGACTTTCAGTTATGTTGATCATGACAAGTTATCGAAAACATTGTGGAGCATGAGTATTCCAGAACACTTAATTGTGCTTAGGAGGAACTTGTGCATAGATCAGTGGCAGTTGTTCAAACAGAATTAGGGAACCCGAATGATTTAAAATTAGGAAGGGTGTGCAACAGGGTTGTATTTTTCCACCATCCTTATTTAATATGTATGCTGAACAAATAATCTAAGAATCTGGATTGTATGAGGAAAAATGTGGCAATAGGATTGAAAGAAGACTTATTAACAACCTGTGATATGCAAATGATACAAACTTGCTTGCTGAAAGTGAAGAGGACTTAAAATGCATACTGATGAACATCAAAGACCACAGCCTTCAGTTTGGGTTGTATTTCAATGGAAAGAAAACAAAAATCCTCACCACTGGACTAGTAAACAACACCCATATAGAAAAGATTGAAGTCATCAAAGACTTAATTTTGCTTGGGTTAGTCATCAGTACTTATGGAAGTAGCAGTCAAGAAATTAAATGATGTATTGCATTAGGCAAATCTGCTGCACAAGACCTTTTTAAAGTGTTGAAGAGCAAAGATGTCAATTTGAGGACTAAGGCGCCCTGATCAAAGCCATGGTATTTTCAATAACCTCATATGCATGTGAAATTGGACAGTGAATAAGGAAGACTATAAAATAATTGATGCATTTGATTTATGGAGGAGAATATTGAAAGTACCATGGACTGCCAGTAGAACAAGCCAATCTGTGTTGGAAGAAGTACATTTAGAATGCTCCTTGGAATCCATGATGGCCAGACTTTGTCTCTCATACTTCAGACATATTATCAGAAGGGACCAGTCCCTGGAGAAGGACATCTTGCTTGATAAATTGGAGCATAAGAGAAAAAGAGGAAGACCCCAATAAGATGGATTGGCACAATGGTGGCAGCAATGGTTTTAGGTTTAGGAACGATTGTGAGGCTGGCACCATACCTGAAATTGCTTTGTTTTGTTGTACATAGGGTGGCTATGAGTGTATGCCAACCCAATGGCACCTAACAACTATAATAATTTGATCTAGATATTTTGGGACTTTTACTTTATGTGGTGGATTGAGTTACTTTCTGATAAACTGTCATTTCAATAATTTCTTAAGCATCCTGTGGGCTAAGCACAGTTTTAGTTTCCTTCTTGTGTTGAGTACAAGAGATGAGGTGGGGCTCAGCTGTGCTGTGACATTAGTAGAAGCAGAGTTCGAACTCACAGCCTTCCTCTACCATGATGCCTAGTTATCTTGCCACATAAATTGCTATGCATCCTACATTTCTGGACCACCAAGCTTCTTTGTCTCTATTTATTCTTTCAGACACTGTTCTCTGGTGGTGCAGGAGTCCAGGAAGCTCTCTTTGAGGTGACATTCTCTTTGATGTGACAGGAGACTGCTCTGAATTTAGAGATCATCGCAAGAACAGATTCGGTGCATTGCATATTAATGACTGAAGAAGACCAGAGGATTTGCAGAGTGACATCAAGAACATCATAAAAGAAGAAAACAACAGTTTATCAAAAAGACAAGAAAGAAAGAAAAGAGCAAAGTGGACATCAGAAGAGATTCTGAAACTTATTCTTGACTAGAGTAGCTAAAGCAAATGGGAGAAATGAAGTAAAAGAGTTGAACAGAAAATTCCAATGGAAAATTTACTGCTCTTCCAGTTAGAATCTCATGCTCCACTCATGCTTTTCCCTCTTGGTGGTCCTAGGAGCCTCTGTTCCTGCAATGGAAAATTAACTACTCCCCCCTTTTAGTTACACATCTTCTACACTTACAGTTGTGACAGTCACAATTAGTCTTGATAACAATTGCATAGAATTGAATCATAAAATCCTATCCTCATCCTCCCACATCCCCTCTCACCAGACCCATCTGGAAAAGAGGCAATCTATTCAGAGGCAAACTCTTTCATGAAAATTTGTAAGCTAGCCACTTCATGCCTTTATGATCACATGCCACCTCTTGAAATGGTTGAACATTGATTTTTTTTTTTTTTTTTTGGTACAGTGCCTCTGTAGATTCCTCCCATCTTCTTTTGATTTCTTTTTGTAACATTTAATATGTTGCCCCCAAAATCCTTAAGTATCGCAAGTGGAGTCTTGAAATTTTTCTTCAGTTCTTTCAGTTTGAGAAATGTTGAGTGTGTTCTTTTTTGGTTTTCTAGCTCCAGATCCTTGCACAGTTCATTATAATACTTGACTTTGTCTTCTTGAGCTGCTGTTTGAAATTTTCTGTTCAACTCTTTTACCTCCTAATGTCTTCCATATGCTTTAGCATCTCTATACTGGAGAGCAAGTTTCAGAATCTCTTCTGACATCCATTTTGGTCTTTTCTTTCTTCCTTGTCTTCTTAATGTACTTTTGCTTTCTTCCTGTATGATGTTCTTGATGTCATCTCACAACTCTTCTGATTTTCTGTCATTAGTATCTAATACATCAGATCTGTTCTTCAGATGATCACTAAATTCAGGTGGGGTATGTTCAAGATCATATTTTGGGTATCATATACTTGTTTTGGAGTCCTGGTGTGGCACTGTGGGTTAATGCGCCAGACTGCAAAGCCATTTGAACTGCGAGGTTGGTGGTTCAAGCTCATCAGTCACTCCTTGGAAACCCTATGCAGGGTCGCTATGGGTCAGAACCGACTTGACGGCACTTCACAACAACAACATACTTGTTTTCATTTTCTTCAGCTTCAGCCTGAACTTACATATAAGCAATTGATGATCTTTTTCAGTGTTCCCCTAGCTTTGTTTTGGCTGATGATATGAACTTTTCCACTGTCTCTTTCTATAGATATAGTCAATTTGATTTCTGTGTATTCCATCTACTGAAGTCCATGTATAGTTGTCTTTTATTTTGCTTACAAGAGGTATTTGCAATGAACAATCATTGGTCTCACAAAATTCTATCATATGATCTCTAGCATCATTTCTATCACCAAGGTTATATTTTGTATGTTATAGAATTTATCAAAATTGTCCCTTATTCTTGTATTCTTCTTAGTCAAGTAGTGCAGACTTCACTCATATTGGGTAGTGCTTTTCCCATCACCTAAAATAACAACTTCTATTACTATCTACCTATCCAAAAAGTGATTCTCTCTCCTTTTCCATTTTATCTCTGGTAACCACCAGAGGAAATTGTGTTTGTGTGTGTAGTTATTCTTGTCTTGTTATAAAAGTGAGATCATGCAATATTTCTCCTTTTTTGATTGATCTATTTCACTTAACCTAATGTCCTCCAGATTAATTCATGATACAAGCTGCTTTGAAGACCAGCATTATTCTTTATAGCTGCATAGTATTCCATTGTGTATATGTACCAAAATTTGTTTATTCGTTCATTGATGGCAGTTAGGTTGTTGGTTACATTTTTCTTGTGATTATATTCTTCTGGTCTATGATAATTCTCTTTCATGATTTTTCTCTTTAAACCTCTAGCAATCCCTTCCTTGCTCCTTTGGCTTATGAGAAACATAAAAGTTATTAATATAGAAGTTATTCATCTTCCCTCATCATTGTGTCATATCTGCATTCATTGGATTCCATTTATCTCTATTTATGTACCAATTTTTGTCTAAACTTGTCTCACCCACTTGTTCATTGTTCAATACTTCTTCTGCTTAGGCTAGAACTTTGCTCCTGCAATTATCCCCACTCTCTACCACATCATCTAATTTCCCTTCAACTAGATATTCCTAGGGTTAAACAAGCATGCAGCAGCATCCTCCATTGATTCCACATCTTTCTCCATATACAATTATTCTTTACAAATAAAAACTCTTGAAAAGTTGTCAATATTCTCTTATTCATCTTCATTCTTTCTTAAATCCATTTTAGTCAAGATTCAGAATTTTGTAGCCATGATTTCATTGATGGCATCCTGGTGTGGCATTGTAGGATGAGCACTGGACTCCGAACAACGAGGTTGGGGGTTCAAACCCACAAGCTACTCCTCAGAAATCCTATGCAAGGTTGCTATGAGTTGTAACCAACTCAACAGCACTAAACAATAACAGCATTACATTCAAACCACTCTATGTCACTCTTAGCAAAAATTTAACATTGCCAATTTCAGGGGCAGTTTTCAGATCTCAGATCACACTTTTTTTTTTTTTTTTAAATTGTGGACCAAATATACACAACACAAACATTCACCAATTTAACAGTTCCTACACGCACAATTCTGTACTGGCGTGGTGCTGTAGGATAAGCATTGGACTGCTAACCACAAGGTTGGCAGTTCAAACCCACGAGCTGCTCCTTGGAAGACCTATGCAAGGAAGCTATGAGTTGGGATCAACTCAACAACAGTTAACAGAGACAGCAACAACAACATTCACAATTCTGTCACATTGACTATCCTCTTCATGGTGCTGAGCTCTTATTCCTATTTCCCAATTATTCTACCACCATTAACATAAACTCAGCTCCCCCCCAGAATGAAAATTCCTCCTTTACTCCTTTCTTCCATCTCTAGTAATCACAAATAAGCTTTGATTTCTATATTTTTGCTTATTTCATAGAATTGAGATTCTTTTGTGATTGACTTATTTTACTCAGTATAGTTTCTGTGGAGTCCTGGTGTGGCGCTGTTAATGAGTCCTGGTTAATACGCCAGACTGCAAACCTGTTTGAATTGCAAGGTCGGCAGTTCAAATTCACCAGCCACTCCTTGGAAACCCTATACAGGATCGCTATGGGTTGAAACCGACTCAACAGCACTTCACAACAACAACAACAACATCTACAGTGTTCATCCATGTTGGGGCATACAAGAGGACGTTATCTTTCTTTATGCCTGAGTAGCATTCTATTGTATATATGTACTCTTACCACATTTATTTATCTATTATCTGTTGATGGACATTTGGATTGTTTCCACCTTTTGATCATTGTGAATAGTGCTGTAATGAATATAGAGGTACAGGTTGGTCATTCCATTCCTGAACCACATGAGACTGATGACTTTGAGGATATGTCACTTTGCTAGGACTCCTGGTGTGGCACTATAGATTAAGCAGTGGACTGCAAACCACAAGGTTGATGGTTCAAACCCACCAGTTGCTCCTCAGAAATGCTATACAGGGTTGCTCTGAGTTGGAAGCAACTCCACTACATTTATCAACAACAACACTTTACTAACTTTTCTTTTATCTTACTAATGCCTTTCAATCTCATTTTATAAGATTCTCCCAATCTTTCCTCACTTTTAAATGTTTCAGTGCACAGATCTTAGCATTAGATATGTTCTCTACATTTGCACACCAAGTGACTTGTTTCAGTCCACATGTTCAAATGAGAGCCATAGCTGATGATTCCCAATTTGTATCTCCAGCCAAGACTTCACCCTTCCCCACTCTTTCATCCAATCTGTGCTTAGATTCTTAACTCTTAGCCAAACTCACCATGTTCTGAACAGATTTCTCCATCTTCTTATTTTATGTTTCTCTAACTCTAGTGTCCCTTCATGTGGAAGCCTGTGGAAAACTGCAAGGTCAAACTTACCAGTTGCTCCTGGGAACAGGGAGCTATGAGTTGGAATCAACTCAACGGCACTTAACAACAACAACAAGTGCTCCCCTCTCAGTAAATGGCATTAATATTCATTCACTAACTCAAGTAAAAAACTTTGGATTCAAATTTGAAGACAACATCAATTTCATCAGCTGCTCCTCTTCTTTCTTTTTTTAAAAAATATTTTATTGTGAATTATGTGATAGTTTAACATAGGAGAACATTAGTTTTACATTCATCCCATTGTATATTGTTTCATTGCCATGGTTACAACCCCCTCCATGCATCATCAACCAACCAAAGGGTATACCCTGCAAGCCTGACCCCCAGTAATCAGCACACTGTCCCTCTCCCTCTCTGGGTCTAGAGGACCATCTCTAGATGCTCCATCTCTCCATGTCATCATTTCTGATTCTATCTCGGCATCACTGCTTCTCTGGGTAGGGTCTTGTACTCTGCTTTTCTCCCTTGATGGTTCCAGACACCTCGGGTCCTGGACTGCACAGTCAATCACTCCTCAACTTTTGCTACAAAATGCCCACTTTTACATTTCCAACCCTCGCAGTCAGTCCTGATAACAATTATTCACCATTGTACCACATGGGACCTATCCCCATCTCCTTTCATTAGCCCTGCCCAGGCAGACTGGATACTACTCAGTGGAGATTCTACCATCCTCCATCCTCTCTGGATCTAGGCTCCATCTTGAAAGCTTGTAAGCCAGTCACTTCTTGCCTTTATAGCCCCCCATTTTGGGTAGTCAATGTCCAAGTTGCCCATCCCTGTCTACTCTGTGTATGGAGGGATTGGGAATGATTCTCGCTTAAAGATTTATTCCCTTTTTTGAGCTACTGCATTCATAGGTGTAGGTCGAGTTCATCAAATTGTATCAGATTATTCTTTTTTTCCCCTCTTCTTTCTTCTTCTAGTTAAGCTCTGATCATCCAGACATTGAAGCCAGGCAGAGTCGGTATTATCTGCAAGTGTGAATGTTCTTAAGCATATGCCCTCTTTTCTTATCTGCTGGACACTTCACTCTCCACTCAAGTCCTCTGTGGCTATGTCACTGACTCTGGACCCAAGGTTCCCCAGGTCTTGCCACACTGTTGGCCAACCAGGTCTCCATCCGGGTTCACAAGAGTCTATTGAATGTTGTAGGGCTTAGCTCACAGCTTCATTGCTGGTTTTCCCTCACTTCCCCTTATTGGTGATGAATGTGGTCACCAATCAGAGTGCATGTCTACACATGTATTCCCATTGAATCTTAGTCTTGGAAGAGGATTTTTCCTGAGGTGACCTGACCACTTGCCTTGATGTCTCCTGGGTGAGCAACTTGCTTATTCTTGTAGTAATCAGTCAAACTGCCATTATTGTTTTGTATTTTTCCTGTCGGTCTTTCTCTCAAAAAGTATCTTCTGTTCTAGTCACTCTGGCTGGTCTGCTTGTCCTTTCAAGTGGAAATTTCCCACCTCAGAAGATTCTGGATGAGGTTCCGGATTCCACCTATAGACTTATGTAATGCAGAGGCTCTGCAGGAAGCCTCCTTCACTGGGTACGTTGTAGCCCCATTTTAGGCCTCGGAAACCCTGTACAGGGTCGCTATGGGTCGGAACAGACTCGAAGGCACTTAACAACAACAACAATCAGCTATAGGCGGAAGACGGACTTATGTAAGTTTTCTATGGTGATATTTCTGGCTATTCCTTTCTCTCCCCCTCAAGTGTCTATTTTATAATGGTATGCCAGGGAAACCAAGATTCAAAAGAAAGCAAAGCATCTAACATTATTTACCCCTTTTTGCCCATTCCAACTATATCTCAATCCCTGTATCCCAGAGCCCTGCTGTTCCAAGGTTGTGCATATATCATTCTTTACCTCATTTAGCCCATACAAACCTGCCTAATTGTTTTCCCATCCTCCTTGGTCTTCCATTCCCCTCCCCCTTCTTGTGTATTGCCTCCTTTCCTAGCACCTAAATTATCCTGTGTCTATTCCTTCCCCTGAGCCCCAACGTCCCCTCCCTCCCCTCACCCCACTCCTCACATGTCTGTAACCAACAAAAAATCTCCCTCCCCACCCTTTAGTATGGATTCTTTTTCTTAGTCTTTTACAGTAGTGGTCCTATGCAGTATTTCTCCTTTTGTGACTGACTAATTTCACTCAACATAATGTCCTCAAGGTTCATTCATGTTATGTGATAACTTACAGCTTCCTTATTGTTCTTCAAGGTAGCATAATATTCTATTGTGTATATGTACCAGAGTTTGTTTATCCATTCTTCAGGTGATGGGTACTTTGGCTGTCTCCATCTTTTTGCTATTGTAAATAATGCTGCGATGAACATTGGTGTGCATATATCTTTTCATGTTATGGCTCATATTTCTCCTGGATAAATACGAAGTAGAGGAATTGCTGGATCATAAGGTATTTCTATTTCCAAGCTTCTGAGGAAATGCCATATTGCTTTCCAGAGTGGCTGGACCATTTTGCAATCCCATCAGCACATGCAGAAGGTCCCAGTCTCTCCACATCCTTACCAGCATTTATAGTCCTCTAATTTTTTTTTTTTTTTTTTTTATCTTTGCTGATATTGCTGGTGTGAGATAATATCTCATTGTTGTTTTGATTTTTGCATCTCTCTAATGGCTAGTGATTGTGAACATTTCTTCATGTTTGTTGGCTGTCTGGATCTGCTACTTGCTGACGTGTCTGTTCATGTCCTGTGCCCATTTTTTAACTGGGTTCTTTGTCTTTTTCGTGTAGAGGTGTTGTAGTTTTCTATATATTTTCAAGATGAGTCCCTTGTCTGATGTGTCTTAAATATTTTTTCCCATTCTGTGGGTTCCCTGTTTACTCTTCTGGTGAAGTCTTTTGATGCGTATAAGTTTTTAATTTTAAGTATGTCCAATTATCTATTTTGTCCATTTTTGTTTGTGTAGTTTTCAAAATGTTTAGTAGCCTATGTATAACATGAATTAGTGTCCTCACATTTGTCCCTATTTTTTCATTGATGACCTTCATAATTTTGGGATTCACATTTAGGTCTTTAATCTATGTTGAGTTGTTTTTTGTATAAGGTGTGAAGTAAAGTTATTGTTTCACTCTTGTACATATTGCTTTCCAGTTCTCCCAGCACCATTTGTTGAAGAGACTATCCGCTTTCCATGCAATATATTTAGGAACTTTATCAAAAATCAGTTGGTTGTATAAGACTAGATTCTCAATTCTGTTCCATTGATCAATGCATCTGTCATTGTATCAGTACCAAGAGGTTTTGACCACTGTAGCCATGTATTAAATTTTGAAGTCAGGGAGTGAGAGTTTTCCAACTGTATTCTTCTTAAGCATTGCGTTGCTTACCCTGGGTCTCTTTCCTTTCCATATAAAGTTGATAATTGTTTTTTCCATCTCTTTGAAAAATGTTGTTGGAATCTGTATTGGGATTGCACTATATGTGTAAATTGCTTTGGGTAGTATTGACATTTTCACAATGTTAAGTCTTTCTATCCAGGAGCATGGTATGTTCTTCCATTTTTGTAAGTCTTTTTTGTTTCTTGTAGTAGTGTTTTGTAGTTTTCTTTGTATAGGTCCTTTGTGTCTCTGGTTACATTTATTCCTAGATATTTCATCCTTTGGGTGGTTATTGTAAATGGTATTGCTTTCCTAATGTCCTTTTCAGCTCTGTCATTTTTGGTATAGAAGAATCCAACTGATTTTTGTATACTGATCTTATATCCTGCCACTTTGCTGAATCATCCAATGAGGTCTAATAGCTGTTATACTGAGTCTTTGAGATTTTCTATGTATAGTCTGCAAATAGAGAGAGTTTTACTTCCTCTTTGCCAATTTGGATGCCTTTAATTTCCCTGTTTTGCTGTATAGCTCATGCTAAGACTTCCAGCACTATATTGAATAGGAGTGGTGACAAAGGGCATCCTTGTCTGGTTTCCATTCGCAGAGGGAAGTCTTTCAGTTTCTTTCCATTGAGAGTAATGTAGGCCGTTGGTTTTGTTATATGCTTTCCATTATTTTGAGGAATTTCCCTCCAGTTCCTACTTTGTTGAGTGTTTTTATCAGGAATGGACGTTGGATTTTTTCAAATGCATTTTCTGCATCAATCCATATAATCATGTAGTTCTTTTCCTTTTTATTATTTATATTTTGGATTACGTTGATCATTTTTTCTAATGTTGAACCATCCTTGCATCCCTGATATGAATCCCACTTAATCATGATGTATTACCTTTTGATGTGCTGCTGGATTCTGTTGGGTAGGATTTTGTTGAGAATTTTTCCGTCTATGTTCATGAGAGATATTGGCATATATTTTTCTTTCTTAGTGATGTCCTTCCCTGGTTTTGGTATGAAAGCTATGCTTGCTTCATAAAATGTGTTAGGAAAATTTTCGTCTTCCTCTATATTCTGGAATAATTTGAGTAGAATTGAGGCAGCTCTTCCCTGAATATTTGGTAGAACTCACCAGTGAAGCCATCTGGGAGTGGACTTCTTTTGGTTGGGAGTTTTTTGATGACCTGGTCAATTTCTTCTTTTCTTATGGGTCTGTTCAGGTTTTCTACTTCACTGTGTGTAAGTTTAGGTAGGTTGTGTTTTTCTAAAAATGTATCCATCTCTTCTAAGTTTTCAAATTTGTTGGAGTACAACTCTTCATAGTATTCTGTTATTATCCTTTTGATTTTCTTTGGTTCCGTTGTGACATTGCCCATGTGGTTTCCAATGTGTGGCATTGTGTTTTCTCCCTCTTTTTTTTTTTTGCTAAGTTTGCCAGTGGTCTGTCAATTTTGTTAATCCTTTCAAAGAACCAGCTTCTTGTCTTGCTGATCCTCTCTATAGTTTTTCTGTTTTCTATCTCATTTGTTTCTGCTCTAATCTTATTGTTTCTTTTCTTTTGATGGCTGTAGGTTCCCTCTGTTGGTCTATTTCTAATTGTTGTAGATGATGTGCTAATGTGTTAATTTTGGTTCATTCTTCTTTTTGGATGTGTGCGTTTATTGAAATAGATTGTCATCTTAGTACCACTTTCATTGTGTCCCAAAGATTTTGGTATGTTGTGTTTTCATTTTTGTTTTTTTCTAAGAACTTTCTGAGTTCACATTTAATTTCTTCTACTACCCAGTTGTTTCAGCAGGGTGCTATTCAGGTTCCAGGTATTTGACTTGATTTCCTTGGTCTTCCTATTTTTTATTTCTAATTTGATAGCATTTTGGTTGAAAGATGCTTTGTAGAATTTTGATATTTGTAAATTTATGGTGATTTGTTTTGTGGCTTAACACATGGTCTATTCTGGAGAATGTTACATGTGCACTGGAAAAGAATGTGTTGTGTGCTGTTGTTGGGTTGAGTGCTCTGTACACACCTATGAGACCCAGTTTGCTGATTGTGATTGTTTAGTTCTGTATCTTTGTCAAGTTTCTTTCTGGTTGTTCTATCCATTTTTAAAGCGGTGTATTAAAATCACTCTCTATTTTTGTAGCTTTGTCTATTTCTTTCTTCAAATCTATTGGAGTTTGCTTTATATATTTTGGAGTTTTTCATTGGGAGAATTGATATTTTTTATGGTTATGTCATCTTGTTCAATTGTCCCTTTAGTTATGAGATAGTGTCCACCTTTATCTTTTATGCTGGTTTTTGCCTTAAAGTTTATTTTATCAGAGATTAGTACTGCCACTCCTGTTTGTTTTTTATAGCAATTAGCTTGGTATATTTTTTTCCAGCCTTTGAATTTTAATCTGTTTTTGTCTTTGTGTGTGAGATGTGTCTCTTGCAGACAGCATATTGAAGGATCCTTGTTTTCTTATCCATTCTGCCTCTCTCCGTCTCTTAACTGGTGCATTTAATCCATTTACATTTCAATACAATTATCAATGTTGTTAAGTACCATGGAGTCATTTCTGACTCACAGTGACCCTGCACAGGGTTTTCGAGGCTGCAAATCTTTACTGGAGCAGAAAACCTCATCTTTCTCCCATGGAACAGCTGGTAGTTTCAAACTGCTGACCTTGAGGTTAGCAGCCCAATTTGTAACCACTACGCTACATAGGTATGGATTCATTGCTGCCATTATGTTTTTTTTTTTTTTTTTTGTGGTGTTGCTACTTTCTTTGTTCTGTGTGTCCTCCTTTGCTGAGTTCATGCTTTTTGTGTTCTTTCTTGTGCGTTACTTCATAGTTTTTTAATATTTCCATGTTCTTCTTGGATTTTCATTTTCTTGGTATGTTGTGTAGTGTTAATTTTCTTTGAAGTTACCTTATATTCCATTAAGTTTTCCCTCTATTTTGTGCAGTCTGTTTTATCCTGTAATCTACCTGACTGTCTCACTATCTGGATTTCTGTTCCTACGTGTTTACCTTATTTTACATTGTAATTGTTTTGATCAAAGACTGACTCCCAGATGCTCTTAGCTTGTTCTTATAGTTTTGTTCTGTTCTCAACTCTTCCATCTGTCGATTTAGTTCTGAAAGTTGCCGCCACACATGTCAATCTCTGTTTGTTGTCTATTTTTGTTTGTTTTCAGTCGACAGAAGTCCATATAGGATGATTTGTATCCCAGGGTTGGCTTTGGCAAAATCCCTTAGCTTCTGTTTATCATGGAATGTTTTGATTACACCGTCGTAATTGATTGATAGCTTTGCTGGATAAAGGATTCTTGGTTGGCACTTTTTTTCTATCAGGGTTTGATACATGTCACCCCATTGCTTTCTTGCTTGCATGGTTTTTGCTGAGAGATCTGAGCTTAATCTGACTTGCTTACCTTTGTATGTAACACTTTTCTTTTTCTTAGCTGTTTTCAGGATTTTATACTTATCTTTGATTTGGAGAGCTTGATTATGATACGTCTTGGTGATTTTATTTTATTTGTTTTTTATTTAAGATTTTTATTGTGGATTGAGTGCAAGTTTACAGGGCATAGTGTCAGTTTTACATTCAACAAATCACACACCTTGCCTCATTACAATGATTACAATCCCCTCCATGTACCATCAGTTAACAGTATTTCCCTCTATCCACTTTAGCTTTTTTTAACAAACAAACAAACAAATGAACACCACTCAGGCATATATAATAATTTTCATCTCCAAAGGGCACATTCTGCAAGTCTGTCCCCTGGCCACCAGCTCTTATTCCCTCTCTTCTTAGTCCATGAATCTAGAGTCCTCAGCCACTCCCCCTCTCCATGTCCCCATCTCTGCTTCTGTCTCTGGCATTGCTGCTTCTCTCAATAAGGTCCCGTGTTCTGCTTGTGTGCTTCTCTCATGATGATCCTAGGGTCCTCTGTTTCTGGACTGTAAGATTAACCACTCCCCTGTTTTTGTTATAAAACTTCTACCTTTACAATTGTGACAGTCGCAATTAGTCATGATAACAATTATTCACTATTGAATCTTATGAATCTTATCCCCATCTCTTTTCACCAGACCCATGTAGACAAGATGACAGCTATTCAGTGGGGACTCTTTCTCCCCTCGCCCCCATACTCTTAAACTAAACTCCCTCTTGAAACCTTGTAAGCCAGTCACTTCGTGCCTTTATTGCCCCCTCATTTTAGGTAGCCAATGTCTAAGTTGCCCATCCCTATCTACCTGTGTACAGAGGGGTAGATACTTGATGTGAAGATACATTGATACTTGATGTGAAGACTCTTTCCCTCTCTGTTGGTATTTAGAGTAACTACCGCTCTGAGTATAGGTCAGGTTCATCAAATTGAAGCAATTTACCCTTGTTTCCTTTTTTTCAATCTTCCTCTAGTCAACTTCTGATTATTGAGCCATTGAGGCTAGGTCAAACGGGTACTGTATGCAAGTTTGGGTGTTCTTGTGCATCTCCCCTCACTTCATATCAGATGGGTGCTTCACTCTCAGCTCTAGCACTCTGTGGCTAAGTCCTTGTCCATGGGCTCAAGTGTCCTCAGGTCTCACTACACTTTGGACCAACCAGCCCTTCCTCTTCTCTCTTATCTCCAGGTTAATGGGATTCAATGGACTGGGGTTGAACTCAGCCCATTTCTTCCTTGATGCCTTTCAACCTCTTCCACTCACCAGTAGACCAATGTGGTCGCCAGCAAGCTTACATGCTTGTTTGTGTATTCCCTGTGAGTTTCAGTCTTAGAGGGGAATTTGGTGATTTTCTTTTGGTGTCTATCCTTCCTGGGGTTAGTTGATCTTCTTGAATGTTTATCTTTTCACTTTTCAGGATGTTAAAGAAATTTTCTTCCAGGAGTTCAACTATTTCTTCTGTGGACTTGTGTGATTCTTCCTTTTCTGGAATTCCAATGACTCTTAAGTTACTCCTTTTCATGTTGTCCAATATGAATCTAAGACCTTCTTCAGATTTTTTTAATCCTTTTTTCTATTTGCTCTTCTATCTTACTAGTGTTGAGAGATCTGTCTTCCAGCTCACTAGTTCTGACTTCCATCTCTTCTAATCTACTCCTCTGCCCTTTCAGTGTATTTTCTATTTCAGATATCCTATTATTGATTATTTGGACCTCTTTCTGTAGGTTTTGAATTGTTTCTAATGCTGTATCTATCTTATTTGATTGTTTCTGTAATGCTTTCCTGACTTCTTCATTATTTTCCTCAACTCCATTGTAAAGTGTTTTGAAACATTTTCTAATCATTTTTCTGAATTCCTTCTCAGGCATTTCCAAGGCTTGCCCTCCTTCCAGAATGTAGTCCAGGTCTACCTGTAGGTAATTTTTCTCAGACATTTTATCTTGTTCTGGACATATGTTGATATGATCATCTGCATTTGCTTGCTGGACATGTTTAGTGTTTATCTGTGGCCTTATACTTAATTGAGTGTGTGTTTTGGTATTTTTAATACTTTCTGATTGCCTCTAGGTTGATGTGATCAGGATGTGGGCTTCCCTTTTCACTCTTCTTATTGCTTGACTCAGAGTAACTTTCACAGGTGTTGTATGCCTCTCTGGTGTATGGCAGTTGTTATTGGTTCTTGCCTTGATTTTGTTGTTCTATAGAGTGTGATTGTTGCTTGACTATATGGCAGCAGTTGCTGTCTCTTATTGGGTAATATAGGGAGAGAAAGAGTTCTCCAAAGGTTAAAGGGGAGCACAAAACAGAAAAACAGCAACAGCAAAAAACAAAAAAAACAAGAAAGGAAAAAAAAACCCCACCAACAAACAAAGACAAAAACAACAAACAACAACAATAACAACAACAAAAACTAGATTGGGTATTGTAGTGTATAATCACAGAAAAGGGAGAGGAGGGAGGGAAGGAAAAAAAAGTCTCTAGCCTAATATGAATATGACTTTAATGCCCTCTTTTCAACTTCTTGCCTTCAAAGTTGCCTGATAAATTTCACAATGCCACTGTTGGTTGTTTTGGTTTACCTCAGGATTTAATTGAATTTTTGACCTGTTTTGTTTTTAAACTCTTTTTACCTCTCCACACCCCTTGTTCTGGCCTTTTTGTTATTAAAAACAATTCAGAGCTGGCTCTTGGGCTGAGAGTATATGTGTGCATGCGTGGCAGAAGAATCCACCAGTGGGGGGATGGGGGGTGTTCACTTGCTCACACTCCCACTGTGGTCACCAGAATGGAGGTACATAAAATATAGGGGGGACAATGAACAGATACCAAAAAGAAAAAAGAAAAAAAAAAAGCAGAACAAAGCAGAACTGACAAAGTGTATTGTCTCTTTTTGCTCCAAGGTTCCCGCAGCATTATTCCGTGGTGAGTCTATTCCCCTGCTTGGTGTTGACATTTGGTCTCACCCAAGTTGTCGGCTCCAGGCCGTCGAGCCTGGCCAATTAAAAAATTCATGATTGCTTACTTCCGCTATAAGTTCCACTAGCTATAAGCCTTCAAACTTTTTAAATATTCCTAGATATGTGGTTCAGAGTTTTGGAGCTCTGCCCTGAACCCTCTTCACCTGGTTTTCTGTGATATTGATGACGACTAACTTCACTGCACCTCTACCCTATCTACCATCAAGCCCCCCACTTCCTCTGCTCATTATAAATTATGTATTTATTTTTTAACTGTTTCTCTCTCTTTAATGTAATCTCCATAAAAGTAAAGAACTTTTCTTTTTATATACTGATGTATTCCTGTGAGGTTCTGACACCTCCATGTGAAAACAACAACAACAACAACAAAACAGTGAAATGAAATGTGAATGGCTGAACCCCTGTTGTAGAAATCATATATTGTTGGAAGTATATGTTCTTCCCTTTTATTCCTATTACAATGTACTTAATTAGTTTGGGATAAGTTTTTGTAGCTATGTTTGAACTTCATTCTTTCAATTTTTATCTCTTTAATAACAATAAATAGAATTTAAAAAAAGCACTTTGCTCTATTGAATTTGGCGGGAAGACAATTTTTTAATATAAAGAGTTCCTGCACATGGTAATGTGCCTCTTAGGGTAAAAAATAAGTTTATACACAATTTAAAAATTTATCACAGGTATAATGAAGTGTACCTGACCTTTGTCCTATGCATGATACCTTCCTTGCACTATAACTGAAAGCAGAGTGAGTTTCTTAACAAGACAGTAGTATTTCAAGTCATCTTCCTGTATCTTGCTTAGCAAATTTCAGTACCTTTGGCTAATAAGTTTGTTCATATAAACCAATGGACTCTTTCCATATCCTATACCTGATACCTCTTGAATAAGTGACCTCTGTCTCTAGCTCCATAAGCCACCAAATCTTTGAAGCAAACAACAGCATATCATTCTCCTCTGTTTTCTTTACTGCTCTTTCTAAAAGTATGAAAAATAGCATCTACAGCTAAAAGAGTACATGCATATCTATATATATGTTTGTAAATTCTAGGTTGGAAAGCCTGGAGTTTTTATCCAAAAAAAGAAAGGATTTCAGTCATATTATATGGGCTATGGGGGAGTATGGCGGCTCTGTAGGATAAGCACTGGACTACAAACCAGCTGCTCTGCGGGAGAAAGATGAGGTTTTCTACACTCTTAAAGGTTTACAACTTCAGAAATCCTATACAGGGTTGCTGTGAGTCAGAATAGAAATTAACAAGAACAAAATATGGATTACATGGCTTCTATTAATTAGGATACTGAAACTAATAATTGTCTTCTTGCTTGTCTACAAGTGTTCACACATTTATCTGATTATATTTGGCCAAGGGATATTTTGGCATTAGCCTAATTTGCATTAGCATTTGTTGATATATTTAAAAATTAATAGTTCTTAGAAGAAAGAACAGGTCACATAGCTTTCATTTACATTTTTTTGGCTTGTATATGGATTTTCATAGACTGCACTGGAAATACTCTAAGCAAGGATTATCTCTTCAGGCTTAAGTGTAAACACTAGAGCTTATTATAATAACTTGGATCATGCACCATTATAGGAGGTAGGGTTATTTCCTCAAGACACCTGAGTGGATGGATCAGTTACAAAACAATTTACATTCTTATGGGGCTGGGCTGGGAAACAAAAGGTGCCAGGTGCAACACATAGAAATAAAATGACAGGAACACAGAAAACTAAGTCTCCATCTGGAAGATATAATTCATAACCATTTAGGAATTTGGAATGTGTTTCTCTTTAATAATTCATTTCAATAACTATCAACCTATGTTTAATGTCAATGGCTGTCTATTAATTCACCCAGCCATTCTTTCCATCTACCTATCTCTGTATCCACTCATCCATTCATCCTTGCAGATTGATTTTAAGATTCTACATTACAAGTAGTGAACTAGAACTATGTTTCTCATATTTACTAATAAATATTCATAGTTAATTTTTATCCATTTACATAATGTCTGTTCTTTTGTACCTTTGTATATATGTTTACTTTTTCTCTTCCTACTACTATTTGGTACTTAATGAAGGGAAATATAGATTCTAATAGTAGATTGCTAGACCTTATATCCCTGCACGATATAAGATCTCTCTTAGACACCTATGTGCTGAAACTTAACATCTTGATGTCCAAGATGAAATCAATGGAGGTAACCCAAAATATCAGAAGCTCTGCTAAACAATTATACATGAAACCCACCTCATATATTTTAAACAAAAGTCACAGATCTATTTACTAAAACACTGTACATTATGGATTGAATTATATCCCTTTCTGCAAAAAATATGTATTAAAATCTTAATCCCTGTACATGTCAATGACCATGAAGTTTTTTGTTGTGTTAATGAGATCATTCCAGAGTAGTCTGGGTACTAAATATAATCATTTCTGAGTTATAAAAAGAATAGAATAGATACACAGACATAGAGGGAACAGATGGTGGTGACAGAGGCATCCAGAAATGCCTAGGATTGCTGGCAGCGACTAAAGGCCAAAATAGAAGAGAAAGGACCTCCCCCTAGAGTCATGGTGTACTCCTAGCATATTCAATTTTTCCTAAAGTTATACTGGTGTGGTGCTGTAGGTTAAATGCTTGATTGCTAAACACAAGTCAGCGGTTCAAACCCAGTAGCTGCTCCTCAGAATTACTATACAGTGTCATTATGAGTTGTAATTCACTCTATGAAACTTAACAGGTACAACATCAATCTATACTACTTAGAGGAGTGACTGAGTGGTGCACATAGCTAATGGGCTTGCTGCTAACTGAAAGTCTGGTGGTTAAAGTCCAACCAGAGAGATCAGGGAATACATTCTACAAAACCTTAAGGCGCTGCCACATTAGTAAAGCTCTTAGAGTTTTAATAGTCTAGGACACCATGGTGGTTATGCCATCTTAAAGAACAGGTTTTGACAACTTGAATTTCCTAGCACTTAAGAAATAAAGACAACCTTTGTACTTATTACTTCACATGGCTGATCTAGCTGCTAATGTTAAATTTGTCTCCTATCTTTGGCAGAAGCCTATGTGGTTAGGTTCATGTTAGATGTTGTTGAGTATGTTCTGACAAATAGAGATCTTATGCACAACAAAATGAAACACTGCCTGGTCCTGTGCCATCCTCACAGTTGTTACGGTTGAGTCCACTGCAGCTGATACTGTGTCAATCCATCTCACTGGAGGTTTTCCTGTTTTTTTCTGACCCTCTACTTTACCAAGCATGCGTTCTTTCTCTAGGTACTGGTCCTTTCTTAAAGCATGTATGGGAGATGAGGTCTCACCATTCTGGCTTCTAAGGATCATTCTGGTTGTACGTCTTCCAAGTGATTGAGATGTGTTTGTTCTTCGGATAGTTCATGGTATTTCATATACTCTTCTCCAACACTATAATTCAAATGCATCAATTCTTCTACTGTTTTCCTTATTCACTGTACAACTTTCACATGCATATGAGGATTGGGTTAGGTGAATCTTAGTCCTCAAATTAGTATTTTTGCTCTTTAACACATTAAAAGAGACCAATAATGAACCATTAATATAACACTAGATTTATGGTATGGTGCTGTAGGATAAGCTCTAGACCACAAGATTGGCTTGAACTACAGGTCAGTGGTTCAAACCCACCAACCTCTCCTTGGAAATCATATATAGGGTTGCTATGAGTCAGAACCAACTTGGGTGCAGTTCACAACAACAATATAATATTACCTTTTAATGAGACTAACATAGTAGCAAGTTGGTTACATTGAGATCTTTCTATCATGAACAGGAGAGTGATTTGTCATGACCAGGTTTTACCAGGTTTAGATTGATCTTTCTAGTTTATAGTTTCTCAGCTGGTTTGCTATATAAGTGTTCAAAGCATACCTAATACACAAAATATTCTGCTCAACATTTCCTTGAACTAAAAAGCCCACCTTATAGCACAGTGGACATAGCAATTGCTACATGACTTCAGGATCCCCTTCTACCATGTAGGAAATCATCCATTATCCAGTAGTTAATGATCTTACAGAATGTGGAATGGTCTCTTGTAGACATATCCAAGGCTCTAGCTAAGAAATGACAAACTGTGAATTTGGGCACTGTTGTTCCAGTTATTTTGATATGGTACTGCTTTCTCAATAGATGGAATACACAGGTCTGGATACCAAAAGATAAAAGTAAGAATGATCCTACTCTTCATCATTTTTAGTAAACCGCTTAGTGAATTCATACTTTCTAACTGACACTTAAGGCAATAAATTTAACGGTTGTGGTTTCTGTAGAGGAATGCTTTCATCAGGGACACATTAAAATCTTGCTAACCATTAGGTAGGTATACCTGGACATTGTGGGAGCCATATAATGGTAGACTAGAAGGCAAAGAAAGGAGCTATCATACATAATTAATGTGAAGGTAGGGTTTTCATTATATAACGCATAGGGAGTAATACGAAGGGTCTTCAAGAGTTCATTGGAAAATCGATTATTTTAAATTCCATTTTCCCATGCATTCTTGAAGCTCTTTCCATGTTTGAAGTTCTTTTGTATATTTGAAATTTAGGAGATTCACTAGTTTATCTTTTATTGTACCAATGCCCAGCTTTTTATTATACCTATGCCAAAATTTCTGTCAGTTTGTCATATTGTGGTGGCTTGTAAGTTGCTGGAAATCTGAAAGCTATGCCACTGGTACTTTAAATACCAGTAGGGTCACCCATGGTGGACAGGTTTCAGATGAACTTCTAGACAAAGACAGACTAGGAAGAAGGAATGACAAGCTACTTGCAAATATTTAGTCACTGAAAACCTTTATGAATAGCAGAGAAACACTGTCAGATATAGTGCCAGAAAATGAGCCCCTCAGGTTGGAAGGCACTCAAAATGCTACTAGGGAAGAGCTGCCTCCTCAAAGTAGAGTTGACCATGATGATGAGAATGGAGTAAAGCCCATGGGAGAAAAGCCCATGGGACCTTCATTTGCTGATGGGGCACAACTCAAAATGAAGAGAAACAGTTGTAAACACCCATTGAAAACCAGAACATGGAATGTACAAAATATGAATCTGGGAAAATTGGAAGTTGTTAAAAATGAAATGGAATGCATAAACATCAATATCTTCGGTATTAGTGAGCTGAAATGGACTGGTATTGGCCATTTTGAATCTGACAACCACCTGGTTTACTACTCCGGGAATGAAAAATTGAAGCGGAATGGTGTTGCATTCATTGTCAAAAAGAACATATCCAGATTAGTCATGAGGTACAATGCTGTCTGTGATAGAATAATATCCATGTGCCTACAGGGAATCACAGTTAATACCACTATTATTCAAATTTATGCACCAACTACTAAAGCCAGTGAGGATGAAATAGAAGAATTCTATCAACTTCTTCAATCTGAATTCAATCAAATATGCAATCAAGATGTATTGACCATCTTACTGAATATTTTACATAATTTCCTTGTTTTTCAATACATTTTGTCCACATATATGTACAAATGTGTAACTGCCACCTAGACAAACTATAGAACATTTCCACTAAACCAAAATTCCCACAAGCTACTTTATGATCAAATAAGTTCTATTTGTTCTCACCCCCCCCCCCCCAGGATAGCTCATCTTCTAAATTCTATAATTATAGGTTAGTTAAGTACCCTTTTGATATAACTTCTTTGTTTCTTATATATTGATTTTTTAAAAACTTTTAATTGTGAATTGAGTGAAGGTTAACAGAGAAGATCATCAGCTTTATATTAAATTAATTATACGGTTTGTTTCAACTCAACGATTATAATCTTCTTCCTGTAAAAACAGTTATCCTACTTACTCCATGAGGCTTCCCTTTTACTTCTTATATTTCACAATGAACAAAGTAAAAAAAAAATTGTACACAGACACAAAACAAATATATATATATATTCATTTAAATGTCCTAAGGGTGACTGAGGATGTTTCCATTCTATATTTTGCCATTTGTTCACAGGAAACCAATCAAGAAAATGTTTAAAATCAACCATGAGCTGGAAAATTGATGCTTACACTTTTATGGGATTCTCAGAGGCCAGTATTGGAGTACTATCAGGAAAAAGTTCAACAATCAACAGTGTTCCTCATCGTATTGAGATGCTCACTGAACAGCTGAAGCCTAAATTATGGATTAAACCCAGAGGACTGCTATACAAGGGTATTGTGATATTGCATGACAATTACAATGCACATCCCTACACCTCTGCCCACACTATTGACACTTTGCAAAACTTTTTTTGAGGTGTTAAAACATCCTCTCTGTAGTCCTGCTCTTGCTCCATCAGACTTTCACCTGTTTAATTCCCTGAACACTGCTCTTTGAGGATGAAGATTCATCTCTAGTGAAGACATGAAGACAGTGGTGCATCCATGGCTCTGCAGCTAAGCCTAAAACATTTTTTTAATAAGGGAACAGGAAAACTTGTTGACAGATGGACAAAATGTATTGAAAAACAAGGAAATTATGTAAAAATAACAATTAGCCTTTTCTAAAAGTTGGTTAAAATAAATTCTACAGCCAGAGTACAGATAATTTTCTACTCACCTTCATAATAAGTAGAATTGTTGTTGTTGTTAGGTTCTATCGAGTCAGTACCGACCCATAGCAACCTATGCCCAGCAGAACAGAACACTGCCCAATCCTGGGCCAACCTCACTACTGCTGCCATGCTAGAGTCCATCGATGCTACCACTTGACTAATCCATCTTGTTGGGAGTCTTCCTCTTTTACTCTGACCCTCCACCTCACCAAACATGATATCCTTCTCCAGCGACTGGTCCCTATTGACAATATGTCCAAAGTATGAGACACGAAGTTTGGCCATCTTGGCCTCTAAGGAGCATTCTGGCAGCACTTCTTCCAAAACGGATCTATTGGTTCTTTTGGAAGCCCATGGCACTTTCAATATTCATCTCCAAAACCATAACTCAAAGGCATCAATTCTTTTATAGTCTTGCTTATTCACTGTCCAGCTTTTGCATGCATATGAGGTTATTGAAAATACCATGGCTTGAGGATTAAGGTCAGGTGCAACATAGTTCTCAAGCTGACATCTTTGCTCTTCAACACTTTAAAAAGGTCTTGTGCAGTAATTTGCCTAGTGCAATACGTTGTTTGATCTCTTGACTGCTGCTTCCATGAGTGTTGATGATTGATCCAAGAAGAATAAAGTCCTTGAAAACTTCAATCTTTTCTCCATTGATAAGAATGTTGTTTATTTGTCTAGTGGTGAGAATTTTTACACTAAAAAGTCAAGGGAATTAGTTTAGATTAATTTTTTATGTATATAATTTCATGATTTTTAAAAAAGGGCTCTTTTAAAAAACAACAAACAAGTTCTATTTTTCAGCATTTATCCTGGTGTGGTGCTATAGAACTGGGCTGTTAACTTCAAGGTTGGCACCAACCATTCCTTGGAAACCCTATATAGGGTTACTTGAAATAAAAATTGACTCAATGACCCTTAACGATAATAACAGGTGAATGCAAATAAAGTTGGCCATAGA
This sequence comes from Chrysochloris asiatica, assembly GCF_000296735.1. Taxonomy (NCBI): domain Eukaryota; kingdom Metazoa; phylum Chordata; class Mammalia; order Afrosoricida; family Chrysochloridae; genus Chrysochloris; species Chrysochloris asiatica. The sequence continues at coordinate 6,661,126 of NW_006408606.1, read as the reverse complement.
TAGCTGTTGGCCTCAAAGCTACCCATAAACTGTCATCTCTTAATGGATCCACCCTCTACCTTAATATGAGCTTGAATCTGAAGTTAATTGTCTCACTGAACACATTAAAGCATTTGGTACAAATACTCTCTCATCAGAAATTACTCTTTACCTCTTGGAGGGCCAGAATAAATTGATTTTGAGGTGGCTGCCAAAGGGGTTGCATATATTGGGGGCTAGTTCCTGGGACAAAGGATCCTATGTCCACTCTTTCCCATTTCCTCTTAGGAAAGTGGTTTTCAAGGTATGCATGTGAGAATCATACAAAAATATTTTTCTTTTCAAAATACACATACTTATATAAATCTATCCCAAACCAGAGTCCTGTTGTGATACTATGGGTTAATGCTCTGGACTTCAAAGTCAGTTTGAATGGAAGGAGTAGCTGGTGGGTTTGAACTGCTGACCTTGTGATTTCCAGTCCAATGCTGATCCTATAGCCACATAGAAGTCCACATGCATGTGAGGCGATTGAAAATACCATGGCTTGGGGCAGGTGCACCTTAGTCTTCAAAGTGACCTCTTTGTTCTTTAAAACATTAGAGGTCTTTTGCAGTAGATTTGCCTAATGCAATGTCTTTTGGTTTCTTGACTGCTGCTTCCATGAAGCAACCACTAAAGTCAATGATGAAATTGAAGAATTCCACCAACTTCTTTAGTCTGAAATTGATCAAACATGCAATGGAGATGCACTAATAATTACTGGTGATTGGAATGCAAAGGTTGGGGATCAGTAGTTGAAAATATGGCGTTGATGATAGAAATTATGTTGGTGATTGTATGACAGAATTTTGCAAGATCAGTGACTTATTTGTTGCAAATGCCTTTTTTCAGCAACGTAAATGGTGACTGCAAATGTGGACCTCATCAGATGGAATACACAGGAATCAAATTGACTACATCTGTGGGATGAGATGGTGGAAAAGCTCCATATCATCAGTCAAAACAAGGCCAGCTTCAGACTGTGAAACAGACTATCTGTTACTCATACAAGTTCAGGGTGAAGCTAAGAAAAGAAAAAACAAGTCCACGAGAGCCAAAATATGACCTTGAGAATATCCCACCTGAATTTAGAGACCATCTCAATAATAGATTTAATGCATTAGACACTAATGACTGAAGACTAAAGAGTTGTAGGATGACATCAAGAACATCATCCATGAAGAAAAGGTCAAGACAAGAAAGAAAGAAAAGCCGAAAGTAAATACCAGATGAGACCCAAACATACTCTTGAAAACAGAGAAGTAAAATTGCTGAAGAGAAAATTCCAGAGGGCAGCTTGAGAAGACAAAGTAAAGTATTATAATGAAATAGATTTATAATTCCAGTGCAAAGATCTTGAATTAGAAAACAGGCTTAGCATTTCTGAAGATGAAAGAATTAAAGAAAAAATTCAATATTAAAGGATTCTATGAGCAAAACACTGCAGGAAGCATCAAAGGATGGAAGAAATGCACAAATTACTGTACCGTAAAGAATTGACTGATGTTCAACCATTTCAAGAGAAAAATTGACGATACTGAAGAATGAGGTTCAAACTGTACTGAAAGCTTTGGCAAAAAACAAGGCTCCAGGAATTGATGGACTACAAATGGAAATGTTTCAACAAACTAATGCAATGCTGCAGGAACTTACTCATCTATGTCAAGAAATTTGGAAGACAGTTACTAGGCCAACTGACTGGAAGATATCCATATTTGTAACCTTCCAAAGAAAGATGACCCAATGGAATATGGAAGTCATCAAAAACATCATTAATAATCATATCAAGTAAACTTTGCTGAAGATAATTTAAAAAATAAATGCAGCAGTGCATGGGCAAAGAGCTGCCAGAAATGCAAACCAGATTCAGATAAGAGGATGTGTAATGAGGGATATTATTGGATGGATCTTGACTGAAAACAGAGAGTATCAGAAAGATGTTTCTTTGTGTTTTATTGACTATGCAAAGGTATTCAACTGTATGGATCAAAATAAACTATGGATAACATTCTGAAGAATGGGTATTACAGAGTACTTAATTGTGCTGAGAATATAGAGCAAGAAATATTGAATGGTTTAATGTGTGTCATGGTTGTATCCTTTCACTATAGCTGTTCAATCCTTTTGCTGAGCATGTAATTCTGAGAAGCTGTATTATACAAAGAACATGTCATTAGGATTAGAGGAAGATGTGTTAACAATCTGAGATATGCAAATGACATAACCTTTCTTCCTGGAAGAGGAAAGGACTACAGCCTTCAGTACGGATTGCACATCAATGTAAACAAAATGAAAATCCTCACAAGAGGACCAATAAATAATGTCATGTTAAATGGAGAAAAGATTAAAGTTTTCAAAGACTTCATCTTGCTTGAATCCACAATCAGTATTCCTGAAAGCAGCAATCAAGAATTCAGACATACTGCTTAGGCAAATCTGCTGCAAAAGACTTCTTCAAAGTGTTAAAGAACAAAAGATGTCATGTGAGGACTAAGTCACACCTGACACAAACCATGGTATTTTAAAATACCTTATATGCATGTGAAAGTTGGACAGTGAATAAAGAAGATCAAAGAAGAGTTGATACATTTGAATTATGGTTTTGGCTAAGACTATTGAACGTACCATGGACTGCCAGAACAAACAAATCTGTCTTGGAAGAAGAACAGCCAGGATGCTCCTTAGAAGTGAGGATGGTGACACTTTGTTTCTTGTACTTTCAGCATGTTGTCATGAGGGTCCAATCTTTGTACAAGGTCATCATGCTTGCTAAAGTGGTAGATCAGTGAAAAAGAGGAAGACTCTCAGTGAGATGGATTGACATGGTTGCAGCAACAATGTTGTTGTTGTCAGGTGCCATTGAGTTGGAACCGACTCATAGCAACCCCATGCACAGCAGAACGAAACAATGTCCTATCCTGGGCCAACCTCATTACCGCTGCCACACTCGATGCCATCAATGATGCCACCTGGCCAATCCATCTTACTGGGGGTCTTCCTCTTTTTCTCTGACCCTCCATCTTACTCAGCATGACATCCTTTTCCAGCGACTGTTCCTTCCGGACAATATATCCAAAGTATGAGAAACGAAGCTTAGCCATCTTGACCTCCAAGGAGCACTCTGGCTGCACTTCTTCCAAAACAGATCTATTGGTTCTTTTGGCAGTCCATGGCACTTTTAGTATTCTCCTCCAACACCACA